>NC_056725.1:1254650527-1254698027 GCF_019279795.1 Protopterus annectens
TATGAACTTCTGTGTGCATAGCCACAAAAAATTTGGTCAAAGACAATAGGGGAAATTCAGTAAAGCCTACACAATTTTTTTTTTATTTATGTATTCATTGTGGCATGATGCATACATAAGTGCAAACATTTTTTGATTCAGTAAGCGCCGCTTAGCGGTACACACACACGTGCAAACAAGGAAAATACCAAGAAATGAAAATGACCTGATAAGTAGTTGAATCTTATGCAAATGAGGCAGGTCAAGCAATCAAACAAGTAGAAAGGCATCCATGTAGACTCCGTGTCATTGTCCGTAGTGTACATGGAATTTTTCCATGTACAGGAGTCTACACAGACAAAAAGGGATGTAAAACACCAGAAATATGGACATACCTCCCCTGAAAATGTTTTACATACAGATATGTGCAAAAATAATATTGTGGATGTCAGAAAGAGGAAGGGAATATGTTACAATAATAATAATGTTTTTAATAATCTCTGCATGTTTGCACTATGCACTGCAGTGTACAAACATGCTTATAAAAGAAAAAAAGAAGAAGCAAAATATGCATTTTATAATAATTGTCAGAAATGTATTATAGGTCCCTGTGTCAGGTCCATACAATGATGCATTGGTGATGTTGCCCAATTCATTTGGCTATGAATGTGTAGTTTCCAGGTTATCAACATGGATATGTATGCAAATGAGGTGGATGTCTTGAATAGTAAAAAAGGAGTAAGCATGTCTGCATAGCCACTTCGTGTAGGCTCCCACACTATGTTGATATTTCCACTGGATGTACCAGGCAGGGTGTGTCCAGTCACTTTTAAGATTGTTCAATTCCTGCTGCTCATGTTTTCTCTGTGCACTGCATAGCTGAGCATGTTCACGTGGAAAGTCCACCCAGGTCACAGTGATAACGTAGTCATCAAGTAATTAAAACTGGATATACTGAATTATTGATTTTGACTTTTGTCTAAGCTATGCTGTGGGGTGCAGTGCATAGCTCAATGTGTTCATGCAGCACACTTCCCATGTGACAGTGATGGCACAGGCAACAATGAATGGAAAGCAGATATATCTAATGAATATTTATTATTATGTATAAGCTGTGCTGCACGATGTGGCACATAGCACTGTGCCAGACACTAAAGTAGGGCCATGAAATGATGTTAATTACATACTAGGCAGGTGAAATGCATAATAATTAACCAATCACACATCCTGGACTTACAGCAGACCTGTATAAAGTATGCATACACTCTACATTCTGATTTTCCCCCAGTAACCTGGACCATTGCAGTTCAGACTAGGGAATTTTAGCTGAGATAATGCTAGAGGCTGCTGCAGGTCTGCTACATCTGCATGTGCTAGATGCTGAAGTCAATGCTGCTGGTGCTGCTGACAATAGTCCTAGACAGAGAAGGATAAGAGTGTTTAAGCCCAGGGTAACCTTCCAGGCACTACATGGGCTGGAGAATGTAGAGCACTACGTGGTGGACAGGGACATATTACAAGAATTCACTGACCTCTGCCACCCTCACTTCAGAACCAGAGCCAGCAGAAGGGAACCCATCCCATTAGAAACAAAGGTATGTGTAGCCCTTAGGATACTAGTTACAGGTACAGGTACAAAGACCAACTGGAGATATGACGGGGGTATCACAGGCATCTGCATCTGGGGCACTGCACTAGTCCCTGGATGCTTTGCTACCACATGGCAGTCAGCACATATATTTTCCCCTCTCCCTTGAGGTAAGAGCCAGCAACATGCAATAGTTCTACCATGTGGCACATTACCCTGAAGTACTGGGTGCCATAGATTGCATTCATGTACCCATCAAGGCACCATCTGGTGAGCAGGGTAGATTCTATGTTAACTGCAAGGGGTACCACTCCATCAACTGCCAAGTTATGTGGAATGCCCAGGGGATTATCCTGAATGTGTGCACTGACAACCCTAGCAATTGCCATGAAACCCATATCTAGCACACATCACAGCTGTACCAGATGTTTGCTAGGGGGGACATCTTGCATGGCCATTTACTGGGAGATGCTGGCTATGCCCTGGAATCATGGATGATGACACCCATCAGAAATGCACACTCACCTACAGAAGAAAATCCATAACGAGGCACACGCACAAACTAGGAGCTTCATAGAGCATGTGTTTAGGCTTCTGAAGTCACAGTTCTGGTGCCTAGATATATCTGGTGGAGCCCTGCAGTATTCTCCAGCCAGATGTGCACATATATTCACAGTATGTGCTATGCAACACAATATGATCCTGCGGAAACAGCTGCAGCAGGATCAGCAAAGGGATGGGATACACAGCCCCCCACCAGTACCTGGGTCACCACAGCCACAGTCACAGGAATACTTGGAGGAGGAACCCCCTACTAATGTCTCTGTAGGCAGATGTAAGCATGCTCAGTATGCCCTGGCTTTGGCTAAGATCAATGCATAGCACATTCGCTGACAACCTATGGACCTAGAGCCTGACACCTTACTCCTACTCACATACAGAAATGAAAAATGATGGTAGGTAACCCATACATCCTGTACCTACCCGTGTATTGGCTGCGTACTGCTTGCATCTGACAAAGTCAGCCCTGAGCTACAGTTGTGTCAGCTGTTGCATTTGCAAGGTAAGTCTGCAACCTACACAGTGCTCGTAAGTATTATTATAATATGGCATTGTGTGTATGGATCTGGTACATTATGCAAGTAAATATAGTGGGCTACTTGGACAGAAATAACATCCACATGGAAGTACAGATACCCCTTCCACTATCATGTTTCCATTACTAGTCACTAGGCCTCATGCATGGAACATTTATGCAGTCCTACTGCAACAGACTACTGGTACATTAGTCAAGGGAGATGTTAAACAATGGGGTGACATGATAGACTATTGTGTATCCCAGCAGAACATGTGGTGGTGTTCCAACACCCCAAAACAGCAGTGTTCCCTTGTAACTGCTGTAACAGTAACTCATCAATGGTATATCAGCATTCCAGGCAGTGTCAAGACAGTAACATATAATTTGATCATACATTGTATATCTTACTTAACACAGGAATAATACATATTTATGCAGTTGATTGTGTAATGAATGATCCCTGTCTGTCAAGCAGCTTGTGTAGCTCAAAGGACTAGGGCAATTTGCTTGTGTGATGGCATTCATGGTTCTAATCTAGCAGTACCTTCTTATTTTAGATGTGAGGTATTATTACTTTGTATTTTACAGACTGTCATTTTGTGTGTGATGTAATATTATTAACCTCTGTCGCATATTAACTGCATCAGACAACTATAGAAAGTCATATCCAATTTCAGTGAAGTGCAGCAGTACAGAAACAGGGACAGATGTCATTTTGTGTAACACACAAATCCCAGACTGGAGTACAGATAGATGTGGGCTGGAGTCAGTTTATGATTAGCAAAAATCCCACTGAGCATGCTCATACACTTAGTTAAGCAAATTTTATTGCTCCCTGCTCAAAATTAGTTTTTATATATAGATATGTCTACAGATACATACATATATGTATACATAGCTGTCTGTCACTATCTCTCTCTCCATATAGATATATATCTATCTCTATATGTATATATAAATACACACACACACACACACACACACACACACACACACACACACACACACACACACATATATATATATATATATATATATATATATATATATCTCAATACATACATCTCTGTCTTTCACCATATATCTACATAAAATACATGCACACACACACACACACACACACACACACACACACACACACACACACACACACACACACACACACACACACACACACACATGCACACACACCTCTCCATTTATATATACGTCCCTATTATAGACAAAACTATATATGTTTATATGTGTATATATGTCTGTATTGTCCTACATACCCTGATAATAGTGATTAAAGTTGCACTATGACACATATATAATGTTGCTCAAAGGACCAAAAGTGAGGGCTCAACAGAAGATAATGCACTTAATTACAGCCCCCTGTGCCTGCTGGATGTCACCACATATACAACAGGGGAACAAGTAGTTTTATGTATCATGTTATCTATGCATGCATTGACAAGGCACATTGTTTTTGCCCACAGGCTCGCTCATCCAAATGCAAAGAGCGACATGTGGACAAAATGGCTACTGTAGACACATAGCTAGGATAAAAAACAGTTATCTGACTGCTAGGCTACTAGATGCAGAGAACAGTTAAAAAGGAATGTCACTCTGCAGGCCACACATGCTGTTAACACAAGCCTAGTTTATGTATTCCACAAGTAGTCACCTGCAGTCATATGTAAAAGAGACTTCAGCCATGGTGCATGCTATGAATACTGTGATCTGTAGTGTGTAAGACTAGATAGGTGGGGGTTCTAATCTCACTCCAACCCACTTGGAGTGTTAGTGTGCATCTCCCTGCAAACCAAAATAAGAATCCCACATTGATTATCAAATTTAATGGTTCTGCACTTTTTGGCCCTTGCAGGTGATGCTGGCCTCCAAACTCCTGTCTTCTACAAGGTCTGATGTCATGTACCTTAAAACTACCAACTGCCATTTTAATGTCAGACTTCAGCTGTGGTGTATGCTACAAATGCTATAATTTGTAGTGTGTAAGATGAGGTAGATAGGAGATCTAATCTCACTCCAGCCCACTTGGTGTGTGTGTGCATCTCCCTGTATGATCACCACACTGACTTTTAATAAGAGGTAGGGTTTTGCAGTATTTTGGTTGTAGCAGGTGACATGCGCCTCCAAAGTCCTGACCACAGCATGGCCTGCTGATGTCATCTACCATAACATTACCTAAAGAGATGTTAGTAACAGGCTTGTGCTGTGGCGCATGTTAAGTACTGTAATCTGTAGTGCATACCATTTAATAGGTAGGGTTTCTGATCTAATTGCAGCCCACTTCGAGTGTGTCTGCTGTGTAGTGTTCTGTAAACATTAATTGATAATGGTACTATTTTCACTATAGCGAGGTATGTATGTGAGGGCATTTTACATCAGCATATGGGATCATAGGATCACTGGACTTTATTAGGTCCCTTAAAATTCTAGTCAAGTTCTTACCCTTATTTACATGATCAGCACACATTGCCCCTGTCCATGGGGGACACAGGCAGAACCCCTGGGGTGACATGGCAGTCATCTAGCCAATCACAGACTGCATCTGAAGAGGACTAATGATGTGCAATGTTTGCCATTAGGTGAGAGTCTGTTTCAAAGCTTTGTTAAAGTGTGGTAGACATATCTCCCCCACCAGCATGCATTAGTAACATCACATACCAGAAAATGTCCTTACAGCGAGTACTCCATGTTTCATTCCACCTACAGATATGCAGAATTTCCAATAGAGCAAGGTCAGACATTGCCTTATATGCAAGGAAGAGATCACTTCTGAGTAGTCTATATGACACAAGCTACAATGACAATTATTTCAGACAATCCCCATAGGACAGATACTGGGGAATTGAAGTTCTCTTGTGAGGAACCTTTGTGTTGTATGCAGTTGCCACTAGTGCTTGGAAAGGTACATGACAACATGGTTATTGCACTCAAATATTGGCATGCTGAGGGAAGAGTACACAGAGGTTTATAAGTACATCATTATAAGTTGACAGAGACCTCAGTAATGACATGAGCATAATATACTTCCCTTTATACCACTGGGGAGACACGGTGATCTATGATAAAGTAAATGTATCCCAGGTTTGTCACCCCTTAGTATGTACATCAGGTGTTGCTACTGATGTGCTACTTACCAGGAACATTGCTGTTGCTAATGGCAATGATACTACATGCACATTTGCATGGAGTATACAGTCATGAGTATGTCAAAAAGCATTTGCTCATGAAAACCCTCTTGGAGGCGATTGACATAACTGGGAAATTGTACGACCACTCCCAATTTGCTGTGCCATGAGGAACATCTTGTCCTTCCATCAGATACAGCCAAGTCCATGCAGTTGTATAGGTGCTTGCAGAAAGCATTGGTGTAGAGCTTGCCATAGCTCTCTGTCCCATCTGAGGGTGGAGGTGCAGTCAAGCTATTTATACCATCCCATAGAAGGTTATAATTTGCTTTGTTGAAGTTTATTATTGTGTTTGCTGCAAGGGGAGTTGAGGTGTGAGTCTCACTTTTGAGGAGACTGATTTGTGGCCAGGTCTCACCAGGGAGGACATCACAGTGGGGGTTCTAAAGTGGTCACCCATATTGGTAAGCACCTGCTTCAGTACGTCAGCTCCCCTTGTGGGAATGTTACTACACTGGTTCAGGACATTGTAGTTAAGGACGTGGACTAATCTTTGGACAAGTGATTTTGAGCATGAGTAACCAACACAGTTGCTAGTTAATAAAAGTCATCCCCCATCATGGTGTTGTGATGTAGCTTGATAGACACATGTAGATTCAAATAAGCACAAGTGTCCTGATTCATGGAGTTGCTCCTGTAGCTGGCAATGGTTTGATTAGGTGCCCTACCAACATGGAACAGCACCTGCAGTGTGTTCAGTGAATCACACTGTTTAACCAATTTCGATATGTATCTATCTTTAATGAATATGGATACACCACCTGCATTATCTGGCACACTGTGAAGTTTGAGATCTGAACATGTGAAAGGATGTGTAGCCTAGAATGTCTGTGGTGTTGTCCGCAGCCTTGAGCCAGGAGTGTGTGACTGCACAAATGTTTGCATCTTCCAAGGTGGGAACACATTCCAGTGAGTGAATTTCAGTGTTGCCATTTGTAGAGTGTAGCAGCATAACCATGATGTTGTTTGAAGATGGTGTTTCCTCATTGGATAGTTTTCCCTCGAGACACCACCTGTAAGATGCACTATGGAGATATCAACAGCATTGGCCAGTACATAAACTTGCAGGGATGACAGATGAACACCATCTCTGGCAAAGCACTGAGGTCTGTTGAGCAAGCCATCCCAGGCTGACATGTACTTACAGTGACACCACACTATAAACCAATTATTGACTTCAATCATTTTCCGTGTAGTTTGAGCCATCATTCTAGGTGAAGGTGAAATGCAGCTGAAGGCTATGAGCATACCCATCAGAGACACAGAGTCTGTAAGCTCAGTCATGTGTCTGCATACACCCCATTGAGGTATGTCTCAAGTTGTATACACCAACAGGAACTATGACATCATCATAACACCACCTGATGTTGACAAACCAGCATGCGTGTATGGTATAGCATACCCTGGCACCTGACACACAGCTAACTGTGACCCTTCCCATATGTAGCCTGGTAAGAGGAACATAAATGTGTCTCATGATGTAATCACCCATGAATAATAGGTTTGAGTTTTTGTTTTGCCTCACGTGTTTGACTGGTGAGACAGTGGTGCATGTGCTATTACATGTACTGTGTTCTGCAGAGGTATGATTATGTGTAGTGAGCTTGCAATTGGGTTTCTGAGGTGTTTGTCATTTGCGTATGTGTCTGGTAAGGAACTCCAGACATGCAGGTGAGTGCGCTATGGGTGTGGGTGGTGTACGTGGTGAGGTGTGCATGTTGGCAACCTGCTAATTGTCATATGTACTGACTAGTGTTTGAGAACAGTATGGAATCAAGGATTGTAATATAGTCACATCTCTCACACATTTTGTTGGTGTGGCATAACAGTATAGGAGCAGGGACACTTTCCACATCTTGACAGCTGTCATTGATAATGCCATTAACAATATAGTCTTGCTATTGTGTACATCACAGCAGGCCATCATTAGGCAGTGGCATGGCAGATGCTGAAATGTAACATGTTATCACCTTTATGTAGTTCTCCTAAGGTAACACAGTACCTGACAGTGTGCCATAACATAGCTGAGTGAGTGCAATGCTTTGCCAGGCATGTGGCCCATGGAGTAACTATAATCCTATTATTAGGCATGGTTGCAATAGCATGCATACAAATGTGACAATGTACAACACCAGCAAAGTTAGGGTCATGCTGCTACACCCTTGGGGTTGACAGCCTCAAACACACTATCTGTAGGCACTTCTTACAGTGAAGATGTTGATGTCTGTGCATGCACAGAAAACTTGTTCATCTGCGCAGGCATCACTATGGCCTTGCTAGTCTACACTGCCTCTTAAGCAACCAGACAGCAAACTGGATGTTGTATGATATGATGTGGGAACACAAACATGTGTTCCAGTTGCATAAATGTACAGTATGACATACCTAGAACATGTGTGAGGTACACACACTTTGGCCAATGGTGACCACTCCTCTGCAGTAGGCCTCAGATCCATGTCATCCAGATGTTCACCATGAAGCAGTTGAAGGTCAGGCTACATGAATTGCTGTGAAATGGTCACCTAACATGGATCACTGCCACTGTGGTGCTTGTTTGAGCAAGCTTGGAAGTCTATGTCACCGGATATTAAACAATGTATTGTGATGCTGCAGCTGTGCTCCGAGTAACCATCTGGTCAGTACCCTAGGGAAATCCTAATACCCCTGGAATACAAGGCATAATACATGCCAAACTCTAATGATTATTCTGGGTGCTAATCAAGGCATCTACATGAAAAAGGGCATGTCAAGCCTACACAGCCTTGCATGACATGGGACAACTATGTGCATGAACAAACAGGCTGTGGCCTGCTCCTCATGTGGGGTATGGTACTAACATTTTGCTTATGTTGAGAGACAAAGTGTAGGAGCATGGTATCCCATGAGTCAGTGGTTGTGGTGAGATCAGCAGTTGTAGTTTATTAGGCACCAGAAATTCAGGGGACTCCCCTCTTGTCAGCATTCTTCACTGGTCTACTTTAGATCGCCGAAAACTCAAAATGTCAATCGCTCACGAGTGAATAATCAGGAAGTTGATGTTAAATTTTGAGATTGCAGTACAGTGAAGATTGGAATATTTGCCCTTTCCTCACTGTAGTGCGATCTCAGAATAGGAATATATATTTAGTGGGGGGTGTGGGGGAGCAGCCCCCCACAATAGCGATTTTGATTTCCTGATTATTCGCTCATGTGAGCAATCAATATTTTGAGTTTTTGTTGTTTAGACATAGACCATTCTTCACAAGGTAATTGTGTCATCGCAGTACACACTTCTTGAGTAGTGTCCAACTGCAGAATAACTGTGTAAACACACCCTCCTTAACTTTCACAAGGTGTACATATGACTTTCCCCTCCATAGTTTTCCTGTCCTCTGTACAGACACAGACATCTTGGATGACTATCTTCGTGAAAACCATGATGGAAGTAACTGCAATACTTAGTTGCACACAGGACAACTAGCTTGCAGTGATAAGCACTGTCCCCAAATGTCTTAGTAGTCTTATATTTAAAGCCATGAAAAAATGTATCATGGAAGTGATCAGTAACAATGTAGTACATCTGCAGACACTGGCCCAAACCCAGTGTGTTTTGTTTAAGGTCAGATCATCCCTACCCTAACCTCATTGAGTGTTAAGCTATGCAATGGATGAGGGGAAAATAACTCACTCCACCTACCATGGCCTGAGAAGTCATTTGATAAGATTAGGCCATCAGGCATTGTTGAAATACTGCAGAGGTTATTCACAAACTAGTATGTCAGCCGCTGGATAGCCAAGTGTCTGACAGTCATTATCTGGGAAGATAGCATTGGGTAGGCCACCACTACAATGAGGCCACTCACCAGTGTACTACCCTCACAAATCTCCTGGGACTACCCCCTCCTAGCTATTCCCTTATCTGCAGGCACAGTCAATGTCAGTGACCTCAAACTAACTACATTTGCTGATGATTGCAAATTAGGAGCTATCACTGAATCCCACACAGAAACAACAGTTATCCAAGATGGGCTGACATACACATTCAGTTGTTGTCAGAACCATTGACAAATACTGCATGCCAAGGAATGCACAATAATATACTTATGAAAGTCATCCATCCCTGGAAGATATTATATTGTCCACACACCTCCAACAGTTGACCAATTAGTCAGGGACTTATGGACACAGAGAGTGATCTAGCCTTTAACTATCACTGGTCAGTAAGATGTGGGGATTCATTCAATACTGCACAACCTATAAAGAAAGGTATGTCATGTAAATCCCAGAATGTCATTAGTACACTGTATTTGGCACTCACCACACCTATCATTGAGTGCAATGCCACCTTTGGTATGTAAGTACACAGGGATATCTGACATCTGTAATAGCCATAGAGGATCCACAGTAAACCAATACACAGTGTACATAACATGTCCTGTGCAGACCGTGTCAAGGCCATAACTGTGTATTCTGTCTCTGACATGCTTTGGAGGTGAGGTGCATGGCTGCAATACAGGGAGGTGTCAGATCCCACTGTGTATCTTCTGCATATCCAAGAAAAGACTAGCAAGGACACAGGTGCACCTTGACTGTGCTATAAATAGTACATGCTGGAGAGACAGGTATGTAACTCAGAAACTACACCCTATATGTAACAGGCTCCACATCCATGTGAAGCACATTTCTGCTGTAATGCACATTATTTGCAAGTTACACAATGGGATGTGGAACAAGACAATCATAACTGGTTTAAGACAAATGTCTGTAATGGACACAGGAAAATTGTGGATGGTTCATCTCCTGTGCCACAGCTTGTAGATGTGTCAGGTCCCAAAACCATGCTTACACTTATCAAGGATACCACACTTTGTCAGATATTAGGTATGCATGACTAGGCTGAAAGAAGCCATTGTCCTTGTTAGCCTATGATACACATATGAACCTATGGAGCCATGCCCCTATACTGCTTTACCTGTCTGAAGAATGTTTCTTCTGTGCTGATATTCCATCCTGTACTCTGATGTTTATGGGTTTATTGCAACTGTGTACCCATAGGTGTTACCTACATAACCCTGAAACTGAAATATAAACAGTTCCATGAGACACCTTTCATTGTGTACGTATACAGCAATTACAACATAATTCAATGTAATGTACACAAAATAATGTGGTTTACTCATTACAAATGGCAGCATACAATATCTATAAGTGACCAGTACAAGTGGCATATCAAAGGCAACAATGGATGAAACAAATGCATAGTAATTCAGATAGTCTCCTTGTGCATCAGACACATAGATTCATTTCCCTGCATCTATGACAAGGATGACAGGGATATGGCACAGTTATCTTCACTTGCACAGGGTGTTGTGTGCGGGTGCTGGAGGGATAGGCTGATCAAAAAGGTTGGCAAGCATGTGTGTGAGTCAAAAAGGGAAGCAGACAAGATGGACAAAGGAAATGTGCTGTGTGTGTCTGTAGGTGATCTGATTGTGATAGTGATATGTGAGTGCCTGCGTGAACGCACTCAAGCTCAGTGCTAGCCCTACATGACTGTGTGCTGGACAGCTTTGAACCATGCATGGTAAAACTGACAGTTCACCATCTTTGCCCCCAAACACGGGAACTGGATCTGCTAAAAGTTGCACTGGCATCTCCATGCCCAAGGTCAGAAGTGGGGCTACTACCTGAGGGTGACTGCTGTCTGCTGGGACCATGTCCTCCACGGGAATACCCAGGACCATGAGCCCATGGCCTGCCAAGTCTTGGTGTGGACAGCACACTCTCCTCTGTGGCACTGGATATGCTGCCCCTATGGGAGCATGATTGTGCATGGCTAAGTGGACTCTCAGCAGATGTTGTTGCAGACAATGTCCATTCCAAGAAAGATATTCTGCAATGTGTCCCAGACCAATGTGTTTCCACTGTAGCAGTCAACTGATCCTGGGTATCAGCAATGGATGTCAGACTGTGCTGCAACCATAACCCTGAGCATTCAAATGGAGTTCCTTTCAGAACATGCCTGTGCCTCCAAGACGTCTCTAAACATACGTAGAGTGACATGTGATAAGACACCTGCAACAGGTGGTGGAAGGACAGATGGCCTCTTACAAGCACCCCTATCAATCTGCCTGTGTGGAACCTTGCCATCTCTTCGGCTATAGACAGTATCAACACTCACTGCAGCCATAGTAGCTACACATTCCTGTTCAATGTCGCCACCCTCTGACTGTCCAATATCTGTGGCCTCAGGGGACTGGGTATGCATAGGCATACTGACTGTGTATGGTGATAATAAGGACAGAAGAGGGATATCAACCTTTGTGACAGATTCACTCCCTGCAACCCCCACCTGTGCCTCACTTTGGCCACCATCATCATCAGAGTCTGAAGAGACACTGACATCAGATTGTGAAGGGGACAGAGACCCCCCTGAGGTCACCTGTGATAAAAAGGGAAAAGCAGTATATTAATACCTGCACTACTATGCTCTGCAGTATTATCTTGCAATATATGTTATGCTGTATAGAATGCTGTTAGTATTACAGACTTGTTTAACCTCCAGCCTCAGATACTAGGACATGAGGACATTATTTTCTAACAAATATCTGTAGTAACTTGTAAAAAAAGCTCTTTATTCAAGAATCTCATGAGCAATAATGATGTACACTGCTGACATTTGACAAAACTCTGCACAGTTGACATATATGCTTGGTTACACAGTCAGAGGGTGGCGACATTGAACAGGAATGTGTAGCTACTATGGCTGCAGTGAGTGTTGATACTGGCCATAGCCAAAGAGATGGCAAGGTTCCACACAGGCAGACTGATAGGGGCGCTTGTAGAAGGCCTGCTGTCCTTCCACCACCATTATTTTGTGCACATTACATTGAATGATGATGTAATGTCCTGAAAATACTGTAAAAATCTATCAGTGTGGTCACACCTACAAGACATAGGTATGACTCTAAACTGTGTTCCGTTGGAAAATATCTGTGCAGTTGCAATCATGCAGACAGTACATCAATCCAGCTGGCAGGCCTGGGATGACACTTTAGTGAATACATTACACTAAATCTACATATCTAACAAAACAGTGTTATGCTTACCAGGAGCAGGAGCATGGCCACATCCGATTCCTGACGGTCCTGTGAAAATCTGAGGGAGAGGTAATGTAAACAGTACCACATGTGGCTCTATAACAGGCTAATACATCCAAATACCTCACATTTACAGCAGATACTATGTTAATTGGTATGTTAGTCACAATCTGAGCATGAAATTCAAACTGCAATAGCCTCCTCCCCCCAACAAAATACCTGACACCCACATAAAACTATGTTCACTATGACACATTGAATGTTATAGTATTCCAGTGCTGATACAACTAGGCATACCTTGACACCCCTCTTGTGTGGAAACAGTGACATCCAAATCAGTGACATACTGTGTGATGGATGCCTGGGAGCTGTCTTTTGTTCCTAGGTTTGCCAAGAATTTTTCAGTGATTGTTCAACTGCAGGCCCTCCACCAGTGACACCATGATTCCTGGCTACATCTACTGCTCTTCTGCATGCAGTGTTGATAATATCAATGGCATGGTGTCGCACCTACTCATATGTCCTGCTCTGGTGATTAATGGCATTCACATAGTGAACCAAGTCAGCCCACAGTGCTGCCCATTCTTCACTGTTTGCCCTCCCCCTGGACAGCAGGAGCTGATGGTGTTGCTGCAAGGCCTCCAGGATAACTTCCTTTTCAGCATCTGTAAAAGGGCCCCGGTGTCGGGGCTACATATTTCCTGAAAGACAACAAAATGGGAATGCATGACAGGATCACATACATGGGAGTACAGTATTTAGAGATACATTAATAACGGCTGGCTAACAGTATTCACTGTTTGGTTACACATGTCATATTCAACACTATGCAAACATAGTAAGGGTATGGATGCAACTGGGATAGTCACAATAGTCAGCTATTGCTGTTTGTGCCATGACAGATACTGATGTATGATCACACAACCAACACAACAGTTCATATACCTAATTAAGAAACAGCATTCTACCCGTACTGTACTCTGTTGGTGTAACATATCTGCAGATCAATCACATGTCAGCAGTATAGTTCCAAGAAAGACTTAATGCTGTAATCCCCATTCCCTGTAAGTATACTGAAACATATGTATCATGTTGGAAACAAAATGGTTACATATCTGGAGTACAATACTCTTCTGTTGAAAGGTACATATATATATATATATATATATATATATATATATATATATATACATACATACATATATATATATATATATATATATATATATATACATATATATCTATATATATATATATATATATATATATATATATATATATATATATATAAATGTTGAGCCAACAAATTCACCCTGTGAAGAAAACTGTCATACACAATGGTCCCCCTACCTAACTGTTTGCCTTTTTAACATGGTTCTCATTAGCAAGTGATTACCTCTGAACCAATCTGTGCTTCTGAAATGCTAAATGAAGCCAACACAACTGATTTGCAGTATAATCAGCCAATCCCATGCAACCACTGAACAATATATAAGGCCTCAATATAGATTACAACCCCTTTCTCATATGTTGGGTTGGAAATTATTGGGGTACAAATCCTAAATCATGCCAGAGAGACATTCTGTAGCAGGTACTATTTAAATACAAATGTGTGTGTTACAGGCTGAAGCTGAAAGTGATGCTGCAGGCAACAGGCATAGGCAGAGAAGGTGAACACTTTGCAGGACAAGCTTTAAGAGTAAGTGTGGGACCTGTAGCAGCCTTCTGATATAGGCAGAGCCAGATTGGGGACACCCATCCCACTGAGAAGTCAGGAATGTATTTCAGGAAAGTCTGTCAGACAATGTTATCAGTAACACAATGCTAGGCAAAATGCAAAATGCTTAGTGTGCCAAAGAAAAAGGTATGGGGTACATTAAACATGATGCCATGCAATTGGACAACTGCCAAGTCACATGTTATGTTATAGTAGTCCCCTGTAATGTGTGTGCTTGCATCTCTTGCATCTAGCTCAACCTCCATATATGTATGTTACTTGTGCAGCTGTGGTTGTCTGTGATATAACCAGCAAATCATTATGGGCTGCAGTCTGACATTACTGGGCCACAATTTCAGTACACACTTCAACATCCTCTGGGAATTGAGGCTAATGCATGACCTGACATTCTCTGCACTTTATAGTGTTGTACTAGGACTAGTTGGGAGTGGTCCTATATGTAGGCCTTTGACCTCTATTATTTCGATGCAGGCATTCCAACTGTACTGTTTTGGGTGGATAAATAGGTGATGAGACAGACATACATATCACAATTTATAATATCAATGTCCACATGCATGTATTACCAGACACAGTTGTAATTGAAACCAGGACCATGTGTACCAAAGGGTAATGGTCACGATACATTTTATAGACTGAGCTACAGAGTCACTGTTATAGCAGGTGTATTTTTACATATTGTAGTTATCATTCCACAGTTATCAGCTGTTAAATACTGCTCTTACTTCTATTATTATGTGTATGGCTTTAGAGTGCTGTATTTGTATACCACAGTCCCAGTTCAAATCCTGTTTTCCATTAATGTTTTAGCAAGTGTGTTCTTACATGTTGTACATATAATTACAGGGCTACTTGCTACTAGATACCTCACTTACATCTAAGTTTATGTGTGTGACTTTATGGTGATGTATTTCTCTACTAGAGTGCTACTTACAGTACTATTTTCCTATTAATCTCTTAGCTGATTTGTAGAGTGTGGCGCAATGCACAGCATTGCTTAAACATGTTTAATGACGGGAACTTGAGCATTACTATGTTTTGATTAAAACACCTGTGATAATGAGCAGCTGTGTGGCTTGGTGGGTTGATCCACTGTTCTGTAGGTGTGAAGGTTCTGTGTTTAAAATAGAGTGCAGGTCAACTTTTTGAATGTGATTTATATTGTTCCAAAAGCATATATCAATGTAGCACTATTTAGCATAGCTAAACAATGCAGTGTGCTGCGCTGTGTCATACAAAAAAAATCCTTAAAGAAAAGAAAGGAAAAATGGGGCGATAGGACAATGGCAAAATGAGATGTAAGATGGAGGACAAACATAATGAAATTCAGGTAGGTACATGCAGGACAGGTGTAGGGAAGAACCATAGCTATCTGTTTCCTCAACAGCCAGAACTGTGCACTTTAACAGATTTTTTTAGCTGAATTTGGACTGTCACCTCCAAAGAGGGGTGACAACATGTGTGTTGTCAAGCCAATTGGACCAAATTAAGTGTGCCCAGTGGACATATGTGCAAAATGGTGAGCTATATATGGAATGAAATTTTGGGGGGGACAAGTATTCATTGTTTTAAGGTGAGAGTGGAATATTGCGGAAGGGACATAGGTATGTGGAGGGAGGTAAGTTGGGAAGGTAAGGACAATTTTGCAGACAGACAAGACAGGCAAGAGAGAAGACAGGGCTGGTGTTTGAGACAAGAGGGGGGTGAATACCTTGGATGGGTAGGCTGTTGTGGAATCCTAGTCCCATGAGTGTCCACAGGGTAGAAGTGCAATTCAAGTCCTCTCCAATGGGACTGTCTTCACTGCTCCCTTACTGCCCCTGTGGTGGCAGTGGTGAACTCTGGCATCTGGGGGTGAAGCTGCCCCACCAGGATGGACAGCATGCTCTCTATCCGGCATAGGTTTGCACCGACAGTTCGGTGCATCAACCCACACACCATACCTGGCAGTTCCCCTCGTGTGACAAAACCATCCCCTCCACTTCCACTCCCCGAGGGGGCTTAGCCTCAGCCTGTGGAGTGGAACTACCCAACACCACAGGTAGTGCAGGAGCAGCAGAGGGGGGACCACCAGGCTGTAGCCCAGATATGCTGGGATCTAGTGCCACGACCGGGGAAGCCAAGGTATGTGGATTACCAGAAACTGACCTACTTTGTCATGCTGTAGTAAATTAAATATAAACATAAGTTAACAAAAGAAATAACAAACAAATGTTAGTATTAGCATAAATGGAGATAGTATTGATGAGGAACAAAACAATAAATGACATAAAGGTAAGCATGTTAACAGCTAACCAGTATGAAATAATACATAAGGCCGACATAACAGTTAGTTACAAATAATATATTAATATCAAATAATAATAATAAATCACATTAATAAATTAAAGAAGATAAGGGATGGGGAGAGAGAGAAAAACATACCATTAGTAACTTTGCAGGTAATATTACTACACAGACTACTAATACATCTGATTCTTGTATAGATGATGTTGCACATACATATTTCTCAACCTGTTAGCATGGGACAGTATGGACCAAGAACTAACAAATGCCAATACACAGGCACAACTACAGGGAACTGTTTACATAGTATGGTCATACATTACTACCAAGGTGTTCTGTAAATGGATTTGCCAATAAATTGCATTCCAACTAATGTCATGTATCGGCTAATCAAGGGCCAATCATATGGGGCATTAGCCATTACATTCTTCAAAAGTGTAACAGTTGAGAGGTATGTTTATGTACTCTAGGTAGACTAGACAGCTGGTTATTAGCTGGCTTCCATGGAATTAGAACCCACAAGCAGTGACTGCAGGAATTATGTGCACTTTATTTCAATATAATGAATTCTCAGAAGAGTATCTCCTTTAAGACATTTATTGCAACATTTTGTGTGAAATCCTACATTTATACACATGCATAGCTCTGTGTGGTATCACATTGGAAGACAAATGCAGTGAACACATGAATAATGTACACTTTAGTTGCCTGCAGTAGTTATCAAAGCACCATCTCCTTTTACACTCTAATGATTACTGTCACATGAAATTTGGCAGTTACACACATGTATGGCTGTGGAGGTCTTCTGTTTATTTATTTATTTTATTTATTTATATAACATTAGTTAACCAGAAAGTCTGACTGGACACAGGTCCTTTTTCAGCAGAGGCCCAGGGAGAAAAGCTCCCCGAGTAGCAGTAAATTTTCATGCACACATTACAGTAATCAAAAAACTATAAAGTAAACAAAATGTAGTATACATAACATACAAATTTGTTACATCTTGACAACAAAACCTATGCTTTGAACATAGCTAGTACTATTTGTAGGTTTGACTTATGTCAAGATATAAGGTTAAGACAGGTCGGTAGGAACAAAGGATTAAACACCGGGGATAAGTTGGATATGGTTTTGGTTTCCTGTGATGTGTCAGAGCACTCATGAGGGGTTAGGACAGGAACATAGCCACTTATTTTTTTAGATAAGCTTTAAGTGATAGCTTAAAGTGGTTAGTGGATGAGATTGAGAGAATGGAGTTAGGAAGGAAGTTCCATATACGAGATATATAGTTGGGAAATAAAGATTCTCCTACAGTGTTGTTGGCCTTAGAGACAGTGAGTAAGTTCTTGTTGTTAGAGCAAAGTGGTCTGCTGGAACTCTAAGGAAGGATGAGATTCTGTGCAGGGGTTCTAGTTAGTTGTGTTACAATTTTATGAGTTAGAGAGAGTTAGTTGTAAAGAATAATGTTGGGAAGCTCAAGCCAGTCTAGTATCCTTAAACTGTACAATGTTGTGTTCTATATGGGCAGTCAGATGCAAACTTAGCAATTTTATTATAACATGCTTCTAGCTTAGATGTCAGTTTTCCTTAGATTAGTTAAAATTGGAGAGGCATATAGTAAAGTGGAAAGCAGATGGGTTTGTGCTAATGCAATTTTGGCCTATTGTTGACCTAACCATTTACCCAGTTTATTTACTGAGTGCTATTCACAGCATATTTTGGGAAAAATTATCAGAACTCAAGCTTGACCCTTAACATGGGTATTGTACTACATTTATTTCTGCCATCTCTCGGTGCACTATTTATTAGTTAATATGTAACAGTTGACTGGTGTCTGAATGGAACACACATGCAGTGAATACAGGAATAATGACAATTTATTTGAAAGATTACTTATCAAAGCACAATCCTATTTAAACTTTATTGATAATGTTCCTTTAAATCTGGCATTTAGACACATGGATAGCAGTCCTGGACATCAGTTACCTTACCCATATACCACGTTTATTGCCTGGGTGGAATATACAGCATTATTGCAGACAGAATAGCCAGAACACAGGCTTGAACCTTACTCTGGTTATTGCACTACATGCATTTCAGACATTTGGGGCTACATTCCTTGTTCATTTACATGGATGTGTGTCAGATTACAGCACACATGCAGTGATTACAGGAATACTGAACACTTATTTGAAAATACTACTTATCAAAGCACATTCCTGATTTAAACTGTATTGAAAATGTTCCCTAAAATTTGCCATCTAGACAAACAGATAGCAGTGGCGGCTGGTGACTTCAAATCAAAAGGGGTCTACAGGAGACAGCTGAATGGATGGGGCCAATGGGAAGGGGTGGGGCCAAGTAGAAAGTGTGGAGCTGTGCCAAAAACGGCAAAAACTGGAACTTTAATTAAATACTCTGCCCTGGGTGCCAAACAATCATTATGAGAGTCCAATCAAGACAAAATGAATTGTAGAAAAAAAATATTTCAATGCATTGGCTACATGACAGCTTACTTAATATCTAGATGGATACAAAAAGGTTGTGAGGCATGAAAAATAAATTACTTTTTAAATACATTACAGGAATGCCACTCAAAATCAAGTTTAAAAAAAACAAGCAGCACTCAACTCAAACCACTTCTCCTTGCACTGCAGTTTTAATTATAATTGATATTCAGCTTTAGAAAAGTACCAAGTAACATGCTGAAAGTAGCAAGCTCTGTAATATCCCCACTTGTAAAAATGTTTCTTATCCAAAAAAGACCTGCTTCCTGACAACTATCCACTTGTTTCATGGGGAAAACATGATCAAAGTAAAAAATGAATAGGAAACAAGAAACACGCTCAAGATAAATTGCTTAAAGGATTACTGCACAGGTTATGGACCACACATGACAAATTGGCATTCTGTTTAAGTTTACGGGTAAAGCCTGCAAAGATGACTGCAAGTCTCCAACAAATGTAATGAGCTTCTGAAAATACTGTAATCCTGTCCTTTCTTACAAATACTGTCATATGCATTTCAATACCCAAGGCTCATACGCTATCTAGTTATGTAAATATTCTCTGCATGGCAACAAGAAAAAGGCTTTCGATGTTAGTAATTCTTTAACAGTGTGCTTATTAAAGCTTTCTTGCATCTTAAAGTCTTAGACAAACTTACCTGATGGTCATTAAAGTATTGCTACTTAAACACAGAGCAACAGGCACTGCAACAACAATCATTTTCTGAATAAGAAGAAGCATAAATCAACAGTATAAAAATACAACAGAAAACCAGAACATTCTGCAAAATCAAGGATAAATGAAAAGTCACTGTGGTACTTGTGTCTACCTTGGATGGGGGGGATACTCTGCACACTTACACTGCATAACTGCTCCTTGCCTTGCTTAAATATACTACACTACGTGGGGGAGTGGGGCACAACAAGTATGTCACAATTTGAAATGTCTCTGGCTGACGGAGATGGCCCTGACACATTTTTCATACCTGTCAGCCTCAGAGCAAAAATCTGGGTAAAGCCATAAACAGAAGTGGGACAAAGGGACAAAAATAAGGACAATTTTTAAATATTGCTCATATAAACTTAGAAAGATAATAAAATAGTAGGTATTGCATTAGTATGAATTTTCTGAAGGGTATGAAATCTGAAACTCAAATGTCTGTCATTGTTTTCTAACTTCAATCTTTAATCATTTGCCACTAATTTGACAGAAAACCACTATTTTATGAAAAATGGACCAAACATGTGATGCAAAAATATAAAATAGCCACACAATACAGCTGGGAACCTGTCAAAGAAGGGACACATTTTTAATATTAGTACTGTTAACTTGAGCAGCTGACAAAAATAAGACAATCTACATGCATTTTTTAAAATTAAAAGTAATCTATAACTTTGATCATTACAATTATTTATTAATTTTAAGCCCTCCATGTTTTCTTCCAAATTTGCCATTTTGTGGGGGGATTATTGGGGGAGAGCAACATTTTGAGCCAAAATTAGAGATAGTTAAGAGGTTTGGCTATACCTAATTCTACATAGTGATTTATTTGCATGTACCTCTCAACCTCTTAATGCAGGAAATCTGGACAAGGACAAATATATTGGGGGAATATACAAACAGTACTAAACATTGCTCTTGTATAAACTTAGACAGTTGACAGAATGACAGGTCTTGCTTTAGCATGCATTTTCCTAAACAGTATGAAGTCTGAAACTCAAGGTCTGTCATTATTTAGTGACTTCATTCCTAAATGATTTGCCAAAAAAAAAACACACATTTTATGAGGAACAAACCAAAAAGAAGCAAAAATCTATTCATTCTGCAAAAATCTGGACAGTTAAGAGGTATAGTTCAGAGAGGGCTGTCTGAGTTTGCCACCCTTCCCTCCTCACAAAATCATGGTCGAATGGGGCCTCCCCTGCAACTATTCCAATGTCCCATTACTTGGATATTTCACCCCATTTACCATAAACACTGTAATGTGTATACTGCTTTACTTCTACGATGATTTGGATTTCATTTAAAAGTTTTATTTTATATTTTACAGCATAAACACTAATAGACATCTGCTAAACAAAGCAATACAGTCTCCCAATGAAAATAGGCTTAGCATTAAAATTTCTCTGCCCTTGAAACTCACATTCACTGAAACAGCATTGAAACCCACATTCAAAGAAAATAATCTGTCCAGTGGCAGATAAAGATTAACTTTGGGCTATTTTCAAATCATAGCCCCTTGCACAGGAAACATACATGTGTTCTTTGATACATCTTCCCAACTGTATTAAATTATATTTCTTGTATAATACAGTACAGTTGTTAGAGAGCATCTAAAATTTGATTTGAACATTTTTCCAGTAAACAATTAAGCAAAATGCATGCACCAATGACAAAACTGCTCAATTCAGAAAATTTCCATCATAAAAGTCTACTCAAACTTCTACAATCCACCAGTATCAGGAAATATGCAGAATCTCTGCAGAAGTAAAAGTTATCTAAATAATTCCGCATTAAAAAGATCTGTGACTAAGGAAGAGGTTAGTGCTAGCAAGCAACTTTATATTTAATTGTTTCATCTATAAATAAAGTGCCTGTTACCCTTGAGGAATAAATTGCCTATGTTACATTAAAAAATAATAAGCTAGTAATATTGCAATAGGGAATGGATGGCAAACTAATAACAGGTTCATCATTACTAGGTATATCCGCCAAAGAGGACATTCTAAGGACTGCAGCATCCACCCCATTTAAAAGTACAACACAGTACAGTATCAGCAATGCATCTATATACTCTGGGAGTAGAACCCACAACATTCTGTATCAAGAGCAAGTACATGGTACTTTTGTGGTACTTTTGTTTGGTATGGAGTTGCAGGAAGCTCCTGCTAAGCAGCAGGAAGACCTTGGATTAACTCACAAACTGATTGGTCAGTTAACCGAACTGATCAACCTACTAACTCCTGTAGCTTCCTCCCTGCTGACTGCGCAAGAGAGAAATGCATCTAATATCCCCATGGGGACCGAAAGGTCTGAAGTGGAGCTACCTAACGCTAAAGGAAATGCAGGGCAACAGCTTATTGGTGCGAGAGGGGATGCCGGCTATGAAGAGGACCTGCCTAAAGATACATTTAATCCAGCTAATACTCCTAGCGTTTTTAATGAGGCAAACAGGGGAGGAATGCTTACAGGCTCTAATGGAGACAAGCGTGGCACATGCACACGCCATCCTGAAGCTAAAACAGGTACTGTAACACGTAATCTAAAAGACTGGTTACACCAGAAAATCAGTTTTAATGATTTTTCCAACAGAGCATCAGAAAGAGTTAACAACTCTCCTTATAAGGACAATCTTAATAAACTGTATAAGTTGTTGCACAAACACAGAGTGCTAAATATTGAAAATATGTATCTTAACAAATGCATTTCCCTGAATATTGTTCCTAAAGGGCTAAGGGTATTTAAATACCCTAATAATGTTATACCAGGGTCAGATTTTCACTTAAATCTTATGGATATTTTTAACAAATGTGGTCTAGAGATGTTGCACCTCATGGTTAGGGAAAACAATAAAATACAGGAAGAAATTTTTAAAGAGATAGAGAATTTGGATAAAGCCATTACTAGTGATCTTATTTTTTCTATTGAGGAGGAGAAAGCCAAATATTTTAGTATGAGGAAAGAGATAGATAGGGACATAGATTCTTTAGTAGAAAGGAAAATCAAAAAAATGGAGAGAGATATATTAGAATATAAAAACAAGACTAGTTATCCCAACCCACCTATTAGAAAACATATGGAAGAAGCAGTATATATGAATAAGAAGTTTTATCATAAAGACAATATTGAACCTATGAATGTTATGGATCCCCATGAAGAACCTACCCTATATGATGAGGAATTCCCCCCACTGAGAAGATCCGAAAGAATTATTTATAAACAGGTAGTAAGAGAGGAGAATTTTCAGTGGATGGGGGGGGAAGGAGGGGAAGAGGGAGATACTAAACAAACCCTCTAATTTACCCACCACCCCCTTGGACATAGACATTATTATAAGAGAAGGTAGTAAATGGACCTATTGTAACTTTAATATTTATAACTTTAGCCCCTTAGAACTTCAAAAAGGGCATTTTCAGCTTCTTTCTAAGGGATTAAAGTTTATACCATCTACCAAGGATGACCTTACTAAGACTTTACTTGAAATAAAGCTATTTTTAAGGAAAATTAATCTAAAGATGCTCTTTTCTGACAATACTATACCCTACAATAATGTGAATTTGAAACATAGGTCTACCTACAACCCACCTTTAAACCCTTATCTTAAGAATTTAGAGAAAATATTAGAGAAGGAAATCAGAAGGGATGAGTTGATAGGGAGAAAGTCACCCAATAATCTGAATCAGATAGAAAGACAGATTCTGGAAGAGTTAAAAACAGATTATAACCTAAGAATAATGAAACCGGACAAAGGTGGGGGTATAGTTATTATGGATAGTATAGAATATGAGAGTAGAATGAATAGAATACTTTGGGACGAAAATAAATATCAAGTTACATCCAGAAATGACATTAATATAGCTTACAATAAAATAGACATTTCCATTAATGAAATGCTAATTGATGGATTAATTAATCAGGACACTTTCAAATTCCTAAAGACTGATAAACCAAGGGTTCCTATCATATTCGGTATACCTAAGATCCACAAAAATATAATGGATCCCCCTCTTAGGCCTATAGTGAGTGCAGATGGATCTAAGACACATGCCCTAGCTAAATTGGTGGATAATATAAATAAAAAATTGTGGATTAATAGAGAACATATACTCAAGGATTCCTGGGATCTATTGGGTTCCCTATCAACTTTTGACTATACAGACAACTTAACCTTTGTAACTATAGATGTTGTCGATCTTTTTTCCTCAATACCATATCAAGAAAAAAGTAAAATGTTCGCGGAAATTATATATGGGGATAAAAAATTTTCCAGCAATGACAAGTTACTGAGTATTTGGTTAATGGACCTAGTATTGCAGAATAATTTTTTGTATTTCAATGGAGAATTCTATAAGCAAACTCAGGGTGTAGCTATGGGCGCAGCTTGCGCCCCCACCTATGCTAATTTAGTTTTAGCGTATTGGGAGGAAAAATACATTCTGAATAGTGGATATAACTTGTCTTGGATTATGTATCGTAGATACCTGGATGATATAGTGATTTTTTTGGACTGGTGACGAGAATACACTGTATTCTTTCCTAGAATATCTACAAAACTCTAGTAGCTTCTTGAAATTTACATATCATATTTCTGCAGACATCCTACAGTATTTAGATGTGGAAATTTATAAAAAAGCAAACAGATTGGAATCTAAAATTTATAGGAAATCTACCTATTGCAATTCCTATCTACACTTCGAAAGTTCTCATCCCCTTCATGTTAAAAGAAACATAATAAAAGGACAGTTTGTAAGGGGATGTATAATGTGTAGTGAAGATGAGACATTTCTTTCAGAATGTGAACTTCTGGAGAATATGTTTCGTAATAGAGGATACCCAGATGATTTTATATATGATGTTAGAACTGAAGTGACGAATGGTAGGAATAATAGATTTCTGCCCATTATTAAAGGGGGTAATATGAAAAATCATATGAACAATATTACGGATGATAGTAATAAAAAAGAAGAGTTTGAGTTAGCCCTTATGCTAGAATATAACAGCATTAATAAAAGAGTAAGAAATATCTTTAACAAAGAATGGTGCAGATTTACTGAATTGATGGACATAGAGAAAAATGACCTGGGTTCAATCAAAACTGTATACAAAAATTCTAGAAGTATTAGGAATATATTGGAGAACAAAAGAAACACAGAATTCCCTGAGAATAGAAGAAAAGGAACTTATAAATGCGGCAGATGTTCACAATGTACAGCCATTTCCAATAGTAATATTATACACACTTATAGTAGAAATAGGACAATAATAAATGATAAACATTACTATAACTGTGATTCTATGGGCCTGGTGTACTTTGCTATTTGTAAACAATGCCATTCCTTTTATGTGGGAAAAACCGAAAGAAAATTAAAAAGGAGAATTTTTGAGCACCTGAATGATATAAAGAATTGTAAAGAAAGCAATGCTCTTTATAAGCATAGCTTAGTATGCAAAGAGGCTAGCTTTATATTTTCTGTTATAGAGCACACTGAAAGAGACATTAGAGGAGGGCCGTGGGAAGAAAGACTAGAGTATAGGGAACTTTGGTGGCAAGTGACCCTAGAAGCATATAATGCACCAGGTATTAATGAACATATTAGTATTATGCCCCTTCTAAAGCGACGTGCAGCTAAATTGTGATGCAATTTATATATGAAAATTGAATTCTAAATGATGGAATATATTAACACACATTTTGTAATAATCATATACATATGAGCATTATGATTTTTGATTTCCAAAGTCTCTACTAAGTTTTGCCAACTATTTATTTGATGCATTAAATGTTTATATAGTGTCATGATATTCATTTAAATGAAAAGAGGTGCATTAGCTGTGCAGCTAAATTGTGATGCAATTTATATAAATATTTTTTGTTATTTAATTTTAAATGATGGAATATATTAACACACATTTTTGTAACAATTTTTTATATATATATATGAGCATTGTGATTTTTGATTTTCAATGTCTCTACTAAGTTTTGCCAACTATTTATTTGATGCATTAAATGTTTATATAGTGCCATAAATATTCATTTGAATGAAAAGAGGTGCAACAACCATAAATGACCACTGGATGGCATACTTGATTAGATTATTTTAATTTATTTTATTTGAGGGTTTTTGATCTGAATTTCACTATTGAAAGAGGTCAAAATAAATTTATTATATTGATATTTTGCATTCATAAGTTCTATAATAATGAATTCACCCGTTTTTTAAGTCAAGTTTTTACAAGGATGATTTTTACATCTGTGTTAAGTATTGTTTTTACTATAACATTGTGCTGTGAAAGGTTTTAAATGTTGGGATTTGAATTTAATTGAACTCAATTGTTGCAAATTGATTTTAATTATTCAATTTAACAAGGTATAAAAAGACTGGGTAGGCAGAGAGTTTTATCTGATGAAGTGCATTTGTTAAACGAAAACGCATTGGTTTAAGAGCGTTAATGCAGCTTTTCCTGACGTGTACCTTGTGGTTTGATTTTCGCTTGTCTGCTGTTGGTTTAATAAATTCCAAGGACATTTATAAGTGGTTCCTGTTTGGCTCCTTTTTCTGAAGATTTACTGGTTTTCATCTACTTTTTTCCTGGTTTGAAGAGCAAGTACACTACCTGTTGTGCTATTAACAATGCAAGTCGACTCAGCATAAGCAACACTAAACTTCTCTTCAAGCTCTCAGCTCCTTGTAAAATCCACTCGACACTCAACTGTCTCTCTCAACTTTGAACAAGAAATCTAGAAAAAGTGAAAATTTATGGGGGGGGGGACTAGAGACACATTTTAAACATTGCTTGTATAATCTTGGAAAGCTGCTAGAATAAAATGCTGTGTTACTACCATACATTTCGCTGCCAAGTCTGAACCCAGAACCCTGTGCATTACAGTCAGAGCAACATACCACTATGCCAAATCAGCTGTTTCTTGAAAAGTAGGTAGACTGAAACTTAAATGGCTATCATTTAGTGAATTTAGTTCTCACCATAGCTCTCAACCGCTTAGCACAAAAAACCTGGACAAACCCAATAATGGGGGAATACAGCCTCAAAAATAGGGACAAATTTCAAATATTTATCTTATAAACAGAAAATTGCTAGAATAAAATGTTTTGTGTTACCATGTACCTTCTGCAGAATATGAAATCTGAAATTCAAATACCTGTCATTATTTAGTGAATTAAAAATCCAGAAAACCACAGATTTTATGAGTAACAGAACATAACAAAAATATGAGGCAAAAATTTCAGAAGTGGCGGTGGGTAGGGAATTCAAGCTCTTGCTACGCATCTGAGTCTACCAGGTATATTTAACTGGGGCATTTTACACACACACACACACACACACACACACACACACACACACACACACACACACACACACACACACACACACACACCCTACCTGAGTCAGCTTCAAAGTCTTAAGGAGTCCCTTTGTTACATTCCTTGCAGCAAAACAAAAGCCTAGTATACATTCCTGCAGCAGTTTTCAAAAAAACCCTGTGAGAGCAAATTCCTTCCTCTTCCTGCGAGAGCAAGCTACCCAGTCTGCAGACATTGCAGTCCGATCCCCTTCCAGTCTATGCAGTTGTAACTGCATTGACGTCTGAGATCTCTGCTGTTGAATGCTTTCTTCCTAATCTGGACTGTCTCACCAGCAGTCCGGATTCCTGTGCGCATGCTCCAGACTAGTTTACCAGCAGTCCAGATTCCTTGAAGCCATGAACATGCATGTGCAAAGTTCCAGGACTCGTGTTTCTTTATTTTGTTTTTATTTTTATTTTCTTTTATAGCTGGGGGAGCTGCAGTCCTGCAGCCAATAGCATGAGCCACCCTTGATGGATAGCAGTCCGGGACTTCAGTAACCTTACCCACATACCCTGGGTGGAATATAAAGCATTATTTCAAACCAAATGAGCAGAACTGAGACTTGAACTTTACACTGGGGAATGCATTACATTTATTTCAGGCAGTTTTTGCTGCATTCTTTATTGATTTGCATTTAACAATTGACTGGTGTTAGATTATAACACATATACAGTGAATACAAGAATAATGAACACTTTTTATTTGAAAACATTACATATCAAAGCACCATCACCCTTTAGAATTTATTGATTAAATTGATTTGCTTCAAGTCTGGCATGTAGACCATGGATAGCTGTGGAAAACATCTAATAAATAACCCATATAACCCATATACCTTGTCCATTAACTGAGTGCAACCTACAGCATATTTCAGACAATGAATAGACCAGAACAGAGACTCTTAATATTGGTAGACCCCAGCATTAACATTAGCTGATGTTTGAAAGCTATACATAGGTTCATAGGCTCACAGGTAGGTGCTAGGCTATTGGCGCTAGGGTTTATATAAGCCTAGCCACAAAAGGTACCCTGGCTTTTGCCACACAAGAAAACTATTTACCTGTACCCATATCGAGCAGAGCCACAGAAGTGATTCCTGGGGTGAATTTCCTATTTCCCATCCAATCATCAAGGTTTTTCTTGAAGAGTGCTAATAAGGAGCTTTGTTTGATATAGATAGGTAGTTTGTTCCAGAGTATGGTAAGTCTCTGGGACAAGAATCTATCCCCCTAGCATGCTCTGTTTATTGTGGTGATAAGGTTTATGTCCCTAGAGCATGTAGCTCGGAGGGTTTGGGATTTCTTTAAGTGGAGCATGTTCAACAGCTCTGGGTTTGACATAGCTTGATATGTTAGGCAGAGATTGCCTCTGAGTAGGCGATATGCAACAGAGTAAATCTGGAATTTTTTGAGACGGTCTGAGTATGGCATCTGTTTGAGGCCAGTAATTCTCTTTGTGCAGTATTTCTGCTGCCTTTCCAGTTGTTGTAGATGTTTTGTGAGGTACATACCAAAAGGGGCATTGTACTCTATAATGGGTCTAATGAGTGATGAGTAGAGGGGAACAATGACCTCTTTTTTCCTGGATGAGAAACCTTTTATGATGAGGTGTGCCATGTAGAAGGATTTCCTGACTACTGTGACAATGTGATTATCAAGGGAGAGACCACTGTCCACCTGTGTCCCAAGGTCTCTTGTCAGACTTTCATTGTTAAGTAGACTACCGCTTATGTGGTAGTTCATGGGTACAGAGTTCTTACCAAAAGGGATGACAATGCACTTTTTGGCATTGAGCTTGAGGCCATGGCTTTGACACTAGACACTTGTCTCAGTGAGGTCCTTTTGTAGGATGTCCACACTGTTAGGAGTTTTGATTATGGCTCCTAGTTTGTAGTCATCTGTGAACTTCATTAACCAAAGACCTTCTGTGTTAGCCTGTACTTCAGAGAAGTAGATACCAAACAGGAGAGGACCAAGGACTGAACCCTGTGGTACTCCACTTGTCACTGGTCTGAAGTAGGATTTGGAGTCTGCTACTTTCACAGTGTGGGTTCTGTCAGTTAGCCAGTTGGCAACCCATCTTGTGACATAGGGATTTATACCTAGTGTAGTGAGTTTATCTATAATTCCTGACTGGGGGATGGTGTTGAAAGCCTTGGCAAGGTCTAAATAGGCTGTGTGAACCACTTTACCTTCATCTATGGCTTTGGTGACTGCTTTAAAGAAGTATATCAGGTTTAGGAGACATGATCTGCCTTTTACAAACCCAAACTGGGTGGGGTCTAGAGTTTAGAGATTACCAATGTCTTTGTTTATAAGTTCCATGATGATACATTCCATGGCCTTGTAGACCAGGCTCATCAGGCTAATGGGGCGGTAGTTCTCAGGGTCTGTGGTGGATCTCCCTTTGTGGAGTGGGATAACAGTCACTTTGCACCATTCAGTGGGCACAATGCCTGAGGTGAGGCTATGATTGAACATGGTACTTAGGTGGGGTGCCAGTTTGTTCTATAGTTCATGAAGAATGCAGCCTGGGATGTTGTCAGGTCCCATGGATGCTGTGTTCTTGGCTTTGGAGAGTGCGGTTTTTACCTGTACAGCCATGATTACAGGAATTTTGCATTCTTTCAGTATAGAGATGGGCCTTTTAGGGGGTGAGAGGGGGTGTAAAGTTAGCACTGACCCTATCTGCCAGGATGTTGGCAATATCACTTGGTTCTCTATATTTAGTGCCATTGTGCTGTAACTCAGAGCAGATCTGAGTGTTGTCATTGAGATTCTTGACATAGCTATAGAATGCTTTGTGGTTGTCTTTAGAAACAGTGGCAATTTTGTTTTTGTAACTAGCTATGGAGGATTTTATGAGGGATCTCAGCTTCTTACTGAGGCTGACCAGGGTGTTCCTCCAATCATGGGATGTTACACTTTTGTGCGGCAGTTTCTTTCTTCTGTTGTAGAGTTTGTTTATGGCAGGGGACCACCAGACTGGCTTCCTTTTTTTGGAGGATAGCATCTTAGTTCTGTTAGGGATAGCATGATCCATGCACTCGTATAAGTGCCTATAAAGTGCATTTGTGTAGGATTCAGCAGTCGTATCTCTATTGTCCATCTGCATGGGTGTAGTGAAGTTTGCCACCTCTGTCTTAAGAAGCTTGAACTTGGCTTTGGAGAAATTTCTTACAGTGGTTTCCCTAATGGCGGGTGGGGGTGAGATGTGGATGTTTAGGGTGATTAGCTTGTGGTCTGATCTGACCAATGAGAAATTGACCTCTGGTGTGGAGTAATGCATGCTTACCTGATTTAACTTGGTTTACCATTTCAGGTAGGCAGTGACACATTACTAAACATGTTACATGTGCCAGGTATGTCATACCTGACTGTTAAGATTGCAAACTTTTTAACTAATTTATTATAAAATTAATTAAGTAATGCATTAAGTTATTACTTTGATGTTTCCATATTTACTGCACTTTCGCCTCATCCTGGCCAGGTGCCCTGAGTGGGACTGGAAGTTGCAAGCCCTCTCTTCTGTAGCTGTTGTAAAAGAAGCAAACCATTATGCATACCAGATTTGCACAGATTCATCTGGTATATTTCTAACCTACTGCCAAACATACTTACATATCTGTGGAGTCTGCCCAGCCCAAGCTTCTTGGATCCAGGTGTCCATGGTTCCCCTCTGCCTATGCTTTAGGTCATCATAGTGGTGATGACACTGCTCACTAGTGCAGGGGATACCAGTTGCACTGGTAAGTTCCCTGGCCAACTAACCCCAGGCTTCAGACTTACACTCTGAACCCTGATAATCACCCTGCAGCAGCTGGAGTTCATAGTTCTTCATCAGGAGTCCAATAAACACTTTGGAATCTTGCACATCCCACCTCTGCTCCTGAAAGCACACTCCCTCACCAACACCACCAGGCATATCGACAGCCAAGTGAAGACTCCAATGAATGGTGTGAAATTCCTTTCTGTTGGCTTTTATATAAGCTGCTACCCACCTTTACATGTCATACTGTAATATTCAAAAAAGCACTACATCTCTTAGTTTCATGTAAACTCACACAAACCATTTCAGGCAATGTTTAAGCATAGCTTAACAACACGCAAATGATGTAGACAGTTGACCATGTTTAAGCAGTGTTTAGCTTTTCTAAATGTAACAATTTTCTAATTTTAAATTCAACTGATGTTTCAGTCACATGGTGCATTTTCAAAGCAATAAATGTAAAACATATGATTATTCAGGACTCAAACCCAAGACATACTACACTGGAGGTCATAACTCAACCTATCTAGCCACTTGGTAGCAGAGAGAAGCACTATATCTTCACATATGTTACTAAGATGCCTGGGTTTGTGCATTGCTAAGCACAGCAGAACTAGCACAGCAAAACTACAACAATTAAATACATCCAGTTTCTATTTTTAGATGTCTAACAGTGTTGCTAAGCATTGTGCCACTCAGCGCAAACAGAGAGAGAGACCAAAAAAAAATACAATTGATTACATCCGGTTTCTGTTTTTAGATATATAGCAAATGTCAGGTGTATATGTATATGTATATGTATATGTATAAGAGCAGCTCGGCATCACTAATCACTTCACTGCACCTGCAAAAAACACATAAAAATAATAAAAAAAAAAAGACTGTCCTGTGCTGACCACCTGTCCAGACATTTTCTGTACATTCTCTACATTGCTGCTTGCACAGATTCAGTATCCATGTAACTCTGATATCTCTCGACAGTACGCCATAATTAATATGCATGGCACATTGACAGGGAGGAACCGTCGCCATGTACACAGATACATTCCATGTAGACTCTGCACGGAGCCTACATAGATTTTATTGAATCCTGGGGAATATGTTCATATACTGCAAATATATTATATAGTACTTTATATTTTTGTTTACATGTACCCTACACAGAATTGATACCTTCTATTATCACAGCTATTAATTAAATGGTCATTTGAATTATAATAAAAATGTGCTTCTGACTGAACTAAATATTAAACTTGCCTTTAAAACAATTTATATAAATTGTGTTTCAAGTGACACCATTTTCCATCTTTAATTTCTAAGTTAACCTGTGTTTCCCACCCTCCAATCAATACTCCCTTTGCATGAAATGTTTCTTTTTTACTTCATACACTTTTCCACATTCAGTGCTTAAAACATCTTTGACATCTGCTATTTTAAATGCATCGTTCCTAAATAGTATTAATACTTTTTATGTTTGCATACTCATATCTCATAATAATACAAGGTCTTTCCAAGGATCTTCTTATATTTTCCTTTGAATATTTTATATGCATTTGTTAGCAAGATCAAAAGACTCAAATTCCTATCCAATAATTTTTCTTTCCTTGAGTGAATGATAGAACTCACCTGCAGTGGTCAGGTACCTAACAGAAAACTCAGTTTGTCCCACATAATATATGTATCATAGCCATAATCAGTTTTTATTTACCAGTCTTACCAGTACATCTTCTCCTCAGCCACGTCAATCTTTCTGATGCAATGGAATGCAAAGTCTAATGTCTGAAATTAGTAACATTGACTGAATATGACTTGTTTTAATCAAAATCCTTTTATACTCCATCCACACTGCTGTTCTCTGCCTCCTCCATGCTACTACAGTCTACTTATTTTTATTCATTTATTTTATTTTACATTTGTTTACCGGGAAAGTCTGACTGGACTAGGTCCATTTACAGAGGAGGCCTGGGGAGAAAAGCTCCACAATTATGACAATAATAAATGTTTTATACAGAATTATAAGAACAAGCTAATAGTGATGAACACAAATAGATATTTACATGTAGGAATTTTTAGACAGACAAGACACAAAATGAAACACCATCATTCACATTTTCAAACTGGAAATATGAATACAAGCAGAATATATCTCAGCAGTGATCATGGTTGATGGGCTACTGACTAGCTATTAGATTAACTGTTAGCACTGTAGAGTATTACAGTGAAGTAATTAAAAGATGTCATTAAAAGCTATCAGCCACACAGCACGGTTTTAGACCTGGTCATAGCACTATGACAGCCCTCCTCTCCTTCCTGGAAACCATAAATAAAGCCAGAGACTCTGGTCACATTGTCTCTACCCTCCTACTTGACCTCTCTAAAGCCTTTGACACTATCTCTCACAAACTTCTTCTAACTAAACTCTCTCAGCTCAACCTATCTTCTTCCGCTTTGAACTGGTTCGCCAGTTACTTATCTAATAGATATCAATCAGTCAAATGGAAAAAGGCCACCTCCTCTTTCCTTGCTACCCTAACTGGAGTTCCCCAAGGTTCCATACTACGTCCTCTCCTCTTCAATATATTCATAAATGACTTCCGTAATTCTATCCCTTTCTCAAATATCATTCAATATGCAGATGATTCAACTATTATCTGCTCTGCAACATCCCTCCCTATGCTACAAAATCTAACACAAGATGCATTCTCAATCACAGAACAATGGATGAAAAAAAATCACCAAGCACTAAATGCCTCTAAAACCAAATTAATGGTATTCACTCCCTCCAAAATCACCTCTATCGATACAAACACTTTTTCTATCACTAGTCATAACAACACATCTCTGGAAGTGGTGTCTGAGACAAAATTACTTGGGGTCTAAATTGATAATAAGCTTAAATTCAACTCCCACCTACAACTAAATATAAAAAAAACCATCAAAAATTAGGCATGCTCTACCGACAAAATCGTTACCTCACACCATCCACTAAAATCACTCTCGCTACCTCATTTCTTATCCCCTCCCTTCTCTATGGAGCCCCACCCTTAACTAACCTTCAATCTTCCCTTAAAACACAACTTTCCTCATGCTACAACAAAATTGCCAAATTCGCTACTAGCCACAAATCATGTAGCCACCACTGTTCTTCTCTCCACAAACTAAAATGGCTAGAACTATCCAATCATCTTACCTACACTCAACTGACTCTTGCACATAAACTCATTTTCAACCCCTTACTGTGTCCATCCTTATCCTCTGCTTTTAAAATGCACCTACCTAACAGAGTACTAAGTCCTAACAACCAAAACCTAATAGAAATATACAAACCAACCCGTCCCTCTGGAAAAAATCTCCTATCCTATGGCCTAGCTCATCTCTGGAACTCTCTACCACCATCCATTCGTACCATCTCCAACCACTTTACATTCAAAAAATCTCTTCACTCTCACCTATCATCCCAGTGGGAATGCTCCTGTTCTCATCCATCATAAACTATACCAGCAAACTTTTTCTCCTCCTTTCTGGCAACTTCCTATACTGCCTCTCCTAACGCATGCATTCTCTGCTAGTACTAACTAAACACTCTCTCAAAACTGTATCATAATGTCATATTTTCATGCTTCCTGAAAGTTAATGACCCCTCAGTACTTATAACGTTTCTTTTTTAAGTATGAATTTTCTGTAACAATCATCACCAGTCTGTACTACTTATAACATCAAGAACTTAGCTGTAACACTTGTAATTATTGTATTTTAACCAAAAACCTATTTGCAACCTTGTTTCTAGAACTACATTAATTGTAATGTCATACTCTAAGCTGTATCACTTGTAAATATTGTAATTTTAATGTATAACCTATTGTAACCTTGTTAATGGAGTTTTTCTCCCCAGGACTCCATTGAAAACTGGTTCATCTTGGCCCAATGGACTATCCTGGTAAACCAACTGCAAATAAATAAATAAATAAATTGTCAGTGGGGGGTGAGAGGTAGGAAGCATTTATTTTTATGTAATACATGGACATAACCAGGCATTCAGTAGGTGTGCTTTTAGGGCATTTCTGAAGTGTGAGGTAGAGGAGCTACCTGTTAATGAAGGGGGGAGGGTATTCCAGTTTTTAGCAATGGTGTGGGAGAATAATGTTTTTTCTGCAGTATTGTTAGCTCTAGCGATACAGAGGAGTGATTTGTCCAGAGGGGGCAATTTGCTGTGTATTGAGTTAGTAGCTGCCCTGGTGATGGGGTTTTATCAGGATATTTTAGTATGTTGTAAGTAATGACTAGCTGGTGGTAATTGAGAAATTGTGGAAATTCTAACCAATGTTGATCCATAAGAGCTATACAGTGGTGTGTTCTGAAGGAGGAGTTGTTAGTAAACTTAGCAATCTTATTATAGCATGAGTCAAGTTTATCCAGGTCTATTTTTCTGATATGGGTAATAATAGGTGCTGCATACATTAGTGTGGACAATAGGTGAGTTTGTGCTAGGGTGATTCTTGCTTGATCTGAGAGGAAGTTTTTGTGCCTATAGAGTGTACCCATTTTTTGTGAACCTTTTTGATAGTTTGGGATATATGGACATCAAAGGGAAGGTTTTTGTCAATTTCGAAGCCAAGGAGTTTGGTGTGGGTTGAAGGGGAAATGGTTGCACCATTTCTGGAAGTGATGGTAAAGGAAAGTAGTTTTTGATTTGTTGGGGGTAAATAACAATTTAGTCTTGTTGGGGTTCAGGATAAGTTGGATGTCAGTGATCCACATTTCCACAGAGCTAAGGTTTCCTATATAACTTGTTGAAGGGAGGAGAGGGAAGAGGCTGAGCAGATTAGAGTGGAATCATCTGCATACTGTATAAGTGAGGCTTGCTTGGTTATGGTATGTAAATTGTTGGTGAAAATAGAAAAGAGTAGATGGCCTAGTACTAAGCCTTGTGGTACACCTATGGAAGTTGGAAGTTGAGGGGAAAGTATGCCTTGCCACTGGACAGACTGCTGTCTGTCAGATAGATAATTCTTGAATCAGGCAATAGTAGATGGAGCAAAGGATAGGGAGGCTAGAGTATCTAGTAGTATGGTCTGTGAGACCATGTTGAATGCTTTGGAGAGATCCAGAAATATGGCAGATGTGAAGTTATTATTATTCCTGTGTTGGTTAACTATGTTAGTAAAGGAGAGCAGTAGTTGTGCTGTGATGTGGCCGGAAACCATGTTGTATGGTGGACAGGAGTTTATGGGTGTCTAGGAATTTCATGACTTGAAAGTGAATGCATTTCTCTAGAAGTTTAGAAATGGGAGATAGAACGGAGATTAGACGGTAATTTGAGAAGTCGTAAGAATTCCCTCCTTTATGAAGAGGGATGATGTATGATACTTTCCACAGTTGAGGGATCCTGTTTGTTCATAGTTCATAGTTCATAGTTCATAGGATTCTTGTATGAAGCGCTTAATGAGGATGGAAACAGAGTAAGATATGGATTTAGTGGCCATTTTTAGGAAGTTAGCAGGTAGATTATCAGCTGCAAGGGTGGTAGGTTTTAGTTTCAGAAGGAGTTTCTTAATTGTTGAGGTAGGAACAGGTGAGAAAGTTAGGGGGGAATGTTTGGACATTTGGTTAGTTAATATGAAGGGTTATTTTGGGATAATTGGTTGGATAAGGATGGCCATGGTGGTATAGCAGTTAGCGTTGCTTCTCCAGTTCGATCCTTGGTTGGGGTGCCTTCTGTGCGGAGTCTGCATGTCCTCCCTGTGGTTGTGTGGGTTTCCTCCAGGTGCTCTGGTTTCCTCCCACACCCCAAAGACATGCTGTCGGTGGATTTGACACTCTAAATTGGCCCTAGGTGTGAGTGCATGCATGTGTGTGCCTTCTGGGAAAGGTTGGGCACCAGGCTAGCAACTCAACACCATAAAACTCCACTGTCAATCCTGAGTGGACAGGTGATCCACTGTGGCGACCCCTAACTGGGAAAGCCGAAAGAAGAAAAAAGAAGGTTGGATAAGGCTAGAATGGAGGCTGTGAAATGGTGGTTAAATTGAAAGGCTATGTCCATGCCATTATTGGCGGAGTTGGGAGTAGGAGAGGTAGTTTTGCCTGGTTTTAGTAGGGAGTTGATGGCTTGCCAAAATTTTGTGGGTTTCTTGAGTGTTTGGTTTGGGCACTATGGAAGTAGTTCTGTTTGTCATGTTTGGTTTGTCTTTTGGCTTGGTTCCTAAGTTGTTGGTAAGTTTGTTTGGCTAGGGTAGTGTCTTCCCTCTTCCAAAGTTTCCAGGCTTTATCTCTGGACTTTAGTATGGCTCTAGTGTCTCTACTTAGCCATGGTACATAGTTAACTTTTACTCTGACCTTCCTAGTTGGGGCAATATTGTTGAGGACATTGGTAAAGGTACTGTTAAATAATTGACTGCCTGGTCTAGTCCAAGGGTTAGTAGAGGTTTCCAGTTACATTGTTTTAGAATTGAGTTAAGATCCTGAGGATTTAGGTTGTGGTCCTGTCAGATTTGCCTATGAACTATGGGCTTGGGTAAGCTAGTGCATTTGCGTAATAGGAATGTGGGGAGATGGTCACTAAGACTGTCTGGTAGACAGCCTATCTGGTAGTTTTGATTGGAGCAGTTGACCAGTGTCCACTCGAGTATGGGTTGTTTTTGTGATTTTTTTTTATCTACTCTGGTGGGTTCATCAATGAGTTGTGAGAACCCAAAGAGATTTATGTGGTTAGAGGGGCTGTTGGAATTGCAGGCTAACCAGTTAGTATTAAGGTCACCTAACAGAATAATTTCTTGTGGGAGATTATCTCTAGACCATTGTAAGATTTCCTCAATTATGGGAGAGTTGTTTCCTGGTGGGATGTAGCAGCAGAGGATATTGATTTTTTTTTTTATTTTGTTTATTTATGGAACTGAACCAAATGTTTCGGCATTTTTGAATTTAGATAGGTTTGCAGAGGTAGGAGATTTAGTGTATTTTTCAACAGAATTGCTACTCCACCTCCTTTTTGACCTGCTCCATCTAGTCTTAGTATATTATAGCCTGGTGGGAGGATTTCTTAATTTTGGGTATTTGGTTTTAGCCATGTCTCTGTAATGGTCAGTATGTGAGGAGAGTAGTGACTTATAAATGCATGCAGGTCAGGTAGTTTATGAGCTATGCTTCTTGCATTGATGTTAATAATTAATACGTCTGATGTTTGTTTTGATATAAGCAGGATATTGAGTGGACCTGGGTTTGGGTGTATGTCGCCTGAGGCAAGTAGTGTCTTTGTGAATAATAGTAAGTGTCTGTGACTTCTTTCTTGGATTTAGGTGATATTTTTATAGTGTTCCATCTTGGTGTGTGGGACTATATATATATATATATATATATATATATATATATATATATATATATATATATATATATATGCAGTATGGTGCTATCATTGAATATTATGGAATTGATAAAAAAGTTTGTGTGGGTTTTTGTAGGCTTGGAAGTAAGTGTTGAATGGAATGTACTATTATCTAGTGGTATGTTAGTTTGGATGGATGTGTTGCTGGCTAGTGTTGTGAGAGCTAACGAGATAGATACTAGTGTGATTTGCATGTTTGTGAGTGGTGCTTGGGTGTAGGAGGTAAGATGGTTGAGGAATAGAAGAGAAAGTAGGGGTGAGGTTAGTAGAAATTATGCGTAAGTTGTAGGTGGTGAGTTAGATAGGGGTGTGACTAAAGATATTATTATGAGGTAGCTGATTGGTATGGTTGTGGTCAGGTGATGAGAAGTTAGAAATAAATGTAGGTATAGTGGGGGTGGGTGGAAAATAGGGACAGGTAGGGGAGTGGAGAGAGCTGAGTGCAGTGAGGCAAATGGAGCGAGGCTCACACAGATCACGAGAATGAAGATGCAATCAGTATGCACTTTCCAGGGCAGGTAATGGCCAAGAGTAAGTTAAGACAGTTTTAATCTATATTATCAGAGCACCTTGTACATGTAGGTGCAGGTAAAAATAGCTTTAACCTATATTTTTAGAGTACCTTATTTATTTAGGTGGAGGACTAATGGGAAAGCCTAATGTGACACTACTAGTGTTTTGGACCCCAGAGTGGTACCCTACAGAGCTATGACCCAAAAATTCACATAGAAATGTAATGGGAAACAATATTAACTTTGTTTTCCTTGCAGTGGCGTCTTTAGTTTGCTTGAAAATTGCAATCGGCAGATTCCTAGTATTGCAAGCCTTTCAATGGGGGTGGGCTAGGTTGGGTCAGAAAGAAAAAGTATAGGATACCTACTTATTGCCTTATGTATCAACAAAATAAGAACTGATTTATTTTTATGTGACCTGTACACTGACACTCATAATCCTTCATAATTAGTTGGAATATTTCTACTTTCTGACTCCATTCCATTTCAGCTTTGAACTCTTTTTCTCATTTGCTTATCATAGCTAACAGCTTCTCATCAGAGAACCATTGAGTTGCAGTTCTACAATCTACATTTTGTTTGCATTTACAAAATGTAACTTTGGCAATTAATTTAGATCCATCATAACTCCACTCTCTTCTTCTTCCATTACCCTTAAGTCTTGTCAAGCAGGCTTCATGTCCAGTACCAACAGAAGGAAGTTTCCTTCTGTCCTGGTAAAATTTCATCTAGTTAACATGAATACCACCTTAGGTCTCCCCTACACATAGGCCATAGACCTACTCGGACTAGTCCAGTCAACAAAACATAAAAACTAAAAAAACAAACATACAAAGAAACAAATACATAATGTCATAGGTGATGAAAATACTTTATTGTAAATCAAAAAATCCATACATATCATTTTGGTGAATCATCATTTAGAAATATTGAAACTATTTCTCCTTCCAAGTTTGTAGAAGATTTCCTGTTATGCAATATTTGTCCCATATTGAGTAATGCTGTGCATTTTGAAAAGTAAAACCGATACAAACTTTGGAAGCTCCTGATTTTCTTTTCTGTAGAGCATCAGCCAACAATCGTACATATTTTATCTAATGTAGATACATCTGAAATGAATTTTGAGGTTAATTGAAGTGGTCCCACAAAATCAAGAACTATTAACGTCACAAACTATGGAAAGTATTCAATAATAATTCTATTATCTAGCAGTATGTTGGGGTAAGCTTAGTACACCTTTAATATCACGCATAAACTAGCATTCAGAAAATCTTAACATTCAGGTAAGACTTAACACAGCCATTTCACCCATGCGGTAACCCTTTCTGATTCTTAGTCTACCCTTCTGCTGAGTGTTTCTGTTAGCAGGGGTCTCAGCACAGACTGTAGTCTCACAAGGAAAGCTGCATGGCAATGTGGCAGTTTGGAAGAGTGATAAATGCTAATTAACCATGTGTTTGCCTCTAGAAATGCTGCCAGATAAAACAGAGGCTGTCTCGATTGTGCACATTTTCACTGAAGAAGGAAAAAGGAAACACTGTCAAAATATGGTATTCACCATTCACTCCTATGGAAACAGATGTGGTGCAGGTAAGTTCAGTGAAGTTGTGTGGGTGGGGTTGTGTTAGTGTGCATGTGTGCGTGTGTGTGTGTGTGTGTGTGTGTGTGTGTGTGTGTGTGTGTGTGTGTGTGTGTGAGTGGTTGTCTAGGGGAATAAATTAATTTACATTAGCCTGTGAGTGTGTGTGTTTGTGTGTGTGTGTGTGTGTGTGTGTGTGTGTGTGTGTGTGTGTGTGTGTGTGTGTGTGCACACACGCGCGTGTGTGCGTGTGTGTCTATATAAGTGTGTGTGCCTGTGCGCGCACGCATGTGTTTGCGTGTGTGCGTGTGTTTGCATGTGTGTGTGTGTGTGTGTGTGTGTGTGTGTGTGTGTGTGTGTGTGTGTGTGTGTGTGTGTGTGTGTTTGTGTGTGTGTGTGTGTGTGTGTGTGTGTGTGTATATGTGTTCGCTTGTGTAGGGGAATAAATGAATTTTCATTAGCCTGTGAGGGTGTGTGTGTGTGTGTGTGTGTGTGTGTGTGTGTGTGTGTGTGTGTGTGTGTGTGTGTGTGTGTGTGTTTTGTGCATAGGTATCTGAATGTGCATTTGAATGGAGGAGGGTGCCTTTGCCAACATGATGCACAGGCACCTAGGAAGAACCATCAGGTCTGACAGCAGTAGAGTTTTATTTTTTACAATGAATGCCCACGAAGCAACATGCAGTTTATTATAATGATGCAGCAGCAGTCTTAGGCCCTACACAGGGTAAATATTATATTGGCCTATGCCACCATAGCAGCAGTTCTGCAATGATGCAGTGAATAGAACATAGATGAGTTGCAGCTGCCACGTCATTACATTAGTGGCATGACAATCCCTACTAAAACATCACTCCAAAATCTCCTCATAGCCAATACTCAAATGTATTTATTAGGAGAATAATAGCTGCAGTACCTGTTTGGAGATTTTTTTCTTTTTGCACACAGCTGTTCATTGTATAACGGTTTTAAATTACAGTAAGCATTAATAGAGGGATCAAAAGCAGAATACAGGAAACAGCCCCAATACTAAATAGACACACCGTAAGAAAGAACAAATGAACTGGTAACAAAATGCGGTGGTCTAACCACGTAGTATGTTGCGTAGCAAGAAATGTTCAAACTGGAATGCTGGCAGCCTCTCCAAAGTTCAAAGCATAACAGACAAAATTCACTTAAAAAACACACTTGCAGCTTCTCCAAAGTCTAAAAAGTGTTTAATCCATGAAAAATAGTAAGCGCTTTCGCGTAGGTTCACCTACACTTCCTCAGACTTAAAAACTGTATAAAACTCTCAAACTTTTAAACACAAAAAAGCGGGAAAACATATCAATCAACAACACAATCATTCAATCTACCTCGTCTATTATTTAGAATTTAAAGAAACATAACAACTGCAGCAAATAACTGCCTCCTAGATGTAAACAAAACACACTCAGGCATTACAACTCATATCAATATTGCTTCACAGATCTTACACGTGATCATCATACTGTTCAAGCATTTCCAATAAACAATAGAAAATAAAAATTTTTTTATATATACAAAGCCACATGTTACACTAATATTAAAACATCTATATTGACAGAAACGATAAAAATCATCAGTCATGCTAGCATAAACAACAGTCACATTTACATTTTCTGCTTAAATAAATAAATTTAACTATGGACAGATAAATTACGACACTAAACCACTCTGTCCTTATAAAAAGAAGCAGACCTTTTTGAATATAGCCGCTGGCTATATCTTGTCAAATGAACACATTGCCGTCAGACAGGCTCATAATCAACGGCAAAATTAAAAACGTCATAGCAGTTGTTAAAAGCGCAAGGCTTACAATCACTGTCACTAACCATATCTTATCTTGCTGTTCCATGACACTCTGGTCAATCTGTGTAGTTCAAAGTATGTTATAACATGTATTCTTCATAAGGGATACAGATGCATGTAAATAAAAATACTCCATGAAAACGAACACCACACATAAGGGATACTTCAATACGCGTGTTTACGTGTGACGCGTAACTCATCCCATCCAAATACAACGCCCTTAGTGATGGCATTCCTCCAATCCCTATCTACATGAACTTCAGAAGGTTAACTGCCGCAAAACAATTCCAGGCAGTAAACCCTGCATATACCTGGTCTCAAATCAAACATCCCTTAGTGCCAAACTGCAGCATCCTGAATCGTAAACCATTCTATCATCACATATATCATGCTTGGCAGTACATATATTCCTATGAGAAACATTTTTAATGAAGCATAAAAAATTTCCTTATTTTTTATTATGCAACGAACGTATAAATGTGATGCCTGTGATAACAGGCATACGCACTGCTGCCAATGACAGACAACCAAAACATTAAGTCCAACCACGATATAATATCTTCTCCAGAGAGACCCATTAGTTAAAGAAGTAAGCAATGCCAAAGCAACTAAACAATCATCACATGAATGCTCATATCGTACATCACTCTGAAAGAGTGTAACCGAACACTTTTCAACCAAAATAACATATACATAAGCAATAATGTATAGTGAATAATCCAATACTTAAACGAATCTCCCCTGACCATCGAAGACCAACTATAACAAATAATAAACATAAAAATGTCTGTGTAACGTACCCATACGGACTTCTCATAAAGACACCTACAGACAATTAAATTAAATACGAACATAAATGCATCTTCAACGACAATACACACACCTACATTTCGAATTATACAAACAAAAACTGTACTATCCCAACGCACCCGTGTATAAGGCTGCATTCACTTTGACAACCGTAAGTCAGGATAAAGTATAAAAACTGATGTTAACTCTAATGTAAGTCATATGGCAATAGACTCATGTCCTTAAAAATGTAACTAACATAGACGTGACCAAGAGTTGTATTATCACAATACCTCCACATATCAGGCAAACATTCACTTGGTAAAACATAAACTAAATGGAACATATAGCCTAATGTTGACCTTATTAGTAACTATATTACAATAAGCTCTTACCCATGTATATCATCTGTACTCTACAAAACGAGATCAAATGAAGAGCAAAAAAGACCATCTATCCCTCTGAAACAAGAAACAACATCAAACCCATCAGTTCAGAATGTCCTGATCTCCAAATACAGCACAACTACCTCTCATAACTGACAAAGTGACCACATCAAAATCCACTGTTTCATACAAATATTAACAAAGCTATAAAGCAATTCTCAAAGATATCAAGAAAACAAAACCCTGGCCCCCATCCCAACATAAAATAATAAAAAATAATAAAAAAAACATCAAAATATTGACAAATACATCTGTATTCACAGTACAGGCTTGATAGTAATGAAGTTGTTCAAGCCTGGATATAGATGTGCCCTCATTCTCAGTATCCAATTCAATTCGGCCTTAGCTAACGTGTTAGCTAAATCACCACCTCTGTGACTAACCCTTACTATTTCTAAAACACGAAACTCAAACGACCGATGCGTAGGATATTCCAAGGAGTGCTTAACTAGGGCATTGTTCTCATTGCCTTTTTTCATATCATATAAATGATTATAAATCCTGTCGCTGAGTCTCCTTTTAGTGAGACCTATATAGAAGGCTGTGCAGCTCAAACAGTGGGCAAGATATACTACATTGGTGGTCTCACAGGTGGCATGAAACTTGGGCGAAAACCTAAAGCTCATACAAGGATGTAGGAAATCTTGAACGGAGGTGATATACTGGCATCTGTTGCAACGATTACATGGGTATTAATAGAGGGATGTTTGCATACTTTTTTCAGTGAGGCTCTGTCCTACTTGAGATTTGTGCTACACAAAAGAACTTGCCTCAAGAAGGTGGAGCACAAGAATTCATGTTTCCATTATAAAACATGTAATCCTCCATAACCAAGCTCATATCATAGAATACATAACACTCAACAATGTGCCAAACTAATGGTGAATGGAACCAACTAGACAGAGCCAAACAATATAGCAAATCTGCTGGGAAATAAATTTAGCTCCACTTTTACCCCTGTATCACCTGCAGTCACCCCCCAGGAAATACCCCACCACCACCATTTTTCTATCCAATATTATTAGATAGCAGGTCATCACTGATCTCTCTAACACCAAGAATACTGCTTCAGTGGGCCCTGATAATACCTTAGAATAACTCCTGAACTGCAAGAAACATGATCTGTCAGCCCGCTAGAATGTCTATTTAACCATAGCTTTCAGGTAGGCTTTTTACCAAATGAATGGAGGATTGCAATAGCTATCCCTCTAAATAAAGGGGAGAAGGGCTTTTCACAGCCCCGGCGAACTACAGACCTATAAACCAAAACCACCAAAACACTCACGAAGAAGGAAAAAAACAACAGGATACAAATCCAAATCCAAATTTATTGCACTTTAATGCCTCGGCCAAAAAAGCCTTCAAGAAGTAATGTTCCTTTACAAAAATGTATCCTATATGTACACCACCATAACAGCCAATAAAATAATCAAACAATTAAAAAATAAAATAATTAACTAAAGCAAATATTTCCAATTCATCTCATGATTCAGTCCCCCTGGTAAAATAGTGTTATATTTTAAAATAAGAACAGCTTCTTTATACAATAATATATTTTTTAACATTGCAAAATCTGCAAGTCTAACAAACACTTTTTCTAAAACTGTAGCTTGTAACAGTGTAGAATCACTGTTGTCTTTCCATAAAATGAACAGCAATAGAACTTTTTGCTCTTTGATTTTTAATGTCCCTAATGTGTTCCTGCAACCTAGTTTTAAACTTTCTTTTACTCTGTCCAATATAGAACAGGTTACAGGGACATCTAAGACAATATATAATATCATCAGTATTGCAAGGAAATCTATTAACAGGTTCAAATTTCTTACCATTGATTTTATTAAAACTAAGAACTATACACTTACACATTACAATTATTATAGGGTACAGTACCAACACATCTTAAAGGTAACAGCATTTTCTTCAGGTAGAACAAAATAAGCTTTAACCAATTTATCTTTTAAATTCTGCCCCTTCTATATGAAATAGAAGGTTTATTGCAAATTACTTCGTGGTACAGACTTAAAAGTCTGATCATTCTCATATGCAAGGCCATGGAAAGAATTATATTGGCTCTGAAAACAATGACATATGAAGCCTACAGATGACGGATCCTATCCAGTTTGGTTTTGTTAAAGGCAGGCCAGATCAGGTCATGCTTATTTAACCTGGTAGACTTATTCAAGATGGTAACTAAAGCTATAGATGAGGGAAAAACAGTGCACACTACTTATCTCAACCTGGAAAATACATTTCACACAATATCTCACTCAGGCATTGTAGATAAACTTGTAAAATTAAGCATAAACACATATGTCACCCAAGGGATAGCCATTTGGTTCACTGATAAGACAATAGAAGTTAGGATAGGGAAATCCACCACCACAGAGTGGCAAGTCACTAGTGAAGTCCCACAGGAATCAGTGCTGGGGCCTTTCCTTTTTGGCATCTACTTCTCTGAATTCAAAGCAAATATTAAAGTCCTCTGGCTGACCAAGTCTGCAGATGATTGGAAACTAGAAGTGGTCATTAAATCCCCTAAAAGAACAGGTCCCTATCAAGAGAGCCAGACTTAGACACATAACCGATGCAACTGTCATGGACTAAAACTCATTGTGAAAAAATGCATAATAGTACCCTTTGGAAAGACAGCCATTTATGGAAATTATAACATTGATAATCTTCTTCTTCTTTCAGCTTTTCAAAGTTAGGAGTCATCACAGCAGAACTCCGGTCCACTAATGATTGGCAGTAGATTTTTACGGTGCCGAGGTGCCAGCCCAATGCCCAACCTTCAACGAAGGCAGGCCCATTCACGGATGTCTTTCAAATGTCACTCGACCGTGGGGAGGACATGCAGACTCCACACAGAAGGCGCTCCAGCCGAGAGTCAAACGGGAGAACCTCTTGCTGTGAGGTGACAACGCTACCGCTGCACCACCGCGGCTCCTAAATTCCCAGTTCCCCTCTCCACTGAGACTAATTTTAGAGATGTATTATCAATATTATGTTAAATTATAACGTTGATAATACAGCTCTAAAATTTGTCTCAGTGGAGAGGGTAACTGGGAATGCAAGTTGACAGTAACCTGCCATTTGACAACCAAATGTCTACTGTGGTGAGAAAATCATTCTATACTGCACAACTTATAAATAAGGGTATGGTATCCAAGATCAAGGAGATAATTTTTCCACTGTACTTGTCTCTCATCCAACCAATCATCGAGTACAATGCACCCTTCAGCATGTACTTGACCAGTCACTTGCAACAACTTAAGAGACCACAGAGGTTCCTCACAAAAAGAATAAAGGGAGTAAACAATAAGTCCTATGCAGACCCCCTCAAAGTCCTATACCTGCCTCAGTATCCTACAGACTGCTTTGTGGTGATCTGTGCCTAGCCTAGAAGGCTTCCTCAAATCCCACAATGATGGATTTGTTACATATCCACAAAACAATTAGCATCATAACTACCCATTCTAAGGACTTAAAACTCATCTGCAACATAAATAATACATGTGGGACAGAAAGATATGTGTCTCAAAGAGTACCCCTTCTCTGGAACAGGCTTCCCATCCATGTGAAGCAAAACTACTCACTAACCATACTCAAACATAGCTTAGACCAATGGATGGGAAATTGCCAATTTACCCCTG
>NC_056725.1:1254700527-1254710527 GCF_019279795.1 Protopterus annectens
TCTCAATAAAAAAATGAAAAGGGCATCTGTCCCACAAAAAAAAAAAAAAAAAGTCTCACCCATACTTCTCAACTTCGCAAATATTTAATTAAAGTACATATGATTGGCTATAATTTTTTATCATAAAGGTATAGTTTTTTGGCAAATCATTTGAGAATTTCAGTCATTAAATCATTAAAATTATTATAGTAATTTACATGATTACTGAGCTAAGAAGTTGAGAAGTATGCTCCTATTCCACCTCCATTCTGCTCATTCCTTATTTGTTTTGTTGCACTGTCTGCTTATTTCCCCTTTCATCCCTATCCCAAACTTTCATTTTCATCCTATAATCTAGTTAAAAATATATGCAACTACCATACACATGCCCCTAAAGTGACTACAATTGAAAATCATGTACCTGTGGTGATGTATTTCACAACAACTGGCAGACAGTAACATAGATGTTCATTTATAACCATGACGAAATGATAGTTCACATCCTATGGAAAAATGAAGACAAAGTCTTGAAATATACAAATTACATTGCCATCAGTCAAATGTGCTTAGCATAGGCGCACATCACCAAGCAATAATTGTTCTAACATTCCCTTCAAATGTCTTTTCTGTCTTTCCTCCTTCACTATAAGTTCTACCATGGCTTCAATTGATCATGCACTAATTGCCTAATGGACTAACATGGAATAAGTTACACATAATTCATGCAAGTGATAGCTTCTAATCCTCCAGTGATGTGGATGTTGTCAATAAACCAAGGTTTCTGATTCCATAATTGTTGTATATTGATTTACAATGGCCTGTTTCCAATCATCAATATTGCTACAGCATTTCCTTCAAATGTTTATTTTCTGACAGCATCACCATTTTTCTTGGCTTCACTTGATAATGCACTGATGCAGAAAATATCAGTTAGGCAGGCAGGCAGGGGTTCACATTTGATGAAGTCAACCTTGTATATATTTGCAAAACATTCAGTATCACGCACAAATCACTTGAAATGCAAATTATAAATAAGGTAAAATACCCTAATTATTATGTATTGTTTTACAATGCTTCATCTTCAACACTGTTCTAACATTCCCTTTAAAATTGCATTTTCTGCTACTGTTTCAATGTAACTTCTTTTTCTGGCTTCACTTGATAATGCAGTGGTCTAGAGGATATCAACTAGGCAGGCAGGGGTTCAAATTTGATGAGGTCAACCTTTTATCAGCCAAGAAACACTCTGTATCATGCACTAATCATTTGTAATGCAAATATGAAAAAAAAGGTAAGATACCCTTATTGTTGTATTTTTACAATAGCCATTTCCCAGTCTTTAACAAAGTTTTATGTTCTCTTGAAATATGTATTTTCTGACATCATCACTATGAATTTCAAGATTCACTTGCTAATGAATTGGTCAAGTGAATATCAATGCCAACGACAGGGGGGTTCAAACACATTTAGGTGTATTTTTCTTGTCTATTATGTGTTCTTTTCCCCTGAAATGTTTCATAATCATACCCAACATAAATCATCTGAAGTGTTCTGTAGCATGGCTGGCTAATGCCTTGGTGATGGGAATATCATCAAGAAAGGCATGGGTTCAAATACATGCAGGTATATTTCACATTTTTCACTGTCATGGTTTCTTTTCCCCTATCATTAGGTTATATAATATGCCAGACAGTTTGAAATTTTCTTATCTAGTGTATGTCTGGATTTCTTTATTCATGCATGAGTTAGAAGCTGAGAGATATGGCTCCTAACATTGCTATTCATTCCTTATTTGTTCACAATGTGTTGTACCCTCTGGTTGCTTCCTGTTCAACTCACTTTCTGTCCTATACTCACATTTCCAATTTATGATAGGGCAATCAATTAGGTAACCATACACACAGCACAAATGCCCATAAAGGACATATAATTCAAAACGATCTTTCTGTGCTCATACGATGCATGACAGTTGGCACTCAGCAAAATAGAGGGCCATGTATGACCACAGAGAAATGCCATTCCATGTCCTAGAGCAAACATGAAGAAAAATCATTGGTATGTGCTAATGTGAGACATAAATGAGCTAAACTTCACTGCACATACCAATACAAAATAAAATACTACCTTCAGTCAAACTCCTGAGATGGCTCAGTGTACCCATGCAATTATTCTTTGCTTTAATGCACTGGTTGAGGCTTCAGATCCCATGGGGTTGTATGTTGTTGACAAAGACTTGCTCATCCCACATACTGGTCTGGCCCATGCATAGCTTATAAGCATTGTAGCTTTTCACACATGCAGTGTAAATAGTGCTGGCTTGGCCATAAATGTGCACATAGCATTTATGAATTTACAGGATTATGTCTACATCCCAAGGGCTTCATCATTTTGTTGGTGGCATAAAGCTCACTTAGTTATTTGTGTTATGCTGTGCTACCTCATATTAAGTTGCTAATTTTAACAAAGTTTAATTATCACACCATAGTTTCACAAATCATTCAGAATATTGTAAATTCAAGACAATGCATTTTTGACATGTCTTATTATAGTTGGTATTTTTGATGTTTAGCTATGATGTTTAGGCAGCCTGTGTCCATTAAATATTGATATTATGCAACTGCTGCAGAGATTTAAAAGAACTAATATGACAGCTTTGTTGCATTAAAGTTAGGTGAGTAGCTTATTTATTATGTCAGAATTTATATACATCTGCCTTTGAATTCATATCTGCATATAAGCCGTAACTTTTGTTAATAACTGTGCCATTTAATGGAATATGTAATGCTAATGGTTAATTTATCAGATGGAAGCTATGCGAGGTTATTTATTTTGTTTCTTTATTTTGGAGCAGGGGGCAACTGGCATTTGCACAAATGCAGCTGAGTGTTCTATCTATGTAGCTATACAAGAATTTATTTAAATTTATCTAAAGCACTTTTTATCTACACCAATTTATTAGCACATTTTTATTGACAGTTAATTTTATCAATTTATTTATGTATTTATTTATTTTTATTTTTTTTTTATTATTAAAAAAATAAATAAATAAATAAAATTATTGATACATTTTTATTGACAGCTAATTTTATCAACAAAGCTTTTTTAAGTCAGTTAATTTTATCTAACATATCTAAAAAACAGAAAATACACCAAAAAGAGATGTTTTTTTCAGGGGAGCAAATCCCCCACTCACCCTTATTTAAATATATTAACTCTTTAGATGTACAACCACAGAGAAAGTTAAATAAAGACAATAATGATTCACTGTATGTGGTGTTTTCTCATTTCTCTGTGGTTGTCTGACCATGAAATTAGTATATTTAAGGTGGGGGGGGCAAAGCCCCATATGGGGAGTGCAGGTGGACTTGTCCCTTGAATAAACACTTCTGTTTTGGTGCATTTTCTCTTTCTTAAACATGTTAGATAAAATTAACTGTCAATAAAAAAGCCTTGTTATTAAAATTAACTGTCAATAAAAATGTACAGATAAACTGAGTTTCGATAAAAAGTCCATTGGATTTGCTATACCAAATCCATATAGATAGATAGGTAAACAAACAAATCCAGGACATAAAACAATGTCCAAAAATGCCGGTTTTATTTGGACAACAACTTCTAAAACTCACAAACCAGTTTCACTAATCAAGTGTTGTCAGTGTGGTGTGCTAAACAAACTAGAATCCACTGTTTATATAGGCTAACACTTATATCGCATAATCGCTGACCCAATATGCAAAAACTTCCTGTACATGTTTAATACACATTTCAAAAGCATAAAAATTAAATAATAAAAAAAAAATTCAGAAGGCTATGAAATGGAAAGCACATTCGCATTTTTTAAAGTTAAATGTGTGGAAATATAGTAGCTGAGAAATCATAAGAATAACTCACCATGCTTTAAGTAGACAGCACTGTTACTGCACTTCCTGACAAATGCATTCCAGCCATACATGCTAAAGGTCGACATAAAATACTAGCAATTTATTCCAAGGGAGGACCTAACTGAAGAAACTATGTTTTTTGCAAAAGAAAAGAAAAAACTTTTCTCTATGTCTGCAAGCCCAACAAAAGTAAACAGTACTTTCATTACCTTTGTTGCTACCATATGGTCAAAATCAATAATACAAGGCAGGTATTCTGTGCCTTAAGTACAAAAAGTATGCAGCAAAAATGTAAAGTAAATTAACCAAAGTACTGTTTCCTTTTGTAATTTTTTTATTTCTTTTTTTTTGGGGGGGCCCTATATATTAATGTGCCCATTTGGAATTTTGTGTGGTCAATTGTGAATCATTATTTTCTATGGCCATTTTCTAAAACAAAAAGTAATGTATTATTGTTTCCTGATTATCAGACATTTATTACACACATAAATTCATTAATAAATATAGCTAGTGTTCCAAGTTTTTATCAGAAATATTCTTTTGTTGGCAGTAGGACAACATTCCTGTAACTTTACCTCCTAATCAGCAGAGCTGTGTTGTTCCCCAGACACTTAATCTAATTCACTCCTTTGGGGCAGTAGCTTTTTGGGCAATGTCTTTACGGAATGTTACATTAGGAACATTCAGAATTAGCTGTGTCAAAAGACAAACAATCAGTATGATTAGCAGTCTGTGTTTTCTGTGTGAGGACAGCATAGAGGAATAAAACAGAAGCCAGTCCTGTCTGGGCATCTGCCTGATCATATTGCTCAGTCCTAATCAAAAGGTGACATGAGAAGTCATATAGTGTCTGCAACAATTTAAACGTAACTATGCCCGGTATAAAACTATAACAGAAAGAAAGCTTACAGAACAGCTGCATTATGTTAGTGAAGTAAAATAACATTTTGAAACTGTTCAGTTTTAGACAGTTATTTAAGTTGAAAAGCATTTACACAAGAAACATATGGCAGCAGATTCTCCATTTCATTTCAGTATCACAATTATTCCTACAAATACTTAAATCAGATAGGCAGGATATTGCTGCCCTGTAAAACCTGTCTAATTTTCTTTGTGTTGATTGATTAACAGCAATATTCTTTGTTTGGTTATAGCATTCGAAGTTAGTATATTTTTGCATACATGATGGTAACATGCAGCCATCTATTATTCATGCTGTCAATATGCTGTCTTAGAGAATATACTGTTTTTGTCTTACAACTGCTCTCTCATAATGTATTACAAATGCTGTCACACATCCATGGTATTGACCCAAAATATCAGAAAATCACAATAGCCACATGCCTTCTCTGTGTTCAGGGATATCAAATAGCTAAACAGTTAGTGTAATTGCCTTAATGCTAAAAACATCAGAAGGCTGTTGGTTCTAAGCTATCACCTGGCACATAGATATATATTCAGATGGTGACAATATAATGCAACATGAAGTATAGAGTTATACTTCTGAAGTACTGTTCTCCACATGAAATTAAACAGTATTCACATCTGTACATGTTTGTAGGCTTTTCAGGTACATATTAGAGGCCCTGGCACTTACCACTAGACGAAAAGGAATGTTTTCCCTAGTGTCTTCGTCAAGCTTCTTAAGTTAGTACAAATGTCAGCAAAATAAGTGCCATAGGCTGTATCAGTGAGACATACCAAGTAATAAATCAATAATCTACTTGAAAACATTTCATTGTCACATGTGATCCTGCCTTGAGATAGGGAAAAAAAACAGACACTGCAGCTATAACAAATGAAAATAAATGTAGTTGCAACACATTCTTTGCTGATAACCATTTAGAAGGAAAATTGACTGTACTATGATGACAGCTGCAAATAATGTTTTAATCAAGTACGATTGTGTGTGTGTGTGTGTGTGTGTGTGTGTGTGTGTGTGTGTGTGTGTGTGTGTGTGTGTGTGTGTGTGTGTGTGTGTGTGTGTGTTAGGTTCATCTGGGATCTACCTGCTGAAAACTTAAATTAATTAATGGATTAACTGAGTGGCACTCTCTTTCATATTCACATGTAGTACAGCTATGAATGCAGTAATAAAAATGAACCTGAATGTAGCTGAGAAAATTCCTTTGCTGCTGAATATTTAACATTGACAGCTGACTGTAACATATCCTTGCAGTTTAATATGATGTTCTATGCAATTCTATAGGTATAAAATACTATTGCCACCTCACCTTCAATAAAACAAATATGTTTGTGTGCATGTGTGTGTGTCATTCAGAATGGCAGAAGCAGCCAAACCAGTGTGATAATTTTTTGCCACTAGTTACTTACTGCTTCTGCTGCTTACACTTCATATTAATTTATATTTATTAGTTTATTTTGTTTGGGAGACTTTTTTATGGAAAATGATGCAGTGTGAGTTGTGACTTATTGTTTGATAATGGCAGCATTGCAGATCAGCAGTTGAGATCTCCGTTCCAGAACTCCAAGGTGTAGAGTTCATTTCTGATTTCCAGTGACTCTCTGTTTGGAGTTTGCATGTTCCTCCTGTCTTTACATGGCTTTTCCCCTAATGGTCTTGTTTCTTCTCTCCTCCTGAAAAAACTGCTGGCTGATGGGCTACAATGAGAAACCTGTTTATATACATTGCATTTACTCTTGATGTTGAGCTGAGTAGATTATCTAGTTATCAGAACATCAAACAAATATGAAGATTTTGAAGAATGTCTGTTTTCTGTCACAAGAGGCATAGGTAAAGTTTTCTCACAATCTTTTGTCAACAGGGACATGGGTGTAGGTTTCTTAGCAGCATCTTCCTTAGTTATATCAGAAATCTTTGGTAATAAACAAGGTGGAACCTCTGAGTTGTTCAGTGAAGCATCTATTATTAATGTTCATACACTCATTTATTCTCTTTGAATCCTGCTTGATTTGATCAACTTGTCTCCTCAGAAACAAACCATGGCCAATGATACTGAGTATGAGGCACAAGTCCAAGACAACCTCAATTGGATTTTAAAAAAATAGCCCTACGAGATATGGGATAAATGCTTTTCTGTTTTACAAAGTTTACTGTAAAAGCTGTACATTTGTTTGGTGGTTTATTAGTAATTTAGCTAAGATATGCTACTGGTTTGTATGCTGAGAAAAGTAGAGACAAAGTCAAGTCATTTATTGGCCACTAATTGCTATAGAGCTTTGAAGAGTGTCATTTACTATTGGCCAGTGATCTCATTTAAATTTTTCGGATTTATGTTGTTATAAACTGCTTGTGTTTTCCCAGAGCTGTTCATTGCTCAGTGGTGTTAAATAATGCACTGAATAAATGCATACATTTTGAGCCACATTGGTCTCTTTGCCATCTAACTTATCATAATCCCTGGTGATTAGTGTGACTAGTGATATCTGTAGTATGAGAACAGCTGCTTACAAATTTTGGAAGAGCTACACTGCGCATAACAGGTCCTCAGAGAGGTGCCTAACAGCCCATAGCTGCTCTACTTTACCCAAATTAGCCCATGGTTGCTATACATTGCCATTAGCAGGTCATAGCCACTCTGCGTTGCCCTCTGCAGTTGGAAGTTACTCTGCATTATGTATATTTAAATAGTTGTTTAGAGCAACAGTTGTACCCTTCACAGTATTGCCTGATAGCTATGTTACTTAACTGAACATAGTGCTCTGTAAAATTCTAACAATTTTTTTATTTTTTTAGTTTTTAAATTTTTTGTTGCCCCCAAAGGGGTACTTTTTAGAGGCTGTCCATCTGATAGACATCTAAACATAACAAACATATCAAATCCAAAACAGGATCACATTAAGGTAGGTCTGCTCAATGACAGAAGTCTCAACAGCAAAATGCCTAACCTTGAGGCTCTCCTGCATATAGAGTGCCTCCATGTTTGCTTAATTACTGTAACTTGGTTTATGTGTTGAGAAAGCACTCTGTTATTACCTGGGTTTTGCGTCCACCATACCTTCAAACTAAGTGGAAATTGTGGTAGTATTTCCATATTTTTAGGGAGTATATCACCTCTAGACATATTCCTGGGGACTCACAAATGGAATTCATTGAGCTCCAAATCATACTAAATAGGACTAACTGTCAGTTTATAGCCTGTTACAGGGCAACCTCAATGTCCCATGATAGCCATGTACAGTTCCTAAATGTATTTGATGGACTCCATATATATAACAACTCCATTGTTTTGTGAGACTTTACCCATCAGTAAACTGGAACATGTATACCTCAAATCTAGGATGTGCACAAAACGTCATAGATTTTATAAACAAGTGATCTGTGGAACAGATTGTTAACAAGCCCACTAGATGAGAGAATATTCTTGACCTTGTACTTATGAATATAACAAACAAACATTGATTTGTTGTGCGCTATTTCACTGCTATCATCTTCCCTCTTTGAGTTAGACCATAAACTAGTGGCCTTCACCTTTAAAATCTCTGTAGCTGCAGATACCAATAGTTCTGAATTCAGTGATTTCAAATGTGTAAATGTCATCAGATTCTATGATGCAGTTTCATACTTCACTTATAGCAGCATAACCTCAGACATTACCACAGCAATAGCAGTAGCTTCATAAAGGAGATATAAAATATAAGCAAACTCCACAACAAAAGGAAAATAAAACTTCATAGAATATGCAGCAGATCATCATCAAATTAATGACATCAGAAAATTCACTAAAAATTTGAAAATTACTTTTAAGAATACTAAGAAAGCTCATTAACTTAGGTTAGCATCTGAAGTTAAGGACAACTACAAATCCTTCTTTAGTTATGTTAGGAAACTCAAGAAATAACATCCAACATTGCCTTGAACTTATTAAAAATGTCACCACCTACTCTAATTCGGTAGACACTAACAACATACTAGCAAACAGACTGAGTGCAAACTTCAGCCCAGAGAAGACTATAAAAATCTCACTTATTCCTGAAGCTCTCAGCCCCCCCCCCCCATTATCACTGAACATCATGCACTAAAGGTGCCCTCCAAGAATAAAAGAACTTCCTCCATGGGACTTGATAGTATACTTGGCTGTTTAATAAACATTAACAAACAAACCCTGGGAGATGTATTTTTTAAAATATTTAACCTGAGCCTATCCACTAGCTTGATTTCAGAGGTTTGGTGCACATGGGTCACCCCCCCACTGACCCCGGGAACTACAGGATTATAAACCTGATGAATCTTGTTTACAAAGCCATGGAACATATAATAACTGACCTTATAAACTATGACATTAAAAATTTCATCAGGCCGGGCTTGTAGTTTCTCTTTGTCAAGGGTTGATCATGTGTAATGAATCTGGTTAACTTTTTTGAAAGAATAATGGAAACTGTTGACAGCAGTCATGCTATCCTCACTACATACCTTGACTGAGCCAAGGCGTTTGACATGGTAGCCCATGTTAGCATAATTATCATGTTAAATGCATTGCAAATAGATACCTATGTGATAAGATGGATAGCAAACTGAATAAAGGACAGACCCCATGAAGTGTAGGTAGCTGCTGCCTCAATGTAGGCAACCAGTATCTATTCCAGAGGTCTTTGTGCTGAGAGCCATTTTGTTTTGCATTTTCTTTTCTGATTTCCAGGCCATGAACAAAGACCTCTGGTTGACCAAGTTTGCAGACTGCTGTAAACTAAGAGTCATTGTCGAGTGTCTCTCTGACACCCAAGTCCTGCAACAAGAACTTACACTTCTAAATACCTGATGTACTAAAATGGGCTTACATTAGATTCTAAAAAGTGTAATATTGTCACATTTGGAAAATTATGCCTCCACTCAGCATACAACAGAAACAATACTTCACTCCAAAATGAAAATGTCTTTAGAGACCTTAGAATATACATTGCCCCCTTTGGGTTGAACTTCACTACACATATCAAATAACTAGAAGGACACCCAGAGGTTCTTAACAAAGAACACTGACTTAAAAAAAATCAGAAAAGTCGGTAAGCATTGAGCTTGTATCCAGTATCTTATAAACTCCTGAGGGGAGACCTATGCCTTGCTGTCTCAGCCGTTAGGGACCCAGTGGTCCTGGATCTTTCATATCTCCGCAAATTTAGTAGTTCCACAAACATCAGAACAAGGGTTGTAAACCATATCC
>NC_056725.1:1254715527-1255008027 GCF_019279795.1 Protopterus annectens
TTTGGTTTTCAGACGCCCTTTACTAAAAGTGTTATTTTGTGCTCTTCATATTTCACCTCTTATTTTGTAGTCTTTAATGTTCTAGTTTTCAGATAAAAAAATTATACTTTGCAACACTTGCTCCACAGTTTTCTTTTTTTCTAGTACTACCCTGCATTCATTTTTCTGCAGTCGTGTCCCAACCATTTACACTGATCCATGTTTCCATTGCCACGCAACGCAATGTACAATTCTTCCTTTTTGGGTAAGGGAGTGAGACTTGGTTCCAGGATGTGAATTTTTGATGCATTCTAGGTTATCTCTTCTTAATTTGAGTTCTCAGTCTCAAAAATTTCACGGCAGCACAATATTTATTAACTATTATTCTCCAATACCTCCGATATTTTGTTAAGGCTTAGGGGAATCAGAATCTACCTTGGCACCCAATGGACTCATAATGTGGTGTAAAATATCTCAATAATCCATAATCTGCCTGGCTTGAATTATATCCCACAAAAAATAACTTGACTAAAAAAAATCACGTGCAGCAGGCTTCACCATCTTAAGACGTCCTTTGTCTTCATTCCAGTGTAGTGAACTTTTGTTTAAGGAGATTCAGCTTGCATTCCAATATCAGCCCAAAAAATAATCACTGAATTATCCTGAATGTCTGCTGATGGTAAATATACCCCTCAACATATATCCCCAAAACTTGGAACATTAATGCTGCAAAATAACCCTTCTTTGAATTAGAAAACACAAGCCTTTTTCCATAAACATTTACAACCTTGTTTTCTTTGATATTAATACTCACTTGCAAATGTTGTCATCTTTATCATTGAACTCCACCCTTAACAACGTAAAAGTGGTGCTTTTTGTATTATATATGTTATTAGTTACTGTCACTTTAAACAGGGGAGATATCGATATCTGGGATGCAAGCCATATGACTTTATGCTTCTTGTCAGTCAGTTGTAAAAGCTGTGGTATGAATGCACTTTTGTGTCCTAGCATTTTTTATTCAGGGCCTTTTCTGATAATAACTGACAATACAAGTATACTTATGTGTGTGTGTGTGTGTGTGTGTGTGTGTGTGTGTGTGTGTGTGTATATATATATATATATATATATATATATATATATATATATATATATATATATATATATATGGGTGACTTTTAAATTTCGAAGTTTCAAAATTCGATGCTTGTAAATAAAAAAATAAAAAGAGAAACTGTTCTTTTTAAGTTTTTGCAAGGGGGCAAGCTCCCTGTACCTCCCACACCCCCCTGCTAATTAAATATACCAACTCTGAGATCACACTACAGCGAGGAGAACGGTAAATAAATATACCATTCCATGCTGTATGGCAATCTCCATTTTTTTTGATTTTATGATCTCAACCATAAGAAATTACAAGTTTTGAAACTTCGAAATTTAGATGTAGACCTATATCTATCTATCTATCTATCTATATATATATATATATATATATATATCTCAAACACACACACACACTTGTGCTTGTGTGTGTGTGTGTGTGTGTGTGTGTGTGTGTGTGTGTGTGTGTGTGTGTGTGTGTGTGTGTGTGTGTGTGTGTGTCTATGATATGTATATCTATATCTATATGTATACTTATATGTATATCTATAACAACCAACCATGCTCAGATAGTAGAATCACAGGGGCACAAGCAGGTTTTAGCACTTTTGTCTTTAATTATGACTTCATAAGAAATTTTTCACGTGATTAACTAACTGTGTAAAAAGCACTGCTAGCACAAGCACTAAAATAATTTGCGTGACTGCTAGCACATTAACAAGAAATAACTAAAACAATAAATAGAGCCATAGCAATATGCTAAATGAATACACAAAAATATGCTTCATCAAATTGTTAAATACAAATGACAATACAATACAAGAATTAAAAGCATTATTACAATTTGTCTGATTTCTGTTTTAACGCACCTTTTATATGAATGGAGTCAATATGCACTAACTGTAGCCTGTAGTAAAAGTCCTTGATATCAAGTAAGGTTTCTGGATTCCTCCTCCCCAATGTATCTCTTTACACATTGTAAAGTATTAAATAAGTAAAATATTCTAAAGCAATAGCAAACAATAGAATCAAAGTAGGGCATTAGTTTACTTTAATGCTTACATATATTCACTTGTTCTTTGTGACATCTTGTGAGATGTTCTATTATTATAGAATGACTCACAGTTGTCACAAAATGTAACGCATACCACAAATGTGGAATTTGAATCAAAACGTTCATTGAGACCCAGTGTTGCATTAATGCTGTTAATAGTGACATATCAGCCTTCATGTATAAGTCTTTGCCATCATCATCAACCCTCTTTGTATATTTTTACATGGGGGTCAGGGTGTCACATAAACTTTAGTCAATGTGACCAAATAACCTAGAGCCAGTGTTTATACCGCAGAGTATATATTTACCATTTACACGTGCAGTACTTACATGTACCAGAGGGTTGCCATAGGCTGCAAGTTTTGCCCCTCCACGCTTGAGAACTCTCAGTAGTGGAGTTTAGTTTTTCATATTTTTTTACAGATGAACCTAGGCTCATAATCCATTTTGATATATAGTTTTCTGACATTAGATTTTATATGCACTTTATAATAAACATTGTTCAATTTGGAAAAGAAGATGAATATCAGTTAGAACGTTTTGCAAACTATTTAAATAATACAATTTCCTAAAATGTCACTGTCCATTAGTTAAGATTAGATATTTGATTTTTTTTTTTACATTACAATATGTAGGAATGAAGGGACAATAAGTCTGAATGTGCATTGTAAATCTACCTTTAGTAATACTTATGCCCATGCAAAATATTGTTGGCCACAGTTTTTCAGAAAGAGTGTTGTTAAGAGGTCAAGCATTATCAAAGTTAATTTCAAATGATGAGCAGTTTGGTAGACAGTTTTCTATTCTTATATGTTCATAGGTTCATAGGTTCATACTAGGCTATCTGCCCTGGGGCAATTATAAGCCTAGCCCGATTCTGTATGGCTTACGCCACCCCTTGATTTGAGTATACTGTGCCCTTTTTAAGGTTTAGTTTACTGTGCCTCTTTCTAATAGTGACACGGGAGTAATAGCTGGGACAAAACTACGATCCCCCATCCACCTATTGAGATTCTTCTTGAAGAGATTCAGTGAGGTGCTCTGCCTCACATGAACTGGAATTCTATTTCAGAGCGAAGGGAGCCTCTGGGTTATGAACCTGTCCCTCCAGCAAGTTCTATTTATTTCTGTGCTGAGGTTCAAGTCCCTCGAGCGTGTGGCTCTAAGGGATTTAGATTTACTGAGGTGGAGCATGTCCATTAATTCTGGATTTGACATAGCTTTGTATGTCAGGCATAGATCGCCTCAAGTACGCGGTATGCAACTGAGTAGAGCTGGAGTTTTTTTTAACTGAGCAGCATATGGCATCTGTTTGAGACCCTTGATCCTCTTGGTGAGATACTTTTGGGGTCTTTCTAATTGCTGCAGGTGTCGGGTAAGGTACATCCCAAAAGGGCATTGTATTCTATGATGGGCCTGATGAGGGATGAATAAAGGGGCACGATTACCTCTCTTGATCTAGATGTGAAACCCTTCGTGATGAGGTGGGCTATGTAGAAGGTCTTTATAACCACTTTGGCAATGTGGTTTTCAAAGGAGAGATTGCTATCAACTTGGGTCCCCAGGTCCCTATTAACTTTCTCTGTACTTAATGGGTTTCTGCCTATGTGGTAATGTGTGGGCACATTGTTTTTGCCAAAGGGTATGACTATACATTTTTTGGCATTTAGCTTTAAACCATGGCGCTGGCACCAGTTATTTGTCTCTGTGAGACCTTTTTGAAGGATGTTTGTGTCAGCTGGAGAGTCGATTATTGCACCCAGTTTGCAGTCATCTGCGAACTTGGTGAGCCATAGTCCTCCCACGTTTGTCTGTAGCTTGGTAAAGTATATACCGAACAAGAGTGGTCCCAGGACAGAACCCTGTGGGATGCCACTTGTGACCAGTTTTGAGTCTGACATGGCTCCAGCAACTCTCACTCTGTGGGTTCTGTCTTTGAGCCAGTTTGCGGCCCATCTTGTGACATAGGGGTTTATATTTAAGCTGGATAGCTTATATATGATGCCCGAGTGGGGTATTGTGTCAAATGCCTTTGCAAGGTCCAAATAGGCTGTGTGGACTACCTTCCCTTCATCTATGGCTTTAGTGACTGTTTTGAAGAAGTCAACCAGGTTCAAAAGGCAGGATCTGACCTTGACAAAGCCGAACTGGGTAGGATCTAGTGTCTGTAGGTCCCCAATGTCTTTGTTTATGAGCTCCATGATGATCCTCTCCATAGCCTTGCAGACTAAGCTAGTCAGGCTTATGGGGGGATAGTTTCCAGGGTCCGTAGAGGCTCCACCTTTGTGGAGTGGGACCACTGTTGCTGTACGCCATTCTGTGGGCACATATCCTGTAGTGAGGCTGAGATTGTATAGCTGTTTTATTTGAGGGATTAGTTCCTCTTGGAGTTCATGTAGGATGCAACCTGGGATGCCATCTGGTCCCATTGAAGCAGTGTTTTTTGCTTTGGAGAGGGCAGCCTTCACCTGAGCATCAGAGATGTTTGGGAGGCAGCCCACTGCCGGAATAGATACTTGCTCTTTTGGGGGGGGGGGAGAAGTTTGCACTGAACCTGTCTGCCAGGATATTGGCGATGTCTGTGGGTTCAGTGTATTTTTTGTCATTTAGAATCAACTCAGAACAAGTCTGGGAGTTGCATCCCAGGTTCCTAACATAACCGAAAAAAGCCTTATGATTATCTTTGGTGTCCTGTGCAATTTTTCTCTCAAAGCTGGCCTTGGAGGATTTTATGAGGGATCGTAATTTTTTGCTAGTACTGATCAGAGATGCCTTCCCTATTAGGGATTTTGCTCTATCATGTAGTAGCTTCCTCCTTCTGTTGTACAGTTTATTTATGGCAGGGGTCCACCAGACTGGACGCCTGCCTTTGGATGATTGGGTCTTGGTTTTGTTTGGGATAGCATGATCCATGCATTCCTGGAGATGTCCATAGAATGCGCTTATATAGGATTCTGCAGTTTGGGCCGTAGTTTCCACTGGCCCTGGGGCCTTGAAGGATTCCACTGGTTTTGAGAAGTGAGAAGTTCGCTTTTGAGAAGTTTTTCACTGTGGTTTTCTGGGCTGGGGTGGGTCGGGATGTGGACATCCAGTGAAATTAATTTATGGTCTGATCTTACCAATGAGGGATATACTTCTGGTATGGAGCATAGAGTCCCCATGTTGGTAATGATCAGGTCTAGTATGCTGTCCCCACTTGTGGGAGTGGTGACTAGTTGTTCCATAGCATTTGAGTTTATAATTTCCAGGAAGCTTTGGGCTAAGGTGCTGGGGCTTGAGTAGTGCTCCCAGTCAATGTTTGGGTAGTTGAAGTCGCCCAATATAATGGTGTTCGGAGAGATATTCATGTTCTCCAATGTTTTCAGGAAAGCCGAGTGGGATTCCCGACTTTGAGAGGGTGGTCTGTAGGATGCTATAAACTGAAAAGCAGTCTTGCCCACTGTTAGTTGCACATGGATGGTCTCCGATACTTTGTGCAATGCCACTAACCTGGAGGTGTGGATATTTTTGATAAATATGGAAACTCCCCCTCCTTTTGTGGTTCAGTCCGGGTTTTGGGGCCGAAAAGCATGATATGAGGTATAGCCTGGTAGTGCTGGGGTGCTCTCTGGAGCCTTGAACCAGGTTTCTGTCACTGCACAGATATCGATGTTCTCCATACTGAGGAGAGCTTCGAGTGCATGCATCTTGAGGTTAAGACTTCTGGCGCTAAGCAGCATTACCCTTAGTTTCTTGTTCCTTGTGCTGTCTATGGGGGTGGGTTTGACTTTTGAGCCTTGCCTAAAAAAGGCACTATGGGGGTGGCAAGAGCCTTTGCCAATATCCGAAAGCCCAGTGGTGACAGGTGCAAGCCGTCCCTAGCGAAGCAACGTGGCTTGTCGAGCATGTCATCCCAGGCTGACAGACACTGGATCCCCTTTGAATGACACCAAAATTTTAGCCAATTGTTAAAATCGATCATTTTGTCTTTGTACTGTGGCATCATTCTAGGTGAGGGTAAGATGCTGCTCAAGATCAGGGTCATACCAGCCTGGGCTACATGATCAGAGAGTGCCTCTATGTCTCTTTTCATGTAGTCCAGGGAGGTACTTCTCAGGTCATTCACACCAGCATGTACAATGACTGAGTCATATTTGTATTTGCTTTGGAGTGACCTGAGTGCTTGCGTTATGTGGCGGATCCTAGCACCCAACAGGCAGCTCACCGTGACCTTCTCTTTATTCAGCCTGGTGAGCGGGACGTCAGTGTGTCTGACAATAGAGTCACCTATTACAAGAGTATCAGGTGTGTTATTCAGCCTTAAGGGCTGTGGCTGCTTGGCACACTGACTTTGTGGGCTATGTGTTGTGCGTGTTTTGTTTTGGGGTAGCGTTTGCTTGGATGTCTGCTTTGGAAGTCTCTGTTGCTTAGGTAGATTTTTATTTAGAGCCTCCAAGTATGTTTTTGTGTATTTATGTGTTTAGTCCGCTGATGTGGTGGGACTATGTGATACTGGAATTGTGTTGTGTGAGGTTACCTTCTCCTCCTGACTGGTTACACCAGTTTTGAGATGAGAGAGCTCAGCCTCCAGTTTGGCTAAATAGTTGCATCTCTCACATATATTTGAACCTGTTTGGAGGAGGAGAGGGTTGTCCATGTACATGAGACAGTTGTAACATTGCCTCAAAATTCCCAGATTCTCCAGCTGGACTGGAAAGGAAACCATTGACTGACCTTTGGACATGCTAGAGTAATATAGGGAAACTGAATTTAAGACGGACCAATAGAGGACAGGGTATTCGTAGAGAGTATAAGAGTAAGTAGTGCTTATGGTTTAATAGTGCTAACTTGTAGGATTACTTAATTAGACCAGTGAAGGGCCTTAGAATGAGAATATGGTGTTTAAATTGAGAGATAGAGCAGTTCTAAGGGAAAGAGTGAAGAGCAGACTTTGTGGAGCCAGGAATAGTTTAAACCCAATTAGGCGGCACTGCCCGATGTTGCGCTATGCACAAAAATGTGCAAAACCGCACAAAAGAGGGTTTTAAGAGAGGAAGATGAAAGAGTTTGGAATTGACCCAAAATGGCCAATAAAACTACAGTTTCAAGTCAGTAACCACTCCCACAGGGGCAGGCAGGCTGCTCAATGTTTTTCACTGCCACTGATCAACAGAGAGACTTCCCTTTAGCCCAAGCAAAAATGGCCTCCAAGAAACTTACAAACAGTTCAAGAACAGCAAGCCTGTAACTGAACTTTTTTAAATCTCAGAAAAGTGGGAAAAAAGCAAGATTTTTTTTGTTTTTTTGTTTTTTCAGAGATAGCAGAGGTTCACAAGTATCAACAAGTTATAATAGTGCAGTAAATGACCCCACACAAGAGTGCTAGGCCAAAGACAGATAAAATGCAAGTTTTGAGAAAAAAAAACGATTTTAAAAATAAGTGCAAACAGGAAATTCAGTAAACAGCTCTAGGTTGTGCTCTAAATACAGTTACTAATGCAGAAATCAAATTTAACAAGCCAGAAAATGCTCAAAATAGGCAGATATGCAGATAAACTTAGCAAATAAACAGAGGAAAATACTTAAAATCTCAAAAGTGGCTCCTTTCTTCTCTCAGCGTTTTCTCCTCTTAGTGGGTGCTTCACCAACAGCCAACAAGCCTGAAAAGACACCAAAACCACGAGGCAACCAGGTTTTAAGAGTGGAAGATGAAGGAGTTTGGAATTGACCCAAAATGGCCAATAAAACTAGAGTTTCAAGTCAGTAACCACTCCCAAAGGGGCAGGCAGGCTGCTCAATGTTTTTCACTGCCACTGGTCAACAAAGAGACTTCCCTTTAGCCCAAGCAAAAAATGGCCTCCAATAAACTTACAAACAGTTCAAGAACAGCAAGCCTGTAACTGAACTTTTTTAAATCTCAGAAAAGTGGGAAAAAAGCAAGATTTATTTTTGTTTTTTGTTTTTTTCAGAGATAGCAGAGGTTTGCAAGTATCAACAAGTTATAACAGTGCAGTAAATGACCCCACACAAGAGTGCTAGGCCAAAGACAGATAAAATGCAAGTTTTGAGAAAAAAACGATTTTAAAAATAAGTGCAAACAGGAAATTCAGTAAACAGCTCTAGGTTGAGCTCTAAATACAGTTACTAATGCAGAAATCAAGTTTAACAAGCCAGAAAATGCTCAAAATAGGCGGCTATGCAGAAAAACTTAGCAAATAAACAGAGGAAAATACTTAAAATCTCAAAAGTGGCTCCTTTCTTCTCTCAGTGTTTTCTCCTCTTGGTGGGTGCTTCACCAACAGCCAACAAGCCTGAAAAGATGCCAAAACCATGAGGCAACCAGGTTTTAAGAGAGGAAGATGAAGGAGTTTGGAATTGACCCAAAATGGCCAATAAAACTACAGTTTCAAGTCAGTAACCACTCCCACAGGGGCAGGCAGGCTGCTCAATGTTTTTCACTGCCACTGATCAACAGAGAGACTTCCCTTTAGCCCAAGTAAAAAATGGCCTCCAAGAAACTTACAAACAGTTAAAGAACAGCAAGCCTGTAACTGAACTTTTTTAAATCTCAGAAAAGTGGGAAAAAAGCAAGATTTGTTTTGTTTTTTGTTTTTTTTTTCAGAGATAGCAGAGGTGCACAAGTATCAACAAGTTATAACAGTGCAGTAAATGACCCCACACAAGAGTGCTAGGCCAAAGACAGATAAAATGCAAGTTTTGAAAAAAAAACGATTTTAAAAATAAGTGCAAACAAGAAATTCAGTAAACAGCTCTAGGTTATTCCTGAACTTTGAAAGGGTGGTCTGTAGGATGCTATAAACTGAAAAGCAGTCTTGCCCACTGTTAGTTGCACATGGATGGTCTCCGATACTTTTGTGCAATGCCACTAACCTGGAGGTGTGGATATTTTTGATAAATATGGAAACCTCCTTCTTTGTGGTTCGGGTCCGGTTTTAGCCTATAAAAGCATGGATATGAGGTATAGCCTGGTAGTGCTGGGGTGCTCTCTGGAGCCTTGAACCAGGTTTCTGTCACTGCACAGATATCGACAGTTCTCCATACTGAGGAGAGCTTGAGTCGCGAAAGGCATCTTGAGGTTAAGACTCTGAATAAGCAGCATTACCCTTAGTTTCTTGTTCCTTGTGCTGTCTATGGGGGTGGGTTTGACTTTGAGCCTTGCCTGCAAAGTGCTACTATGGGGTGGCAAGAGCCTTTGCCAATATCCGAAAGCCCAGTGGTACAGGTGCAAGTCATTCCCTAGCGAAGAACGTGAGGCTTGTCGAGCATGTCATCCCAGGCCGACAGACACTGGATCCCCTTTGAATGACACCAAAATTTTAGCCAATTGTTAAAATCGAGATCATTTTGTCTTTTGTACTGTGGCATCATTCTAGGTGAGGGTAAGATGCTGCTCAAGGTCAGGGAACATACCACCCTGGGCTACATGATCAGAGAGCGCCTCTATGTCTCTTTTCATTTAGTCCAGGGAGGTACTTCTCAGGTCATTCACACCAGCGAAGCGTACAATGACTGAGTCATATTTGTATTTGCTTTGGAGTGACCTGAGTGCTTATGCTATGTGGCTGGATCCTACACCTCGGCCAGGCAGCTCACCATGACCTTCTCTTTATTCAGCCTGGTGAGCCGGGACGCCAGTGTGTTCGACAATAGAGTCACCTATTACAAGAGTATCAGGTGTTATTCAGCCTTAAGGGCTGTGGCTGGCTTGGCACACTGACTTTGTGGGCTATGTGTTGTGCGTGGTGTTTGTTTGGAGGTATGGCGTTTGCTTGGATGTCTCTGCTTTGGAAGTCTCTGTTGCTTAGGTAGATTTTTATTTAGAGCCTCCGAGTATGTTTCTTGTGTATTTATGTACGTTTAGTTCGGCTGATGTGGTGGGACTATGTGATACTGAATTAGGCTTGTGTGAGGTTACTCTTCTCCTCCTGACTGGTTACACTAGTTTTGAGATGAGAGAGCTCAGCCCAGTTTGGCTAAATAGTTGCATCTCTCACATATATTTGAACCTGTTTGGAAGAGAGGAGAGGGTTGTCCATGTACATGAGACAGTTGTGTAACAGTTGCCCTCAAAATTCCCAGATTCACCAGCTGGACTGGAGAGGAAAACCATTGACTGACCTTTTGACACATGCTAGAGTAATCAACAAGTTATAACAGTCCAGTAAATGACCCCACACAAGAGTGCTAGGCCAAAGACAGGTAAAATGCAAGTTTTGAGAAAAAAACGATTGTAAAAATAAGTGCAAACAGGAAATTCAGTAAACAGATCTAGGTTGTGCTCTAAATACAGTTACTAATGCAGAAATCAAGTTTAACAAGCCAGAAAATGCTCAAAATAGGCAGCTATGCAGAAAAACTTAGCAAATAAACAGAGGAAAAATACTTAAAATCTCAAAAGTGGCTCCTTTCTTCTCTCAGCATTTTCTCCTCTTGGTGGGTGCTTTACCAACAGCCAACAAGCCTGAAAAGATGCAAAAACCATGAGGCAACCAGGTTTTAAGAGAGGAAGATGAAGGAGTTTGGAATTGGCGCAAAATGGCCAATAAAACTACAGTTTGAAGTCAGTAACAACTCCCACAGGGACAGGCAGGCTGCTCAATGTTTTTCACTGCCACTGATCAACAGAGAGACTTCCCTTTAGCCCAAGCAAAAAATGGCCTCCAAGAAACTTACAAACAGTTCAAGAACAGCAAGCCTGTAACTGAACTTTTTTAAATCTCAGAAAAGTGGGAAAAAAGCAAGATTTTTTTTTTTTTTTGTTTTTTCAGAGATAGCAGAGGTTCACAAGTATCAACAAGTTATAACAGTGCAGTAAATGACCCCACACAAGAGTGCTAGGCCAAAGACAGCTAAAATGCAAGTTTTGAGAAAAAACAATTTTAAAAATAAGTGCAAACAGGAAATTCAGTAAACAGCTCTAGGTTGTGCTCTAAATACAGTTACTAATGCAGAAATCAAGTTTAACAAGCCAGAAAATGCTCAAAATAGGCGGCTATGCAGAAAAACTTAGCAAATAAACAGAGGAAAAATACTTAAAATCTCAAAAGTGGCTCCTTTCTTCTCTCAGCATTTTCTCCTCTTGGTGGGTGCTTCACCAACAGCCAACAAGCCTGAAAAGATGCCAAAACCATGAGGCAACCAGGTTTTAAGAGAGGAAGATGAAGGAGTTTGGAATTGACCCAAAATGGCCAATAAAACTACAGTTTCAAGTCAGTAACCACTCCCACAAAGGCAGGCAGGCTGCTCAATATTTTTCACTGCCACTGATCAACAGAGAGACTTCCCTTTAGCCCAAGCAAAAAAGGGCCTCCAAGAAACTTACAAATAGTTCAAGAACAGCAAGCCTGTAACTGAACTTTTTTAAATCTCAGAAAAGTGGGAAAAAAGCAAGATTTTTTTGTTTTTTTCAGAGATAGCAGAGGTTCACAAGTATCAACAAGTTATAACAGTCCAGTAAATGACCCTACACAAGAGTGCTAGGCCAAAGACAGATAAAATGCAAGTTTTGAGAAAAAAACGATTTTAAAAATAAGTGCAAACAGGAAATTCAGTAAACAGCTCTAGGTTGTGCTCTAAATACAGTTACTAATGCAGAAATCAAGTTTAACAAGCCAGAAAATGCTCAAAATAGGTGGCTATGCAGAAAAACTTAGCAAATAAACAGAGGAAAAATACTTAAAATCTCAAAAGTGGCTCCTTTCTTCTCTCAGCGTTTTCTCCTCTTGGTGGATGCTTCACCAACAGCCAACAAGCCTTTGAAACACATTTTGATTAGATAACATGACAACACTTCGTTAGGTCAATTATTATTAGAAATCAGTGCAGAAGTATTAAATACAAACCAAGCTTAAGAGTATGAGGAATCTGAGAAAATTGGAAGAAAAATCAATAAATTATTTTCTAGAATACAGCCTTGACTGCAATTATTTTAGAAGCACAATTAACAAAAATGAAAATCATAAAAGATAATGAAGATGCATATAACAAAGTTGGTTATGAACCTAGATTCTTCAATAAAAAAATGTTACTTTAAAATCCACTATTGAGAGATCTTAATCATGGAGATTCAAGACTTGTAACTTAAAGTAATGCTCAGGTACATATAAGTGCAGCATGTGTAAATGGAGCACACGTATGGGTGAGGGCACGTATGTCACTATCAGCAACATTAACAAAACATTCATCAAACAACATACCATGTGTCAGCCATGAGCTATTTTGGGTAGGTAAGAATAACTCACAAGCTCTAAAACAGAAGGCACAAGCATATGTATACCATTAAGAGTAAAAAGGAAACTAATATTTGTTTACCGGGGAGGTTTGACTGGACAGAGCTGTCCGTTTTCAGCGAAGGCCCGGGAAGAAAAGCTCCAGAGCAATTTCTAACATACTATAATAAGACATTTACATGAGCAGTGTGGTTTACACATTCAGTTATAAAAATATAGCAGATAATAACATATGATTGCATAAGATATTTACATAAGCATAGAGATTTAGACATACAATTAAAAGTATAGCAGGTAGTAGCATATGATGATTGTTCATACAGTATGTTTAGTAGAGATAATCTTGAAGATGGACTGAAGAGAAGACAAGAGAGGAAAACTAAAAAAGGAAGAGATTATAGACAAGTTCATATGAGGTGCACTGACATTTTAAGGGAAAGCTTTTCAACTTGTCTATGGGAGAGTTAATGGGTATAGATGGGGCAGTGGGGAGTAGGAGGCAGTGAGTTGGTAAGTAACGTGTGATAATATATAGTGCATCTGTGGGAGTTTTAAAGAGGTTGGATAGTGGGTAGGAGAGTGGAGTTAGAATATGTCAGCCAGGTGCTAGGCAGTTGTATGTCCACAAGTTCTTTAGGTGGGAAATAAGCTGTTTTTTGAAGATGGTTTTGTTAGGTTGTAATCTGATTTGTAGTGGTAGGGAGTTCCAAGTCTTGGCAATGTTGCTAGAATACATGGAGTCACCAGAGCTGTAATGGCTTTTGGAGATTGCGATTAGTGCCTTGTTAGTGGATCAAAGTTCATGGTTACTGGAGTAGAGGGTGATCAGGTCTTGTAAGGCTGGAGTGTTGTTAGGCTGGTACAGTATTTGATAAGCTAGAAGAAGTTGGTTTTGAGCTAAGATGTTCGGGAGTTCCAGCCAGGAAAGCTGTTTTAGGGCCCTACAGTGGTGGGTGCGGTAGGAGGAGTTTGTGGCGAATTTTGCTATTTTGTTGTAGCATACTGATAGTTTGTTTAAAACGTTCTTGTTTAGATTAATTAGTACAGAATATGCATACAGTAAGGTAGAGAGAAGATGGGTATGAGCTAGGGTAACTTTACTGTTGCTGGTTAGGAAGTTTTTACATCTGTAAAGAGCACCTAGTTATTTTGTTGATTTTGGTTATTGCATGAGCTATGTGTTTGTCAAATTTCATATTATTGTCAGTAATGACCCCTAGTAATTTGGTTTGTGTGACGAGGGAGATAGGGGTATTATCTGATGCAGAAATAGAGAATGGGGGAGTAGGTGCTGCTGCTTTGGAAGGATGAAAGAGCATAAGTTGGGTCTTTTTAGTATTTAGTGTTAGCTGGGAGTTTGTAAGCCAGGTTTCAATGGATGTAAAGGCTTTTTGGGTCTTGATTTGAAGTTTTTGGTGGGTAGGGGCAGAGCAGATTAAGGTGGAGTCATCAGCGTATTGAACCAGGTTTGCTAGTAGGGCTGCTTTTGAAGATTATTTGTAAATATAGTAAAAAGTAGGGGTCCTAGGATTGATCCTTGGGGTACTCCTAGTTTTACAGGAAGTAGGGGAAAAAGGGAGTTTTTTCCACTAAACAGCTTGTTGGAATTGGGAGAGATAGTCTTGAAACCATAATAGAGTGGGGGTAGTTAGTTTTAATTCTGAGAGTGATGTTATTAGTTTTGTATGGGAGACTGTATCAAATGCCTTTGATAAGTCAAGGAAAACTGCAGACACTAGTTGACCGTTGTTGCATTGCATATTTACTAGGTTACTAAAATTCATTCATGCAATGGTAGAGCTATGGTTGGGGTGGAATCTGTCTTGAATTTCAGCAAGAAGATGGTTGACGAGGAGATGTGCTAGGACCTAGGTGTGGATACATTTTTCCAGTATTTTAGCCAGTGGGGAAAGTATAGTTATAGGGCGGTAGTTTGTTAGGTCAGTGGAGTTGCCCCCTTTGTGTATTGGTATAATGTAGGAGATTTTCCAGAGAAGTGGCACCGTTTGTTCTGAGATTGATCTGTTAATGATTATAGAGACTGGGTAGGAAATGGCTTTGGCGGCTATTTGTAGGAATTTGGCAGGTAGTGTGTCTACTGCTAAAGTGGTGTGTTTAAGTTTGGTTAGGTGTCGATAGATGTTGTAAGTTGGTACAGGTTGGAGGGTGAAGGAGTTAGTGTCATTTGATGGGTTATATAGTGTAGTGGGGGTTGAGGAGTTTGGGTCTGTTGACAGCTTTAATATAGAGTTGGTAAAGAACTCATTCAATTGGATGGTTGTGTTTATAGAGGTGGTGTCTATGTTTGGATGAGGAGTTGGTGATTTTCCTGGTTGGAGAATACTGTTTATAGCAGCCCAGTACTTTTGTGGGTTGATATTATGCTTAATTTGAATTTCACTATAGCATTTTTGTTTGTCAAGTCTGATTTGTTTGTTTACAGTGTTTCTCAGTTGTAAGAATGTTTGTCTATAAGGAGAATTTTGTTTTTGTGCCAGGTGTCCCATGCTTTGTCCCTTTGTTTCAAAAGTTGCCTAGTGCTCTTGGTAAGCCATGGGGCATAGAAGGTTTTAGTGTGGATCTGTCTTGGTGGAGCAAGTTGATTGAAAAGGCCTAAGAAGATAGTGTTGAAATACCCAACTGCTTCATCTAAAGGAAGTGTTAAAAGAGGGGCCCACTTAGAGTGTTTAAGGGCTGTATTAAGGTCATCAGCCTGAAGTTTTTAGTGTATCTGATGTGTTTAAGAGCACTAGTTCTAGTGAGTTTAGTTTGGTCTCTGATGAAGAAAGTTGGGAGATGGTTGCTTACAGTGTCAGGTAGTGTACCAAAATTATGGGTGAAAGATAGGTGATTGGTGAGAATCCAGTCCAGTACTGATTCTTTTTTTGAGGTTTTGTCTACCTTAGTAGGGGGTTGTATAAGCTGTGAGAATCCGTAAAGGTTAATATGATTTGAGGGGTGGGGTGATTTAAGTGAGGTCCAATCAATATTAAAGTCGCCTAGTATAATGGTTTTATGGGGGAGGGTTTCTGATGTTTACTGGAGAAGAGATTCCAGGGCTTTGATGTTATCTCCTGGAGGGATATATGATCCTAAGATATTTAGTTGTTTTTGTGTATTCAGTCTTACCTTAGCAAGTAGGATCTCTGCATTATTAAATGCAGGGATTTCTATGTTAAATAGTTCAAGATTGATGTTGCTCTGATATAGGAGAGCGACTCCACCTCCTCTTTAAGCTGTATGGTCTTTTCGTAGTATGCTATAACCAAGCGGGAGCACCTCTTCATTTTTAATGTGTGGTTTAAGCCATGTTTCTGTGAGGAAAATGATGTCAGGTAAGTATAATGCTATAGTTGCATGGAGCTCATTGGTTTTGTTAAGGATGCTTCTTATGTTATGATTTATTATTAGAATATTGGATTTTTTCTTAAGTAGGCTAGTATTGGTTCTAGGCTGATACAGGTGATTTATAGGGCATGTTATTGGACCTGGCTATGGGTTGATATTGCCACTACATAGCAAGTGAGAGGCAATGCTTATAATGGTTTGTAGGTATTTGGAGAAGGCTAAGTCAAATTGTAGGGATACCCTAGATTTACTTTGATAATGGAGGAGTTTGTAGGGGTATAGGTCATAGGTGGTGTGGTTAAAGAGTGAGGGTGAGATGAGTAAGGGGTAGTTAATGAATGTTGGAAGTGAGGTTGAGGTGGGGTTACTTAAACTGGAGATTGTAATATTGTTGAAGTAGGGTGAGGTTAGATGGGCTGTGATGGTGAGTGTTAGTGTTAGAATTATTTGATAGAAGTACATGTTTTGTTTGTTAGATGTGGTAGGACTGTATAGAGATAACCCTCAGGAATGTGTAGGGGTTCTGGTAGTATATATGTAGGAAGTATTGTAGAAACTTTGTGAGTGAGGAGGTACTATGTGTAGATTGTGTAATATGAGATCAAATGAGGGGGAGGGGTGGTGGTTGTTTGTGTGATTGGATGGGGGTTGGGTGTGGGTGTGGTAAGGTTAGGTATAAAGAAAATGAGCTAGGGTTGGGTGGGAATGGGGATAGGGTAGGGGAGTGAAATGAGCCGAGTGAATACAAATGTACTGACTGCAGACATGATTGTTAATCTTCTCTGTAAAAATTTTTAAGTATGCTAAATGTGTTTAAACTTGTGTGTTTATCTTTCCTTGTATAAATATATGTATATGTTTATTTGTTCCTTTTTCTGCATTTATTCTGCAATTTGACTTTTCTTTTGCTGTCAAGTATGTAAACGTTGTATATTTGATTTGTTTTGTCTGTATTGGAGCTTTTTACCCTGGCTTCCACTGAAAATGGGCTTCTTCCCCAGATGGACTTTGCTTCCACTGAAAATGGGCTTCTTGCCCAGATGGACTTTCCCGGTAACTAAATGTCAAATAAATAAAATAAATAAATAATCAACTACACACACACACATATATATATATATATATATATATATATATATATATATATATATATATATATATATATACCAAGAAATGAACTTTGTGACAATAACAGCATTCAAAGAATAGTAAATCACACCAACAACTCTTGTAGTACTTTAGCACTTTCATCTTATTTATTATCGAGACTTCTTCAGAAAGACATGTTTCATAACCGTGAGCAACCATTTTCACTTTGTTTAAATACATTAGTTCTAACAGTCCATTTAAATTAACAACAGTTCCTTTCCAGTAGTAAAGTGTGAACAGGCAAGGTGCTGTGTGCATTTTCATTAACATTATAATCACAGTTACATAAGGTAAATTAGTCAGACAGTAACAATTTTGTGGTGTCGTGTGCACACTAATAGGAATTGTGTGCAAAAATGGATTGTGTACAAAAGCAAAAAAAAAAAAATTAGGGTGTTGTGGGGACCGGGAAGGATGAGAGTCATGCTGTGATAATTCTAATATTAACAACCAGATTAGTTCATCCCTGACAGGACTACCCAGAAATTAGGTATAGTTTCTTTGTGTAACTTATGAGTCCATGCCTCCAAAGGTAAGTAAAGGAAGGCACGGATGAAGGTGGAGGAGTCAGGTGGAGAGTCCTATTATGCTTGGGTATCAGTGTGTGTGTAGAGAAATGTGTGGGTATGCCATCCAAGGGGGGAGTGGGAGGAATGTGGTGTGGACTTGATGGTGGGGCCTTTTGGGGGCTGCCCAAGACATGGAATGTGGAGCCGGGGTTTGATGGGTAGGAGATTATGTATAATAGAGAGTCCCAGAAGACTGGTTCAGTGCAGATGGTACCGCCTGTGGGCTGGTTCGGATGGTACCACCCCTTGAATGGCTGCGTGAGAAGTGAGACCAAGGGGAGGGTTGGTGCGGTCAGCAGGGGCATAGCCTGGTGACTGGGAGCATGCGTGTAGGGGGGGAAGCAAAAGTCAGAGAGAGAGGAAACACATTATATTCACTTGCACAGTTGTAAATCAATAAACACATTAAATCCACTTGCACAATTGTTCAAACCCTATCACATTTCAATCTCTATACCTTCTAAGCACACATTTGGTGTCCAGGCTTACGTTGAGTAAGGGAGAGAGGGAACACATTAAATCCGCTTGTACAATTTTAAACTTTCAACCCCCATCACATTTCAATCTTTATACCATTTAAGTACACATTTAATGTTTCGTGTTTCATTGAGACCTGGATAGACATCAGATCTCAGTTCTATCTGCCATTTTAATTCCCAGACTTGCAGGAATGTGTCCATGTCCTCTACAAACTCTGTCATTTTTTCCAGTGCTATGAATTTGAATCCTGTGAAGTTTGGACAAATAGCGTTGTGTTTAGCCAAGGCATTCAAACTGTCCTGTTTGCGTATTACTGCAGTGTGTTCTTTAATATGGTTACTCAGCTTTATGTTAATTTTGCCAATATAGAAATTCCTGCAATGTTTATTAATATATATGTTTTTTTGTGCTGCAATCATAGTGGTCATGTAGGCAGACAGTTCTGTTGCAGTGCAGGAAGATGACGTTGTTGCCTTTTCGTATGTGTACACAGGCGACACACTTGCCCCAGTCAGACATTCCAGGTTCTGTCGATACTTCATTCTGTGGGGATTGGGCTTTTATTCCTCTAGAAATATATCCAAACACTTGAAGCATCCCTCATGGATAACCAGTTCTACAAAAAGCTCAACATCAACCCCTCCATTTCACTTCTCACGCAGCCATTCAGGGGGCGGTACCATCCGAACCAGTCCATGGGCAGCACCATCCACACTGATCCAGTCTTCTGGGACTCTCTGTTATACATAATCTCCTATCCATCAAACCCCGGCTCCACAGTCCATGTCCTGGGTGGCCCCCAAACAGCCTCCCCCTCAAGTCCACACCACATTCCTCCCACTCCTTCCTCGGATGGCATACCCACACACTTCTCTATACACACACTGATACCCAAGCAAAATAGGACTTCACCTGACTACTCCACCTTCATCCATGCCCTCCTTTACTTACCTTTGGAGGCATGGACTCATAAGTTATGCAAAGAAACTATACCTAATTTCTGGGTCGTCCCAATCTGGGTGTTAATATTAGAATTATCACAGCATGACTCTCATCCTTCCCAGTTTCCACCCCCCCCCCCAATTTTTTTTTTGTGCTTTTGCACACAATCCCTACTAATATGCACACGGCACCACAAGGCTATTAATGTCTGACAAATTTACCTTATGTAACTAGAATTGTAATGTTAATGAAAATGCACACAGCACCTTGCCTGTTCACACTTTACTATTGAAAGGAACTGTTGTTAATTTAAATGGACTGCTAGAACTAATGTATTTAAACAAAGTGAAAATGGTTACTCACACTTATGAAACATGTCTTTCTGAAGAAGTCTTGATAATAAATAAGATGAAAGTGCTAAAGTACTTCAAGAGTTGTTGGTGTGATTTATTATTCTTTGAATGCTGTTACTGTCACAAAGTTCATTTCTTGATATATATATATATATATATATATATATATATATATATATATATATATATATATCTATATATATAAAGCTGTAAAAGTAATGTTTTTACATTTTGCATTTTGTTGAGGGTCATTATTTTTTATGACTCCAGCTTACCACATGAGTCAGATGATTCTTGACATTCACAGGAGTGGAGTATAGTAGGTGTAGCTACTTATCTTGCATGTATCACTTCATAGGTTCATAAGAGGTTACTAGGCTATTGGCCCTAGGGTCTTTATAAGCCTAGCCATGTTATACTCTTGTTGCCTTATTGACCAAGTTGTATGGTCTATATTTGCAACGCGAGTCTATGATCAGAATTGACTGCCCTTATCCAAGAGGGACATAGGTGACACCCTCGAGGCAAATTTACAGTCTTCCATCCAGCTGTCTAAGTTAAGCTTTAATAGAGTCATTGAGGAGCTCTGTTTTACATGAATTGGGAGATTGTTCCAGAGGAATGGAAATCTCTGGGAGACATATCTGTCTCTCTTGCATGACCTGTTAATGTTGCAGACTAGGTTAAGAACCCTAGAGTGAGTGAATCTTGTCCCATTTGACTTGTGGATGTGCAGCATTTCCATTAGCGCAGGGTCCAAATGGAAATGCTGCACAACTGAAAGTCAAATGGGACACCAGCCATAGGAATGTCTGAGTCTCAGAGATAAAGCTAGTGGTTAATGATGCAATCTTTGGGTTTCTGGTCCAGAGAATGACAGAAATGTGTAACATCCTCTGTCAGATTTTGCAGGCAGTTATGAGTGTACATGATCTCACCTCTTCTAAGGAAGTTGTTTGGGCATTGTAGTATTAGGCTCTGGTATAGCAGCCCGCAGCCCACCTGTATGCAATCTTACCCTTCAGTGCCCTGCATCACCCTCCACCCTATCCCAAAACACCAACACCATGGCTACATATGTGTAAGTTACTTGCAATATATGTTTTGGACTGACACACCAAAATGTGCTGACATACTCATGTAAAATTAATATGCAGCTTATTGCTGTTGACATTGTGTCATGCTTGTGCATCAATAGTCTACACACATAAATGAGACATTAAAACTATTTATGTGTTTATCTACTGGCAATGTTATATGCTGAATGCACAGAATGGGCATCACACAACTGGCATTTAATGTGGCCACTATTACATGTATTTAATAAAATATTTATGCATGGCTACCAGCATTTACTGCGTTCAGTGTTCTCACTAATCCCTGATTTGTTTTCATACCTCTTCCCCCAAAATATGCCCAGCCCTCTCTTTTTGTATCAGTTGCCACCTGTTTATGTTGCTTGTGTTGGTCATGTGCACACCCACTGCCTTTTCTTCCATGCTGCTCCCTTTACCCTCTGTATTCTTTTCATATTTCCTGTCTGCGTAATCTTCCCTGCTCCTTGCCAATTTTCATTCATCTTCTTCCTTTTGTGTGTATGCATGTGTCTGCTTGATTCCTGCATCCCATTTCTACTTTCCTATCACTTTTGTTCCTAGTGCTTCCTGCAATTTACATTGCGATCCCACATAATGTCACAATATACCCACTACCACAGAACAGTACTTTTAGATATATTCTCTATGATGTGATACAAGTTGTTTGTCCACAGATGGCCACCCAACACATATATTTATATTTGTCTGGGAATGCACAGCATAGCTGTAGTTATCAGAACATGTGTTAATATCAACACATTTGTTCATACTGACATGCATACAGTCCACACAGTAGAGTATGCATGGTCTGTGACTGGTGCTGTCAACTAATGATTTTGTGTGCAGTGAGCTTTCAATGAGCTATGCTACACAAGATGCACAGCAGTTTGCATTTCTTTGGGTTTCCTTTACTCTGCATAAGTCTCCTCAGTAATCCTTATTATATATTTATATGCTGCCAACCATAACTCAGCTCTGTGGGTGTCCTTTTAGTGAGGGTCTTCTGCACTGCTGCCCTATTCCTTTGAAATCTGGCATAATGGGTAACGTAACAGCAAAGTGACATATTCACATAATATACTAAACAGAATATCAGAAAGGAAACTACTGCATCAAACAAAGTATATGAAAATTCAGTGCTACATGGAACAAACCTTCACAGGTACATCTACACTCATCTGCCTGATCTGCCATGCAGTGATATATCACTGTAACTGTCAGTAGGGCAGTGAATGCATATGATAAGACATTTGGTCACACAGCACATGCAAGATGGAAAGGTGACATGTATAGCCAGAGAGCAAACGGCTGATGTATAGGTGACCCAGCAGCAATATGTGGACCACACTGCCACTGAGTACTATACAACAGTTACACACCTACATATACAACAGTTACACACCTACATATACATCAGTTACACACCTACATATACAACAGTTACACACCTACATATACAGCAGTTACACACCTACATATACAACAGTTACACACTTATATATACAGCAGTTACACACCTACATATACAACAGTTACACACCTATATATACAACAGTCACACACCTACACATACAGCAGTTACACACCTACATATACAACAGTTACACACCTACATATTAGAAGGCTGGTAATAAGCTCTTCATATGTTGAAAAGCTCACAACGGAAGGATCTGCAATCTAGGCTATGAGATTTTCAAGAAATGTGGGTCACTGTATGTCAAAAAACAAAACCTTTTAGACATCCAAGTGCCAAGCATGGATTAACAGTGTATGTCTTTGCTTATTTATTTTAAAGGCTAGGAAATGCTTGATTGGTAAACTGATCATCGTTGACAGCATGTTTGTTAAGTACACTAAACCTGCAATTAGTATATGTAATAAATATCACCAACATGTCAAAGTCACCACTATAAATTCCATGTTGTATTAAATATACTATGCTGTGAGCAGCCATATCGATATATACCTCAATAGGTTGCATCAAATGCTGCACAGATGTGTTACTCCACTGCAGTAACACAAGCATGTTAGTCCCAGCAGATGTACTTACTCATTGAAGACTGATATTATCTGCCTTACTTTACGCACAAGATGGTACATTTCCTTCAAACATAATTAACCGATTTCTAAGGTTACACATAGCATAACAATCCAGCACTGAATGAGATTGTTCATTGCTAAAGATGGATTCACTAAAATGATAGATATTGAAGTACATACTCAGTACAAAAGCTGCAAATACAAACAGCTATATGTGTGAACATGCACTTGAAAAGGATTTTGTTGAAATGAGAAATTCAACTTTGCCCAAGGCAACAACCTTATAACTGATTACAGTCGTAAGGAAAATCAAGGGAGAAGGCCTCTTCATTCAATGATATGAGATCTGCCCAATGTAAAACAGTAACTGTGAATGTCATCAGGATTCATTTAACAGAATTCAAGCAGAACTCAAAACTATATCCTTCAATCTCAGATACCCAATTGCAGTAGGTATATTGTGAGCATTAGACCTGATTGATAAATTATTGATGATTATTGTATTACAAGTCACTGATTTTGATGGAGAATGTTATAAAGCTACTTCCAAAACAAGTAGTCAGTGCTGATAATGTTCATTTCTTACCCTGAGATATTGTACCAGCTGACATGCGTGCATTCTGAGAAAATGTAAATCTTCTTGCATGGAAACAATATTCCCTGTTTTACAGTTTAGGTTGTAGGGGAGACGATCTCAGCACACAGTAGGAACAAGGCAGAGAGTCCATTCCTGGGCAGGGAGCGAGCCTGTCACACAACACACATGCACACTATTAAATACATGGTATGCAGATCTGCAGACAATTTGGAAGATCACCACTGCAAGTACAGTATCGCTTTGGGATGTGTGAGGAAACTGAAGCACCTGTTAAAATCCAAGAGTAAATACGGAGGACATGCAGACACTACATAAAGCACTCAAGTCAAAAACTGAACCAGAAAACCAAGTATTATGTGGACGCAAAGCTAACACTTGTATCACACCATATTTTGCAGTCATCTGCAAATGTATTTAACCTCACTGCAATGGTGTGATCATTTAATACTGGAATCTATTACATAGCTGCACATAATAAGACAGCACTCCTAACATAAATAAATGTCTGCAGACTACAGGAGGATATTCCATCTGTGGCACAGGTCAGAGATTCTGTCAAAAAAATCAAAAAGGCCTTTCAGAATCCCTTAATGAATCTAAGGCAAACATTCTTAAATAAGTACATAAAATATTAAAATATGCACAGACATTTTCATTAGGTTTGTTACAAGAAACAATTAAGAGTATGCACACTGGCAGAAAGTAAGTTAATCGTAATCATTTCTAATCACCATTAATTTTACACAGTCTGCTACTGGTAAAATGTTATATTTTAAATATTATGCTGATTGTGAATTTTTAATGTGGTATTTGTAGCCATGTCCATATTATGTACAGCTTTTACATTGGTAAAACAAATTGAATATTACAGGAATTAATTAATGAACAATTTTCTGGTATAAAAAAGTATATATACATATATCATCAGCATCAATACCCTTTTCCCATGTTTGTTTCTATATGGGGTCAGGGTATTGTGTCATTTGTCACCATCTCTCTCGATTAAATGCCACTCTCCTACCTTCTTTGACACTTATATCTGACTGTTTCAGGCATGGGTGACGGAACCATAGAGTCAGGGGGAGGGGGAGCTCCCCCACTTTTACAGCTGAATGACCTGTCGGGAAAAATTAATGAAGTGGAGTTTTCATACTAATGTAGAGCCGTGTGTGGAAGTTAAACTAACTAAGCTGTTCTTGTTCTCTTATTGCTCTGTGTTACAAGAGTTATGCTGCTGTTGTTCTGTTGGTGCTGCCAGAGCCAGAGTCATACCGGCAAGGAGAGTTTTGTTCTTTTATATGCAATAGTTATGTTGCTCATGTGTGTGTGTGTGTGTGTGTGTGTGTGTGTGTATGTCTGTGTGTGTGTGTGTGTGTGTGTGTGTGTGTGTGTGTGTGTGTGTGTGTGTGTGTGTGTGTGTGTGTGTGTGTGTGTGTGTGTGTGTGTGTGTGTGTGCGTGTGTATGTGGTCTGTTCCCCTTAAAATTTGTGTTTTTCTGGCAAATCAGTGAGAACTGAATTCACTAAATAATGATAGCTTTTTCAGTTTTAATCTTCCTGTCTTTCAGGAAACACATAGTAACACAAAACACTTTATTTTAGCAACTTTCTAAGATTATACAAGCAATATTTAAAATGTGTCCCAGGTTTTGGGCCTTTGCCCCTCCCCCAAATATATTTTGGCTTTTTTCCAGATTTCTTGTGCTGCGAAAGTGAGAGATTTAGTTGAGTGTCAAGTGAATTTTACAAGGAGCTGAGAGCTTCAGGGGAAGAGAAGTTTAGTGCTACTTACACTAAGTTGTTTGCATTGTTAGTGGCACAACAGGTAGTATACTTGCTTTTGATGCCGAAGGCTGTGGGATCTACTCCCACAGTATGCAGATGGATCACTGATACTGCACTGTGTTGTACTTTCATGGGAGTGGATGCTGCAGTCCTATGAATGTCCTCCTTTAGAGGAGTTACCTAGTAACTATGAACCCGCTGTCAGTTTGCCATCCATTCCCCATTGCAAAATTGCTTATTATTTTTTTAATGTAGCATAGGCAATGTACTCTTCAAGGGCAACAATACTTTAATGGGAGTGGATGCTGCAGTCCTATGAACATCCTCCTTTAGAGGAGTTACCTAGTAACTACGAACCCGTTATCAGTTTGCCATCCATTCCCCATTGCAAAATTGCTAACTTATTATTTTTTTAATGTAGCATAGGCAATGTACTCTTCAAGGGCAACAGGCACTTTATTTGTAGATGAAACACTGAAATATAAAGTTGATTGTTAGCAGCAACTTCTTCATTAGTTACAGATCCCTTTAATATAGAATTATTTAGATGACTTACTTCTGCAGACCTTTTGCAAATTTACTGATACTGGTGGATTGTAATGACAGAAGTTTCAGTGGCCTTTTACGGTTGACATTTTCTGAAATGGGTAGTTTTGTCATTATTGGTTCATACATTTTGTTTCATTGCTTACTAGAAGACTATTCCAAACTACAAATTTAAAACACATTCTAACACATGGTGCTGTATTATACAAGGAATATAATTTAATACAATCAGGTTATTGCAATCAGGAAGGTGAATCAAAGAATGTATACATGTATGCTTGCTCACAGAATGCAGGAGATCGAAATAGGGGAAGAGACCAGTCACCAATGGAGTCCCCTAGGGTTTGGTGCTGAGACTTCTGTTTGGCATATACATCTCAAAAGTAAAAGGAAATGCCAAAGGGCTTTGGCCAACTAAGTTTGAGATGACTGAAAGCTAGGAACAGCTATTGAATCCCCAAATTACTTAACCATCATGTCGGAAGGTTTGTCCCAAACAATAACTTGTGCCAGAATCATGAATTGAAATTAACTCCAAGAAATACATTATCATATCCTTTGGGAAGTTACCTGCTCCAGTGAACTGCCAAATTGACAATGCCCCCTAAAAAAATGACCCAGTTGTTTGGCATTTGGGAACTTGTGTGTATAGTGACCTAACTTTTGACCAACATGTGGCCAGAGTCATAAGAAAATCTTTCTATGTTGCACAGCTTATAAACAAATTGATTGTGACTAAGTCTAGAGGTGTTATTGTCCCCCTTTACAAAACTCTCATTAGGTCAATCATTTTGTATAATGCCCACTTTGGCATGTATCTGTCCAGACCCATGCAACAACTGGAATACCCACAGAGATACTTTACTAAAAAGATACAAGTCCTAAACAATAGGTCTTGCATGGACCACCTCAAAGATTTATCACTATACTCAGTATCCTACAGAGTGCTTAGAGGTGATGTGTCTGGCATACAAGGCATCCTCCGACCTAATACAGATGGACCTACTGAACATCAGCACGTCAAATGGCATCAGAAACACTCAGTCCAGATATCTAAACTGAATGTTGTGGAGAGATGGATATATATCCAGAACAGACTATCCTTTCAAGTAAAACAAAGATCATCCATCTCCATATTCAAATGCAACTTGGATCTACGGATGGGTAATAGAAAATGTACTCCAGGATTGGCTCTCTTGCCACTAATGGATAGAGGTAGTTCCTAAATGCTGCATCTCTTACATGGGTCCCCTCAAATTATCTATAGTGTGATCACATTTATTCTCACTAGGGCTAATATACAATTATCAGCCATGGGATAGGTAAGACCAATCATGAAATGTTAATTCAAGCACCAAAATGGAAATTGGCTAAGCTTAAAATGCCCTCCAAGTAAACCTATGTTGTAGTAAACAGTTTTAAAAAAATTGCCCTTTTTAGATCACTAAGTGCCCCTGTCAGCCTCTGCTCCCCCAATCTTCAACAACTTCCGGCACCTCTGCTTTCAGGTTTTCTCTTACACAATCTATCCATCAATTTGCTGGATGCCCTTGTTTCCTCGTCTTCTTTTCGTCTGTCACAAATCTGCTTCAACAGACTGTCATCTGCTGTTCTGCATGTGTGCCCAAAGCAACATAATCTCTTGTTTTTGACCATGTCTGCAACTGGGATTACTTTTGCTTTTGCTCTGATGTCATCATTTTATTCACCTATCCCACAATGTGCATTTTATCGCTCATTTCAGTCAGATCTAGATTTTTGAGGTGAAGCATATTCATCAAATCTGGGTTTGATTATGGCTTGTGTTAGGCAAAAGGTCACCTCTGAGCAGCGGTAAGAGACTGAATAGAGCTGGAGTTCCTCCAGCTGCTGCAAGTGTCGGGGGTCAGATACGAATGGGGGGGCATTGTCAATCATTGGTCTGATGAGTGATGATGTAGTTAGAGGAGACTATGACCTCCCATGATCTAGAGAAGAGAATCCTGGCAAGAATGAAGGTCTTCCTAACTACTTTTCCTACATGGGTGTGCTATGACAGACTACTATCAACCTGGGTCCCCAGGTCCCTGTCCCCTTACAGGCTTTGAGTCTGACATGGTGCCAGCAACTCTGACCCTGTGGGTTCTGTCACCAGCCAGTTTTGCAACCCATCATGATGTATGGGACACCATCAGGTCCCATGATGCTGTGTTTTTTTTTTTGGAGAGAGCAGTTCTCACTTGGCTTGGAGATGGGGCTGCTTGGGGCTGCATGTATATATATCTCCTTTTGGGGAGGGGGAGGGGTTTGCACTGGAGGGGTCAGCCAGCCAGTATGTGTGTAATGATCATAATCTCTCACATCATTTCATCATCTTTTTTCTTCTGAGCTTAGCTATTTTTCTCAAAAATTTGCTTTGGATGATTTTATGAGAGCTCTTAGTTTTTACTTATAGTGATCAAGGGTGTCTTACCTTTTTAAGGATTTTGCTCTATCTTGTAGTAGCTTCCTCCTTATTAGAGTTTGTTTATGGCTGGGGTCCACCAGACTGACGCTTGCCTTGCAAAGAGTCAAGAGTCTTTTTTTTTGGGGGATTGCCTTCCATGGATCTGATCTCACCAGTGAGGGGTATACTCGTGTTGAACATTGTTGTCCCATGTTGTTGATGATGAGATCAAGTATGCAGGTTTCTGTCACTGCACAGACATCGATGTTCTCCATACTAGAAGGCCGAGGCCTCATAGTTTGATTTTTGATTTCTGGCATTGAGCAGCATTACCCTTAGTTTTTTCCTTTTGTGTTCTAGGGTGGTAGGTAGAGAATTTGAGCCCAGCATGTCATCCCAGGCAGACAGACATTGGATCCCCTTTGAATGACACCAGAGTTTAAGCCAATTGTTAAAGCTGATCATCTTCATCTCCATAACCTTTAGCTTCCTCAACTGCTCTGCCTTTGCTGCCCAGGTTTCTGTACCATGCATTAGTTTTGGTCATACCACTGTTTTGTACACCTTACTTTTCAACTTCTTTGTCATTCTTGTCATACACTACCCCTACCTCTCTGTGTCAGCTGGCTACAGTCCCTCTGATTCTAGATTTGACCTCCTTATTCAGACTTCCCTTCTCCTCAACCACCCCTCCAAGATATTTGAAGCTGTTAACCTGTTCTACCACTTTCCCTTCTATCTCAGTTCTCAGTTTATTCTGATTTACCCCATTTGCTGCCATTACTGCTGTCTTATCTGTGCTCAGTTTCATCCCAAGTGACTTCAGTTCTGTATTCTATTCTCCTATCATTTGCTGAAGTTCTTGCTCAGAGTCTGCCGGTAATTCCACATCATCAGCATACAACAACTTTGTTAATCTGTCCTCTCCTACCACTTTTATTAATATAGTCCTTCACCAGTATGAACATCAGTAGGCACAGAGCAGAACCGTGATGTATACCCGCTCCCACTGGGAACCCCTATGTGAGACTGAACACTGGTCATACTCGAATCACTGGGTCTTTGCATATAGCCTCCAGTAAATTCTACTAATGTTTCTGAGACTTCAAACCACTGCAGGACTGCCCATAGCAGCTTTTTTGTGACCTTGTCATGTGCTTTATCCAGGTCTAGGAACTATTTCCTCATCTCTAGCTTCTTAAACTATCTGTCTCACTGCAAACATCGGGTCAGTCATGCTGCTTTCTGATTTGAATCCAGACTGCTAATCTCCCATCTTATGTTCTACTACGCTGCATATTCGTTTATTAATCACCCACTCCCGGACTTTCATGTAGTGTACTGCCCACAGTTGTGAATGTCACCTTTGTTCTTAAACACTGGCACTTGTATGCTTGTTCTCCAGTCATTTTGGATACGACTTTCTCTCTATACTGCTATTTGTGCCCTCAGAAGCCACTTTTCCCCTGTCTAACCCAAAATCTTTATCATACCTGCAGTTACCACATCTGAGCCTAATGCTTTACCTGACTTAATTTTCTTTAGTGCTGTTCTTATTTATTCTCGGGTGGGGCCCTCTTCTTTTTTCATCTTAGGCTGTGTCTGGAGCAGTACAGCTTCAGTGGGATTTTCTTCATTCAGAAGCAACTTGCCGTATTGCTTCCATTCACCTTTGATGTCCTGTGAACTGGGGAGCAGGTTATTGCTGGCATTCCTTATGAATGGTGCCTTACAGTCTTCTTTATCTTTTTGTCTCTGCCTTGCTACCTGATAGAGATTTTTTGTGCCATCTAGTGAGTCACCTTCCAGAAGTTGGTAGAGTGCCTCTGTTGATTTGTTCTTTGCTATTGCAACTCATTACTTAGTCTCCTTGTTAGCCAACCAGTATTTCTTCATAGCCTGGTCCATCTTTTCTACTTCCCCACTTTTTCCAGCACTCCTTCTTTCTTTCTTTTAATGACTTTCTGGACCTCTGCATTCCACCACCAGCTTTCTTTCTACCTGGCCAGGATGCATAGCTATAATCCTCACAAATGCTTTTTTCAGGTGTTACCATTCTTCTTCACCTCCACCTGTCTCCTCTTCTTTTTCAGGTGCTACAGCCCTGGATAATTCCTTGAACTCTTGTGCTTTCTCTCCAGTCAACTTCCAGCTCTTTAGCCTAGCTACTGTTGACCTTAGAGTCTTGTCTAACCACTACTTGCAGCTGATTGTGACAACCAGTGTATTATAAGTGGGCTGACTCTTTCAATTGGGATGAGTTTGCAGCCACAGATTCTATCCCAGTGCCCTTTCCTTACTAGGACGTAGTCTGCCTGTGTTGCATGTGGCCACTCTGGTATATGATCTCATGACTGTCTTTCTTGATAAAACATGTGTTGGTCACTTTTAAGCCATTTGCCAGACATAAGTCTAGAATGGCCTCTCCTTCTTTATTCCTGTTGCTCCACCCATGTAGACCCAGGCAGTCCTCATATCCTTGTTCTGTCTATCCCAACACATACATTCAGGTCAGACATAGGTTCATAGGTTCATAGGTTGGTACTAGGCTATCAGCCCTAGGGCCTATACAAGCCTAGCTGTAATAATTCCCTGGCTATTTCTTCCCACACTATTTACTTCCCTGGACCACTGTCTAGCAGGGTGACTAACTTGATCCCCAGGGTGAATTTCCTTTCTCCCATGCAATCATCAAGGTTCCTTTTGAAGAGGACCAAACAGGCACTCTGATTGACATGTATGAGCAATCTATTCTAGAGTCTGGGGAGTCTCTGGGTCAGGAACCTATCCCTCCAACATGTTTTGTTTATTGTGATGACAAGGTTTAGATCCCTGGAGCATGTGGCTCTGATGGATTGGGATTTCTTTAAGTGTAGCATGTCTAACAGCTCTGGGTTTGTCATGGCCTTGTATGTTAAGCAGAGATCGCCTCTGAGTAGATGATATGCGACAGAGTATAGCTGGAGTTTTTTAAGGCGGTCAACGTAGGGCATCTGCTATAGGCTTGTGATTCTTTTAGTGAGGTATTTCTGCACCCTTTCCAGTTGTTCCAGATGTCTTGAGAGGTACATACCAAATGGGGCATTGTATTCTATAATGGGTCTAATGAGGGATGAGTACAGTGGGACAATGACCTCCTTTTTTCTGGATGAAAAGCCCTTAGTGATGAGGTGTGCCACATAGAAGGATTTCCTGACTGTTGTGGCAATGTGGTTATCGAAGGTGAGACCACTGTCCACCTGTGTGCCTAAGTCTCTTATCACACTTTCAGTGTTTAGTGTACTGCCAACTATATGGTAATTCACGAGTACATGTTTTTTCCCAAAGGGGATAACTATACATTTCTTGGCATTGAGCTTGAGCCCATGGCTCTGGCACCAAGCATCTGTTTCTGTAAAGCCCTTTTGTAGAGTATCCACATAATTTGGGGATTCAATAATGGCTCCCAGTTTGCAGTCATCTGCGAACTTTGTTAGCCAGAGTCCCTTAGTGTTGGCCTGTACTTCAGAGAAGTAGATGTCAAACAAGAGCGGTCCCAGGACTGAAATCTGAGGTACTCCACTTGTCACTTGTCTGGAGCTGGATTTGGAGTCAGCTACTTTTACAGTGTGGATTCTATCAGTAAGCCAGTTAGCAACCCATTGGGTGACATAGGGGTTAATGCCCAGCTTAGTAAGTTTATCGATGATTCCAGAGTGAGTGATGATGTCAAAGGCCTTGGCAAGGTCTAGATAGGCTGTGTGGACCACCTTACCCTTGTCCGTGGCTCCGGAGACTGATTCTAAGAAATCAATCAGGTTCAGGAGACAAGATCGGCCCTTAACAAACCCAAACTGGGTGGAGTCCAGTGTTTGAAGGTTGCCAATGTCTTTGTTTATAAGTTCCATGATAATACATTCCATGGCCTTGCAGATAAGGCTCGTCAGACTGATGGGACAGTAGTTTCTGGGATCCAAGGTGGATCCCCCTTTGTGGAGTGGGATAACTGTAGCTCTGTGCCACTCAGTTGTCACAAAAACTGAGGTGAGGCTATGATTAAACATGACACTTAGGTGAGGTGCCAGTTCATATTGTAGTTCATGTAGTACACAGCCCGGGATGTCATCTGGTCCTATGGATGCTGTATTCTTAGCTTTGGAGAGTGCGTTTTTTACCTGTGTGGCCGTTATTACCAGAATTTGGCAATCTTCCAGTACTGAGATGGGCCATTTAGGAGGTGAGAGGGGGGTGACGTTGGCACTGAATCGATCTGCCAGGATATTGGCAATATCCTTGGGATCAGTATATTTAATGCCATTCTGTTTTAGCTCAAAGCAGATCTGAGCACTGCCATTTAGATTCTTGACATAGTTATTAATAATTCCAAAACCATGCCCTGTACAAGGTATCAGAATATTTTATCTTGAAGCATACATGGTGGCAAACACAATTGTATTGATATTTGACCTATGTCAATGATTATTTGTTAGAACTGTAAGGTGATAATTTTATTTTTTAAAGGCTCAAGCCACGCACACTAGGAGTTAAAGGTGCACAATCAAAAGAGCTGTACTGGAAGGGAATGAGTTAACTCACTGCCTTGTGGTTGTCTTTGGAATCTTTGGCAATTTTATTTTCATAACTAGCTTTGGAGGATTTTATGAGGGATCTCAGTTTCTTACTGAGGCTGGTAAGAGAGTTTTTTGCATCCTGGGATTTTCCTCTTTTCTGCAACAGTTTCTTCCTTTTGTTGTAAAGTTTGTTTATGGCAGGGGACCACCAGATTGGCTTCCTTTTTTTAGATGAGAGCATCTTGGTTCTATTTGGGATGGCACGATTCATGCATGAGTGGATGCGCTCATACAGTGACTTAGTGTAGGATTCAGCAGTTGAACTTTCAGTTCCCGTCTGCATGGGTGTCATGAAGTTTGTCACTTCTGACTTGAGTAGCATGAAGGTGGCTTTGGACAACATTTTTATGGAGGTTTCCTTACTGGGGGTGGGGGGTGGGATGTGGATGTTAAGGGTGATTAGCTTATGGTCAGACCTGACTAACGAGGGGGTGACCATAGGTGTGGAGCATCGATTTCCCATGTTGGTAGTGACCAGGTCTAGGATATTGGAGCCCCTGGTGGGACTATGGATTAGTTAATCCAGGGCATTAGAATTTTTGAATTCCAAGAACCGTTGGGCAAAGGTGTTGGTACACGAGTAGTTTTCCCAGTTAATGGTAGGGTAGTTAAAATCACCCAGTATTAGGGTGTTTGGTTCTATCTTAATATTTTCCAGTATGTTTCGAAAGGTGTAGTGAGAATATTGGGGCATGGTGGGGGAACTGTAGCAAGCTACAATTTGGATTGCAGTCTTACCTAGTGTTAGTTGCACCTGTAGAATTTCAGACACATTATGTTGGGCAACTAGCCTGGCGGTGTGAATATCCTTGGTGAATATTGACACTCCTCCACCTTTAGTGTTTCGGTCCTGGTTTGGTGGCCAAAAAGTGTGGTAAGAGTTGTAGCCTGGTATTGCAGGGGTGCTCTCTGGAGCATTGAACCAGGTCTCAGTTACTGCACAGATATCGATGTTCTCCATTTTTAGGAGTGCCTCAAGAGAGTTAATTTTGAGATTTAGACTTCTAGCATTGAGTAGCATTACCTTCAGATTTTGCATGCTTGTACCTGTTACAGTGGTGGTTTTGTCCTTTGAACTTTGCCTAAAAAAGGCATTATAGGGGTTGCAAGAGCCTTAGCCAGTAACCTGATTCCCAGGGGCAACAGGTGCAGACCATCTCTGGCAAAGCATCGTGGTCTGTCGATCATGTCATCCCAGGCAGACAGATACTGGATCCCCTTTGAATGACACCAGAAGCTTAGCCAATTGTTGAAGTCAATCATTTTGTCCTTATATTGTTGTATCATTCTGGGCAAAGGCAGGATGCTACTCAGGGCTAGGGTCATACGTGCCTGGGCCACATGATCTGAGAGCTCTTCCATGTCTCTTTTCATGTAGTCCAGGGAGGTACATCTCAAGTCATTCACTTCAACTTGGACAATGACAGAGTCATATTTGTACTTGTTGTGGAGTGAATTGTGTGCATGCATTATGTGGCGGATCCTGGCACCCGACGGGCAGCTGACTGTAATTTTCTCCTTGTTCAACCTGGTGAGTGGGACATCAGTGTGCTGGACTATAGAGTCACCTATGACTAAAGTGTTAGGTACATTGTCTTGCCTTAGGGGATGTTGCTGGGTGGCACACTGGTGCTGTGAGCTATGTGACACTTTGGTTGTGACTGGTGTTTGTTTGCATTTCAGCTTCAGAGGTCCTTGTTGCTTGTGCAGGTTACAGTTAAGGGCCTCTGCATATCTGGATTTAGTGTTGCTATATGTGGGTGTTGGTGGTGTGGGTTTAGAAGGGCTATGTGTTGCTTGAGGTGTAGTGTGGGTGATAACCTTCTCCTCTTGACAGTCTAGCACAATCTTGGGTGGAGAGAGCTTTGCTTCCATTTTGGCTATGTAAGTACATCTCTCACAGGTTGTAGTGTTGGGTGGTAGGAGGAGAGGGTTGTCTGTGTACATGAGGCAATTACTGCATTGCCCCAGTATGCCCAGATTCACCAGGTGGACAGGAAAAATCACCGGAAGCTGACCCTTGGACTTGCCTGGTTTGGTGCTTTTTTTTTTTTTTTTTTACAGGAGAGCTGTTGCAATTATAGGCTGTTTAGTGCCTATAATTAATTTCTCCTTATTAACAAGAGAATTGAGTGTTTGTATATTAAGGCTTCCTCCTGCTTTCCCAGCCAGCAGGTATTAGAGCAAGTGCTAGTCACAGGGATGCTTAAAGATGTTAGATGTGAAAGTAGGTAACTTAAGTTTTACCTGTTTAAAAAGTTAAAGTTTAGTGGAGAGTTACTATTTTTAAAACAGCAAGATGGATTGAAAGGGGTGGTCACTTTTGTATTCTGGTACTATGGAATACAGTAGGATAGCGAATAAATTTAAATAGTTCAAGGGGAGGGATTTCAAAAATGATGATTTTGTGATTACTCACACAAGCCAGTGAAAGCAGAGAGGAAATGAGATATATGGTTAAATTAACATAAGGGGCAGGCAACTAGAAAGACAGTGGTATTTAACAAGACAACTGTAACCTGGTGGAAGGGTGGGAAAAAATTTCTGCCTGACTCAGAAGAGACAGAGCTGTGGTCTCTTGAAGTTTTAATATGCAGTTAAAGCAGAATGCAAGTAAAACACAAGGTAAAGAAAACAAACCACAGTATTCAAAATATAAAAAGGCAATAAAGTAATACAAAATACAGCAAATAAAAGCAAACTGACCTTTCCTTCACAGCAAGTGTAGCAGAGTCTGGATGAGCCTTTTTGTTAAAGCTCTGAAATGTTTATTATATTACATTATAAACACCATCTCATGTTGTCCTGTTTTTTTTCAGTAGGTCCTGCAACTGCTGTCTGAATGCACTCTTTACCTGACTATAACAACCCTGCTCTGGGTCATAGCCTGAGATTATGAATAGTGTCCTATCCTTACACTGGAGTCTGATTGTCACAAGTCTGTCACTAATTCTGATGACATCCATTACTGTCTTCTAAAGCATGTCCCTCACCACAATTTCTAGTCTGTCCTCCTCCTGTGTAGAAGACTCTGGATCCCAAGTCAAGTGGCTTTGCTGCACTGCCCTTCCATCTTGTCTCCTCGATATATATTGAACCTATATTGAGTGTAGCAATCCTAAGCTCATGTTTGGCAAGTTGATTGGATTTACAATCTGCTTTCACTGAACAGAGTTATCCCAGGTAATTCAGGCTGGGCAAGTGAATACCAGCCAGCCACTAGCTTATTGACCAAGGGGTACTGGTCTTTATATTGGGCACACACTAGCCAATAGGGGCACATACACCCCATCCACTGTTAGCATGTGTCTCTGGCATAGGTCAGAGTAGACTAGGTCCTCAACTCATCTTATCACCAGTGTGTCCATTTGGGAACATTAGTCAACATGACCGAATCACTTAAAATCAGTTTTAATAGCACTGAGTTGCTATCCCTGACATGTGCAGTCTGTAATCCACATTCTACTGTCTTGAGGATATGTGCACCACAGCTGATGCCCAGACCTGTTGGTTCATAAACTCTTCCCCTATAGGCACAATCTTGTGTCTATGCTGCTGCCCACAACTCCATTCTTGGGTGAGTTTGAGGTGGAAACACTCAGCTTGTTTTTAGGAGGTGGAAGGAACCCCACTCAGACACAGGGAGGACATGCAAACTCCATGCAAACATTGGCTGGTGATGCAATTCCAGTACTGACCTTGTATATTTGTATATTTAACTAACATAAGTGATGAAACAACAAATAACAACAAATATGTCAACTATAAAATGGGTTTTATTACTATAGGCTAATGCATCTTTTGGACTTAATGAAGCACACAGTTTGAAAATGGGCTTACAACTCAAGTCTTTAAGGCATTAGATATTGTTTTGATACATACTGTATTTTTATAGGTATCGCATTTTCATAAATGTTGTAGTGTTTATTGTTATTTCTTTAAACTGAGTAATGAATAACTTGATCAGTCTTTTAAATACTGGTATGTGCTCTGCGTTATTTTAGATCTGTCGAAGAAGCACAGTATTTTGCATGAAAGCATATATATGTATTTATTTTCATAGCATTCTGCTGAGTTTCACAAAGTGGTTCTAAACTATGTTTTTTTTTTAATATTTTAATTTGTAGTTTGGATTTAGCTACTTGAACTTTTCATTATGTTGAATGTTATTTGTACAGCTTAGAGCTTAGAGACTGCCAATGACAAGAACCTATGCCTTCATTCTGTGCCCCATCTGATTGCCCCATCAGGTAGTCTGCAACCAATGAAATCTCTTACAGCAATATGTTCCTGCCAAACACCATCTGATAGAGACCAGACAGGTTCTTGTTGAAAAAGTACAGAGTCTAAAGCATGTGATATGAAGGCAGTAAGGATGGTATGATTTGGCTTATCTGTCCAATCTATCTGGTCACCCAGCAGAGCATTCAGTGTTTGCTGACCATTCTACTAAGAATGGAGTCATGCTATACACTAGTCAAATACCTAACCACTTCAATTAGCTGTCAAAACAGTGCATATGCAACATTGTACCACATGTATCCTTCATCATGCAGTGGGCATGTGGAGGCTGCCCTCATCAGACACCTCAGATACTCATTCACCACTGCATTGCCTTCTTGCCACAGTGAAATTATGAACTGTAAGGACTGATGTTGTGTCCATTCAGAAAGATAGTGCTGCACACCACATTCAATCCATGTCTTCAGCTATGCATTTTCCTTTGTACTTGTGCATGGACCACTGTAAAGTATGCACTTATGCAAGCTGAATATGCAACCTGACAGTCCGCTTTGTTTGTAATATTTGGATGCATGGTATTACATCAGACCACAGTCTTATGCAGATACTGGATATGACTGTGCTGTAGTTTTTGTACACATTTTGGCTTCCTCGCATTTGATCATCAGCTTTTTCCTGTGGTTTTTTTTTTTCAATCACTGTGTCTGCCAAACCCTCCTGAGCTTCCCCAAACTTGCTTCAAACCATGTCTGGAGTTTGTGGGGAGATTGAGTCATCCTGAGACACCATCACACTGCTGCTGTTGAGAAGGTGTTTTCTCTTTTACTCCCTCATCTGTGCATGACCAGTAACATCTTGAGGATGGGGGATATACTGGGCATCAAAACTGGACTGTCCCTCATTTCAACAAACGTATGACATCAGAAGGATAACCAATCCACCAAGGTAGCAATATGTAGTTGGTTCCTTGGTGTCCATCAAAGAAATCAAACTACATGAGTATGTGACAAACATGCCTGCTTCCCTCCTCCCCCAATGATGGACAGGTCCATCTCCTCTGCCTTTGCTGTCAATTACCTGAGCCACTATTCAAAGCCGGGTCATCAGGCCCACAACCAAGACTTTGTCCATCTGTGCCACTGGCACAGGCTGTCTGCACTGTATTTTGAAGGTGTTTCCTTGCTGAACATAAAGCATGCCAGTGTAGGTGAAGAGGATGCTGCAGAGTACAACTAGCGCAATATGCGCCCAATTTGTAATGGCAATGAAAATGAGTGTCGCCGTATAACCTGACACATGGTCACATTCGGACATGGACAGTAAGGCATGACATCGACCTGAGCATCTGTATCATTGGTCATGAAAACAAGGACGGAAATGCAAAGTGAGAGAGCTCCTCCACTGAGACCATTCACAACATACATAGATTCTGTACCTGCAAACCCATCCAGTATCACCTTTCAGTGTGCAGAAAATGACAGACTGCATATATTTGCATTCGATAACTTGGATATTAACCATGCCAAGTTCATATTGAAAAGTATCTCAAGAAGCAACATTTTGCATGGTAAATTGCAAGCAATAAACATATAGTAATACAAGAGTAAGAAGCTGTACAAAGCACATAATCATTTAGCTTCAGAAACAGTGTACAATAAGTATTGTAAATTATATGCACTTTTAGTAATCAGTTGTGAAAACTGAGGAAAGTGTATACTTCATTTTGAAAGTGTTATAGTGAAAGTCACCACCTGAAAGTAATTTTATACATAATGGCATATGGTGCAAATGTAAAGTATGTATAATATTTTGCAAAAGTGCATTGTATCAGTAAAAGGAGAATCAGATAAGAAACAAAATAGTAGCATAGCAACAGCTCAGTGCAACACAGGAAGAACGGATTCAACACAAAAACATTTTTTTCAGATATTTTGTGGCTCTGTGTCTTAAGAGGCTGAAGCCATGGTTATATTTCAAATGACACAGAATCAGCTAGTTACCTGAGTGCTGGGGGGAGTGAATGAGTGGTCAGTCCTATTGTACCACTCTTGTGGGAGGAAGGTGGCTCATCACTATCGATACAATGTGGAGGCCAGATGATGCACATTAAAACTCCACGCTGACTGAGAAGTGTGCTTTGGTGAGTACTACTGTAGCTGTATGTGGCATGTGAATGGAAACATGGATGCACCACTGGACTGGTTCTACAGAACCCACACTGGTGACATGCATATCAAGCCACTAGGGGAATGCACTTAGGGACCAGAAAATCCATGGACCTGCCTGGATGGTGGCCTTTCTCTTATCTGTCTTTCATCCCCGCCCTCAACAGATGGATGGTCATTGAAAGTCCAAGGAGTAGAAGTCTGAGATCTTCAGAACAGCAAAGCTTTATGTGTGATTGCAGGACAGTGTGCTAACTTGCTGTATCTTAGGGTATTCACACCTTATCCAAGGTACGTTGATCTCAGAATTAGTAGTGGGGGTGTTAGATGCAGGGACAAAGCATCCTTGAAAAGCACTTTAAAGATCTAACAGTATGTTTTGAAATTCACTGTTTCCTGGAAACTGTTTAATTTCCAAAATATCTAGACTCATAGTATCAGATCTTACACTTCCAGTAGGGATCCTGAGTGATCTGTTGGGATTTTAAAAAAGGGGCTGATCAGCTGATGGAGGAAGGGCAGGTGGGCAACAGCAGTGAGTGGATGAGCAAAATTAAACAAAAAAAATTATCAGATATAGTAGAATAAAACTGCAAGTATTAGGCAATCTGTATAACAAAATTGTAGTAAAGATATGGAATGCAAGAAGTAATAAGCTAACGAGATAAATTAACATGTAGTATTACAATAGAAAATGATTGATAGTAAAGGGTGCAAAGGAGGCACTAAAAGCCTCACAAAAGGGAAGGGAGAAACAGATTAATTTTGGTATAAGACAAGGCTTGAAAGAAAATGGAAGTACAGAAGAGTCTCCCCAAAGTGAGAGGTCAGATGAAGGCTAAATAAAATTGAACTAAGAATCAAGGAGCAAAGGGTTATTGATGAATGGGTACATTAAAAAAGAAAAATAAAAAGGTCACCATTGCTACTACATTAACATATAGCTTTCAAAAGGTCTTTCTCCATCTGTCATTGGGAATTTAATGAGATTTGTGCAATCCTACTGTCATAGCCATCCTTAGGCATAGGCCAACTAGGCGGCTGCCTAGGGCTCCAATCTAGCAGGGGTGCTTTTCCAATATTTATTTGGAGTAGGAAGACCAGGATGGGGGCATCAGGTAGTGTGGTGGGGGGCGCCGTGGAGCCCTTTTGCCTAGGGCACCAGTTCACCTAAGGCCGCTCCTGCCTACTGCTGTAGTCACATGACTATTTCAATGCACACCATTTTCTGCAAAATTTATCAAATGCTGCTTGCCTAAGTTGTTCAGATACAAGATTCTAAATATGAGCTACACATGCATGGATACTCCAATCCAGATATATTGTTGCTGCTGTTCATTACAATAAACTGTTCATTTGATGATCAAAGTTCCCCTGATGTGGCTTCCAAGTTTAAAAAAAACATAGCGTGAATGACATTTCTTTTACAGAGGTGTTTAGAGCTGAGAATAAGTGGAAAAAATATTAGTCTGCTTGTGATCAGAAGCTGACTAGATTTCTTTTACTGAGTGGCAGTAATTGTTCTCTTCCTTTAACATGAACTTAAGCAGTTCTTTACAGGCACCTTACAGCTACTACTAATGGACACAGAAACACAGGACCAATGAGATAAGCAACCATATTCTAAGCAACTGCCTAAGGAAGTGTCACGTGACATCCTGCAGACACCATAGCATTATAGGATTCTTAAAGACATGCTGCACTGTGCATTACACTCCTGTCCTTAAGCTTAATACTCGATTTAAATGAACAATATACACCCTTATACAAATACACACACATGCACATATATAGGGTCTATATTAGATCACCGAACGCTTAGGTAAGTCAACGGTGATTAATCTACCCCATGTTTATTTTATTTATTTTACATTTGTTGACCGGGCTAGTCTAGCTGGATATATTTCCATTTTCAGTAGAGGCCCGAGGAGAAAAGCTCCACACAGATATACAAAAGTATAAAAATATTGTTACATGGTAAATAAAGGATTAATAAACAAAAATAAAACAGGTAGTTATTACATTCTAGATATAAAAACACTTAAGAAAAGTAGCAGTAAACAGAATATTGCTTAAGAAAGCTAAAACAGATATAATACAGTAAGAGTTATGTACAATAGTTCACATCAGGTAGAAGGATTTAAACAATAAGTTGATTAGAGTTTAAATAGTGTCAGTCTTATTTACAAGACTAAGCGTTTAAGTGTTTGGAAGTTTGGTTAGAAGAGGTAGAAACAGGGGTGAAGAGGGTGGTTATTCAGGGTTACTACAAGGGCATCGCCAGTGCATTTGGAGGTGTTTTTTAAGTTTTTGTTTAAAGAGTGGCAAGGATGTAATTAGAGTTAGTTCATTGGGTAACAGGTTCCAGTTTTTTCCTGCTGTGTTATTAAACAAAGAGTCACCAGCTGTATTATTAGACTTTGTTAAGCTAGCAAGGAGTTTGCTAGAAGAACATAGGGAGTTCAGATTATTATATAGGATTAAGAGTTTTGAGAGTATAGGGGTATTATTGGGTTTGTAAAATATCTTGTGAGCAATTATGAGTTGGGGGATTATTAGATGGTTTTGGAATTCCAGCCAGTCTAGTTGCCTAAGATTAGAACAGTGGTGGGTTCTGAAGGGATTGCCAGTAGCGAATCTGGCAATGTTATTATAGGAAGTTGCTAATTTGTTAAGGTTAGTTTTCTTAAGGTTGGTAAATATAGGTGAAGCATACAGAAGGGTTGAGATTAGATGGGAGTGAGTGATCTTGGCTCTGGCTGTTGAGGTTAAAAAAGGTTTTATTCTATATAAGGAGCCTATTTTTCTGTTGACTATTTTAATGGTGTTGTTTATATGGTAATCAAATGAGAGATTATTGTCAATGGTTATTCCTAAAAGTTTAGTGGTAGAGTCTGGGAAAATAACAGTACCATTATTTGAAGAGATTGAGAAATCTAAGGGGGAGGACCTAGTAGTGGGTGTAAAGAGAAGGAGTTTTGTTTTTTGGCATTAAGAATGAGGCAACATTTGGTAAACCATGTTTCTACAATGTTGAAAACATTTTGAATAAGAGAATATAGTTCAGATGGAGAGGTTGCTGAGCATATTAGTGTGGAGTCATCTGCCTATTGAATACAGGTGGCTTGAGGAATTGCTACATGGAGATCATTAATAAATAATGAGAAAAGAAGTGGTCCAAGAATGGAGCCCAGAGGGACCCCGATGGTGACAGGTAAAAAGGATGAAATTTGATTTTCCCAGAGGACTGCCTGTTGCCTGTTGCTGAGGTATGATCTAAACCATTTAACGGCCAGAGAATCAAAGGAAAGAGATTCCAAATATTGATTAAGAGGGTGTGGTTAACCATGTTGAAAGCTTTAGAGAGGTGAAAAAAGAGTGCAGATGAGAGGATGTTTTTGTTGCAGTTTCTATTGATGGTATCTGTGAAGGATAGGAGGGCAGTAGTGGTACTATGTGATGGCCTAAAGCCATGTTGGCAGCTTGCTATTAAGTTATGTAGAGAGAGATGATGTGAAAGTTGTTGGTGAATGCATTTTTCCATAATTTTTGCTAAGGGTGATAAGAGAGCAATTGACTGATAGAGTAATCATTAGAGTTCCCACCTTCATGTAAGGGGATAATGTGGGAGATTTTCCAAATATCTGGGATGGTTCCTTCTTGGATTGTCCTATTTATAAGGATAGATATAGGGCAGGCGATTACTTTGGCTGCTTTTTGGAGATACTGGGAAGGAAGTTGGTCAGCAGTTGGAGTGCATGGCTTGAGTTTTTGAATAAATTTATAGATGAGAGAAGTAGAGATGAGTTGTAGTTTGAAGTTAGAGGAAGAGTGTGGTAAGTTGATGGGAATGCTGGAGTTTTCAGAGATAAGTTGCCTAGCTAGAGATTGTATAGTCTCAGTGAAGAAAGAGTTAAAGGTATTGGCAGTTTGATGGGGGGTATTTGGATCTGCATCAAGTGGGGTGGGTGTTCGGGAGTAACCTGGGGAAAGGAGCTTATTTATGCAAGACCAGAACTTCTGAGGATTATTTTGATATGTTTGTTGAAGTTTACAGTAGTAGTTTTTTTTTTTATCTGTAAGTATTGCCTTTTTTGTACTATTTCTAAGCTGCCTAAAATGTAGATGATCAGAGCTATTTCTATAAGATCTCCATTTGGCCCAGACTTTGTTCCTAAGTAGAATTTGATTTCTAGTTTCATTCGAAAGCCAGGGGGCTGGGTTAGACTTCATTCTAATGGAATGTTTAGGAGCATGCCTATCAAGAATAGATAAGAAAGTAGTGTTAAAATACTTTACAGCCTCTTCACGTGGAAGGGATTTTAAAGGGTTCCAGTTGCATGCTCTGAGCTCAGTTTGAAATAATTCTGCCTTAAAGTGTTTGGTAGAGCGTGCTATCCTAAAGGGAAAGTCTTTCTTTTCTCTTGTGATGTAGGTCAAAGAATGATCACTTACATCATCTGGCAGGGTTCCTACTTTGTAAGTTTGTTTTACTTTGTTTATGAGTATCCAGTCTAAGGTACTCTCTTTTTTATTAGGTTTGTTAATTCTTGTTGTAGAGGTTATGGTTTGGGTAAAGCCATGGAGGTTAATATGAGAGGTAGGATTTTCAGCACTAACACTTTTCCAGTCAATGTTAAAGTCGCCTAGTATTATTGTTTCTTGGGGGTAAGTAGAAGACACCCAGCTAAGAAAAGCCTCTATTGTAGTGATATTATTTCCGGGTGGTATGTAAATGCAGATAATGTATAAAGATTTGTTTGCGTTGATTTGAAGCTTAGTAATGAGGACTTCTGCATTGCTATCCTGGGTTGGATTAGATGGTAGGGTAGAGATATGAAGTCCATTTTTAAATAGAATTGCTACTCCACCACCTTTACACACACACCCCGATGTAAGTGAAAGCTTACAAAACCGAACTGTCAGAACGGTGATTTTTTTTCCAAGGGAAAAAAATCGCTGTTTCAACAAAAAACAAAAAAGAAAGACAGCACATTAAGACATGAGATTAAGTGGGGGCTTCACCCCCCCCACACACACACACCCATGTGGGGGGCTGTTCCTCCACATACCCCCAACTTAAATATACCAACTCCAAGACCGCACTACACTGCCAAAAATGGCAAAGTACCGAAGAGGCCAAGCAAATTCTTTCCTAGGGAAAGAATTTGCTTACATACCGCTTCGATATTTTGCCATTTTGGTTTTGCCAGTTCGACCAAGACGCATTCGAAAACATGCATCTTCGGTCTGCTGATAGGAACCGCATATATATATATATATATATATATATATATATATATATATATATATAGATATATAGATATATATATATATATATATATATATATATACAACACACACACATACACACACACACACACACACACACACACACACACACACACACACACACACACACACACACACACACACACACATATGCTTATACAGATATAAATATATAGACAGATCTAAACTATACTACAGACTAGGAATGTCAGATGACAAACATTTCTAATTTTTAAGGTAGACACATATAAAAATAAATACTGGGGTGTAAACACACTTGAATAATGCACTATAAATTTGCAATAGCAGCCTTTAACTCAGTCTTTGCTATCATAGTATATAACAAACTCATTGCATTTACTGTAATAACTGTACCATATGTAGGGACAATGCAGTCACTAGTCAGTGATGAGCTGCTCACATCAGTTTCAATAGCTATATTCTGTAGGTAGGTGGCCTTCATCAGGAGGATTCACATCATCAGATGTGGAAGTTAAGGAACTTGCTGGTACATTGTCACAATTAGGATATGCATACTAGCCACTTTCTGGAAAAATATTGATAAGGTAGCTGTGATATTTCCTGGATCAAGCAATTTCCTAAATGATATATTCTCATTCTCAATCACTTAATTTTGTTAAGATGAAAATAGTCCATTCCTATACATGTGCTTTCTATTTTTTTCTCAATATCAGGCCGTGTTTTGCCTAGCAATGTAGGACCATTGTTGTGTTTGCATGACTTATTGTTGCCACTTTTTGTTCTCTGAAATGTTTATTTATCCTCTTTATTTTGGATTATGTCTTTCTACATCACAGCAGAGGAATGCCTTAGTTGATCTGCCATGGTAGCATTTCTGTATCTTCTGACCTTCATCATGCATATTAGATGTTCAGCATTTTTTCTGCTGCAGTAGAACAGAAGACACTACATATGCTGCACTGATTCTCTTCCCAATCAATACTTTTGAACGTCGAAGTCCTGTGTGTTGTGTTCAGGGTTTTCTTTGTTTGAGACAAGGAAGATGGCAGAACTATTTTGAGCTGACAATACATTTTCTCATTGTATTTTTCTCCATAGGGATTACTTTCTCACTTTTTCCATTTCAGCGAGAATATCCTGGTGAAGATGTGTGATCTGCTGAAATTCCCACTATCATGAGCAAAAATACTTGGCTTACAAACTGTACACCATTTTCTGCAATGATTATGTGAGAAAAAAGTGGATTTCATCAGGTGAAGATAGTTTGTAAGGAGGTTATCTTCAACTTGATAACCTCTGGATACCTTGAAATAAAATTAACACGTATGGGATACTGGATGTCTTGAAATTAAATAAGCCACATGCAATTTTACAACATGGTCTGCCCAGAATTTCACGAGGTATCATTGAATACTTGGTGTTGCTTTAGTGATTTAACAGATTTGTTTTCATGAAGTTATTTTTCTGGGAATTCCATATTAAAATATTATATCCAGTGACCTTTTCTTTACATTTAAAAGTTCTAAGTATGACTCATATCTTTTCTCTACCTTGAGACTATTGGTCTGGCACAATAAGTCTTTTGGATTTGAACATCAGCCCATGTGATTCATAAGTTCCATAACAATGATGCCTTAGACTTGAATTGGTAAAGCAGCTTTTTTCTTGACATTTAACCATCCTGTCAGTACCACTTTATTTTAGTAATTGTAGTTCTAAGTCATTTTTATTATGACAAAGAAAGTCAGAAATTTTGTCTGGATTCATTAGCAGTGTTGCAGCTATATAACTAACTTCATGATCCTGGTAGAGTAAATTCTCCTTTTGTTTTCTGAAATATGCTTGGCAAAATTAATCTGTAATGTACACTTCCTTGCTTGGATTGTATACAATGGTTAAATCAAACTTTTGTAATGAAAGTAACATTCATTGATATATCAGTAAAACATTGTATAGTGGTTTGTAAAAAATAGTTTGCTGGTTAAACTTGGTGCATATGTTTGCCAACCTTTCATGCATCCAAATATTAAAGGTGTAAAGAACGCATCAGTGTTGCACCCTTTAAATGAGTATGTAACTCACATGCATTATACATGTTTTAAATTGTTTCTGTATATGTTTGTATATATATATATATATATATATATATATATATATATATATATATATATATATATATATATATATATATATATATATATATATATATATATCTGCTTTGTACATGTACTATTGTAATTTTACATAAAGGTCATGACTGAGAATGGTCAGTCAGTGCACTTACCCAGATAACAAATTAAAAATAAATTAAATAATAAATACAATTTTGTGATCAAATCCTACTGTGCTCTATCATAAATGTAATAATAAAATTCCTTACAACCACACACACTAGCTAATATATTTTTCCAGTCTGTACCTACCTGGTGATAGCAACTGCCTTAGTTCTTGACCAATTTGCCATAGATTGATCATTCTGTGACAACATTGCAGCTAAGCTTGAGTGATTGGGATTGACTTGGTAAGCTTCAGGTTTTGTCACATTGTAATTCCATAATATTGGAGGTTCTTAAAGAGCAGGTGCCTCCTCTTCCGCTGCTCTACATGATATTCTTTCTATTTATGCTTTGCTGACTATATTGGTCCCACTAGGATAGTGACATCTTTTCAAGGTGGCATTTCTACTACTAGGGAAAATTTAAAATTTGGCCAGGGCATCAGGGAACTTCTCCTACTCTTGGTAGTTAGGGGAAGACTTTGTGTGTTACACATCCTGACTTCCTGCTTCCTTTCCATGTGCACAGGCAACCAGAAGGAATAGGCGAAGGCATGGCTGATCCAGCTTTTGCTGAAAATGAATTGAAAGTTGTTGAAAATGTAGTTAAAATGATAGAATTGCTACCAGAAGTTTTTTTTTTCTGATGATTTGGGTACATTGGAGGAAAAGGAGATTGCAGCTGAAACAGAGATGGATTCAGAGGAAAACATTCAGAGGAAATTGTTTGAAGGCGAGGCAGTTACCATTGAAAAATGCATAATCTAATCAGGAGGGTTGCTGGATGATTATTTGGAAGAAATGGTAAACCAAAGTGAACCAGAAAGTGGAGCAGCAATTTCATGGAGTGACATCATGGAGAAAATAGAAGAAGAAAGAGGAAAAGAAGAAACTGTGCCAGAAAACGTTCAACAGAAAAAAAACTTATGCACAAACTCTGGGAGAAGGAGCAAAGATGAAAGAAGAAATCAAAGAAACAAAAAAGAAGTATACTGTACATGTTAGCTGTAAAAAAGAAGAACGTTTGGACAGGTATAAGGTTTAGGACTCTGTCATAGCACCTCTGGGGTGTCAAAGCAAAAGAGGTAAGAGCATTCATTTTAATTAATGAAGATTATTTTTGTGACTTGATATTTGAGACTGGGCAGGCCATGGACCATTTTGTGGTGCATATGAACAAAAGAAAAATATTTATCCATGGTCAAAATATGTCATGCAAGCTTTTTACAGACAAACAATAAAAGAATAATGATCCAGTTTAGGACTGAAGTTGAAGTAAAAGAACTGAAAGAACATTTGCTAACTATATGTAAGGAAGTGTCACATAATATAAATGTCTCCAACAGAGTAAATACCTCTCAGCTCACAAATATCAGAATTCAGATATGTCCATATAAACCAGCTAAGAGGCAACCACAGCTTAACAGCAAATCCAGAATAAAAAAAAACTGTATGCAAAACACAAGATACTCCATTCGTATAGAAAATAATTCTAATTTTAATTCACATACATCAGGTAAGCGCTTTCGCATAAAGCTTGAACATTTAAAAATGCATGCACTCAAATTAAAAACATTACTACGGATTCCTATCTTGCACTTCAAACTAAGCACTCAAGGGCTCTGCTAATCATTCCCATATAATTATGTTCAGCACACTTGAATTGCTTCAACATACACAGTTTAGTGCACTAACATAGGTATTTGTATTAACTCAGTTTTACAAACACCAGCGGAGTTTTTATGCACTTGTAATTATTATTTCTTTGCCTCACTAGCTTAGTAGTAGGCTAGATTTACACATTTTTTATAGACAACGCTAGTTGTACTTTTAGTCTGACTATTTGGATTTTTATCTTTTACTTTAAAAGCAGTTTTTAGTCTAGTTGTGTTTGCAAATAGGGCGTGTCTTGTAAGTCAGCTTTCACCTTAAGTAGTTAATTGACTTTGTAAGTATTAGCCCAGAGAGTATTTAAGCTGTGACTTTTTGTTTTTCTTGATCTGAAGAAGATTGTTTATAGGAATAAACGAAAAGCGCTTTATCATTTCGTTCTGTGCTACTGTGTGGTTTCTTCTCTATTTTGTTTTTCAGTAGTCTGTTTTGCCTTCTCAGTTTACAAATTTGTTTCATGGCATCGGAGAAAGTTTCCCACAGTTTAAGCACATCTTTCGATGATATTCCTGAAGCTTTTAGGAATGCTGCTATCAGCAATGACCAACCAGCTGGAGGTGTTACCGAATCCAGTAACAACAACCAAGTCCTGACCACTTTGATGGCACGACTAGACTCGCTTTTTGGGCGTATGGAGAATCTTGAATGGCAAATTAATACTACTAAGACTCCTCCTCTAAATACATCTACTTTAACTGGTACAGTGGTACCGTTAGCTCCGAATGGAGAAGTGCTTCAACCTTTGGCTGCAGTGTCTAGTAACCTGCGGCCTTTCAGTGATGAGGCACGACTATTAGCGAGTGGAGTCATTGGGTCTGATAATTTACAGTCTACAGACCAGTTCAACATTGACTGTGGGCAGAGGAGTATTCCAGCCTTGGAACTACCTATAGTTCTTAACCAGCAGCGTGATACATCTCCTAACTTTCGTTCGGAGTCTGTGATTCGCGTAAGCGACACAGGGGTTACCCGAATCCCGGACATTAACAACTGGTTGACTGACAACTTCACCTTTTCTACAGCACTAGATCAATTACCTTCAATGACTGGAGTGTACCAAGGTGAGCAGGTCAACATTTTTACTAATCTTAAAAACTTTGACAACATTTTAGTGAAACTAAAAAAGACTCAATTAGAGATATCGTACTTTCAAGAATGTTTGAAACTCAAGATAGTTCCCAAAGGCCTTCGCCACCATCAATACCCAACTGGTCTGGTAGTCAATTCACAGTTCCATAAGGACCTTCTTGTACTTTTTGATCGGCAAGGCTTTGAGTTACTTAACTTAATGATCAAACATTATGCAATACTGGTTGAAGCTCTGAGCAGACAAGTGTCAGAACTCGATGAAACTATTAAATTGGACTCAGAGTTTGTTCACTATAAATATGAATATAACAGGATTTTTTCTAGTATTGACCAGTACCTTGGTAAACTGAAAAACAATAAAACTAGGAAAATTGACAGAGACTTGAAGGCTTACAAGGATGAGACAGCTTATCCTAAACCTCCATCAGCACAAGTTTGGCAGCCCCCAAAAAGGAATGTCAAACCCGTTCAACCCAATAATGGTGAACCATCTACAAATGTGAACTCTGCTCAGGCAGGTCGTCCTCTGGGTCCATCCGTTGACTGTTCTAATGCTCCATCTGATTCAGATTATGACCTATCAGATCACTCTTGTAACAACAACAATAAAAAAACTGGGCATTACAATCTTAGGTCCAACGATGCTAATTTTTTAGGGGCAAAGCCAAGACAACAGGCGGCTTTTTCCCACCAGAGGAACAAGCAGAAGTAGAGACAGTAGCGATCCATCAAGCCATCGCCAACAGTCCACTGAGAGACTGCCTTAAAGTTGACATTGTTACTACACCAGGGTTTACTGATGGGCAATGTGACCCTTGTTTAACAACTGAGACAAACACACATAACATGTCTGCTGTTTGTAATGAAAGTACTGATAACACTCCTGTTATACTCATGAACAAACAAGGTGATTTTAATGTATACAACTTCTCTACTGTAAATATTACACCTGAACTAGTTGAGTTATTGTCCAAAGGGTACACTTACATACCAGCTCAGAAAGCAGATCTGGTCAAATCAATTATAGACCTAAAATTATACATTAGGAAGCTTAACTTGAACTTGCTGTTTGGAGGCTCTTACCCCCTTGACGACAATAATTTTAGGATTCCTAGTACCTACAACCCCCCACTCCATCCCCTTTTACGAATTTTTTAACTGGTTTGCGAATTAGACATTCGTCAAAACTTCAACAAAACACTACACCATTCAACATCGAGTGCTTATTTTAACAATAAAAAATAAATGGAATGCCTTGACTGGATTAAATTTCAGAATATTAGATTCTGTAAACCGGACAAGGGAGGGGGTCTTGTTGTGTTTGATGAAGTTGACTATCAAGATAGGATGTTTAGCCTGTTGGACAGTCCTTCATATTCTACCAGCTCGCATTCTGAAATAAATAAAGCGTACACCACAATCAAAGACCACATTGAGGAAATGTTCATCGAGGGTAGGGTAACACAACACACATACAATTACTTATCAACAACTTACCCTCATTTCCTGTGCTTGTTTGGTATCCCTAAAATCCACAAGGATGTCCACAACCCACCCATGAGACCACTTGTAGATGGCCGTGGTTCTCCTACCTATCCATGTGCTAAAATCATTGACAACATTTTACAGAAACACTTGGTCAACTTTCCAAAGATCTGCAAAGATTCTTGGTCATTCCTTGGTAAAATTAACAAGTTAGATTTCAACGCAAGGTACAATTTTCTTACTACTGATGTTAAAGATTTGTACACCTGCATTCCCCAAGACATAGCAGTGGACTGGGTAGAACAAGTGCTTAGATCTAATGGTAGTAGTGGGAATGAGTTGGTTCTGGTTCACGAATTGTTGGACCTGGTTTTGTCTAACAATTTTTTTACATTTGACAACAACTTTTATTTGCAAAAAACTGGAGTAGCCATGGGCTCCCCTTGTGGGGCCAGTGTTGCCAATCTAGTCATGGCACAATGGGAACACGATTACGTGTCCACTAACTGCCCATTTAAAGACCAGGTGATTTTTTACACCCGTTACTTGGATGATATTTTTATCCTCCTGGATGGTGACTTGCCCACGAGTGAAGCGTTAGTGGACTATTTTAATTCAACTACACAGTTTTTGAAATTCACTGCTAGTTTCCACACTGAAGCCATCCCGTACTTGGACATTTTGCTTTCTAAAGACACTAGCTTTCACAAATATACAGCTAATATATATAGGAAAGTAACGTACCCCAACTCATTCCTGCACTACACAAGTTGTCATCCTTTTCATCAGAAGCGGGCGATCGTCAAAGGTCAGCTAGTGAGGGCAGCCCGCATTATCACATTGGATAGTGATTTTGCCAATGAATGTGGACACCTAAGGAATATGTTTTTACACCGGGTTACCCACATGAAATGTTAGACACTATTATAGAAGAAGTGTCGTCTAAGCGTCAGTGTCATTTTTATAAACCAATCTTGAATAGAGAATTGGTTCTTATGAATGACACTGAACCCTCGAACACAGACTTAGTAAATGTCCACACAAGTAGGCATCCTTCTGAATGTTTTGGTGTCACATTCATAACAACATACAGTCTCAATAGTAGTGACTGTGTTCAGGCACTACGTGAAATTGGCGCCTTACCCACAAAGGACAACACAGTACACCAAAAACTTGGTAATCACCCATTGGTTGTTTATAGAAAGGCAAAAAACCTCAAAGCCCTCCTTGAACGACATAATATCAAAAAAACAATGACAGCTGGCATGTTTAAATGCCAGGCGTGTAATTTTTGTCAATACATCTTGGAATCCAATAGATTTAAAGTTCACGATTACGAATACAAGTTGAACCTAAGAGCTAACTGTAACTCAAGAATGGTGACCTACTTAGCTATGTGCCAAACCTGTACAGCTTTCTACGTGGGCAAAACAGAACGCCTACGTGACCGCATTTATGAACATACTTATGCAATGAGGAAGCAGAAACTTGCTAATGCACAAGCAAAACACATTTTAGTTTATCCCAACCATATGTTTAAATTTTTGATTATTGACCAGATCACACAGGACTTCAGGGGTGCTCCTCTCCCACTTAAGTTAGAAGAGCGAGAGCTGTTTTGGCAAATTAGACTCAACGCATACAGTTCACCAGGTCTGAATGAGAACTGTTCTTTAAGTAGTGTTCTTAAACTTAGGAGCCTTAATAGGTAGGCTGTGTCAGGTTACCTTCCACACTAGCACGACACAATTATTCTAATGCTCTTGAGCGCCTTGGTTCAGTGACCTTAATTGTATTTTTTGCTGAGTGTTTTTTGCTGAGAATTTGTAGTTTTATCTTGATACTTTACTTATTACCAATTATGTTCAGCACACTTGATGTGCTTCAACATACACAGTTTAGTGCATTAACATAGGTATACATAGGTATTTGTATTAACTCAGTTTTACAAACACCAGCTGAGTTTTTATGCACTTGTAATTATTATTTATTTGCCTCACTAGCTTAGTAGTAGGCTAGATTTACACATTTTTTATAGACAACGCTAGTTGTACTTTTAGTCTGACTATTTGGATTTTTAGCTTTTACTTTAAAAGCAGTTTTTAGTCTAGTTGTGTTTGCAAATAGGGCGTGCCTTGTAAGTCAGCTTTCACTTTAAGTAGTTAATTGACTTTGTAAGTATTAGCCCAGAGAGTATTTAAGCTGTGACTTTTTGTTTTTCTTGATCTGAAGAAGTTTGTTTATTGGAATAAACAAAAAGCGCTTTATCATTTCGTTCTTTGCTACTGTGTGGTTTCTTCTCTATTTTGTTTTTCAGTAGTCTGTTTTGCCTGTTCAGTTTACATTAAAACGTAGCTGACATTTTTTAGATATAAATGTTAATAGTATAAAGAATATTAAAAGAAGAATAAATGTTTTAGAATAGTGTGCATTACTTGATATGCATATAATTATATTAGAAGACATGATAATATTAACAGAAGAAGAAAGGTTACAAACAGAAGAGTTATGGAGTAAAAACATTATTTGGAATATTTGAAAAGATACATGTTCAGGAAATGGTCTGTTATGTAATGAAACAGTAAAAGTTTTAGATTATATTATAGTAGAATTTGGTAGAACAACATGGAAAAAGACATGTATAGAATTACTGCAATGTATGCATATGTCACAAAGAAAGAAAGAAAGAGAGAAACTGCTTAAAATTTTAAATTAAGTAGGGGTGAATAGGGAAATAATATTAGTGAATGACTTTAATTGTCATTTAAGAACAAGAAAAGGAAGTTATGGTTAGGAATGTATATAAAATGAAAAGGAGAAATTTGCATCTATGCAATAACAAACATTGGACTTATAAAAGAAATTAGATAAAAACAGAAACTGATTATTTTGTAATAGCTAATAGTCTGAAAACTGCACAAGAAGGAATAAAGGAAACAGTCTTCTCAGATCATCTAGCTATATGTGTACAAGTGCAGGAAAATGAATAATGCATAAGATTAGGTAAAGGCATTAAGAAATGTAATGAAAAAGGTTTAGATCAGGAAGATAGAAGAGAGATTAATCAATTATAGAAGGGTCATATAGATATCAGAATTTGTTTTATTAAAATTGGATGAGCTGATGGATAAAATTTAAAGAAAAAATAAACATGTTTTTTAGAATGTCAAGCTGTGAGGAGAAGGAAAAAATATATATAGGTAATTGAGTCAGGAATTATTTAGAAAGGTATTAAAAACAAGATACTTTTTATGAAAGCAGAAAAAGATGTGTAAAATGCTATATAAGCAAAGTATTTCTTACAAGGGATAAAGAAGAGGTAACTCTGTATTTAAATAAGATAGTAAGAGAAAATGAGAGAATAATAAGTAAATTCAAGAACAATGAAGGAGAAAGAGTGAATACACAAGAAAAATATTTGAAGTAATAAGGAAGTATATAGATAATACATTTAAAAAGAAGGAGATAAAAGAGAGGCAAAACGGAAAGTTAAGAAATTAAGTAAAGAAGATAACAAGAATATGGAAAAAATACACATGTAGAAGAGCTAAATGAAATTCTAAAATAATTGAATATGGAAAAAGCTATGGGGATGGATGCCATTGAGTATTATGTGTATTATAACACAAAGAATAACAAAAAGTGAATTTTGTAGAAGTATTAAATGATTGGTTAGAAAAAGGAATAGTAAAACAGAAATATGCACTGGGGAAATTAAATTTATATGAAAGAAGGAGAAAAGGAGGATATAAAAAATTGGAGACTAGCAGTGCTGAATAATGCAGATTATAAGATATTTGTGAGAATAATAGGAAAAATATCAGGAAATAGTATAGATAAGTTGCTTGATTTTTATGATTTTTGATACAAAAGGAAAAGGAAGTCAAGATCTATTATGGATATTGAGAGAAGTGATAGATGACATTATAAACAAAAAAAGTAGAAACTAAATGGCAGGAGACGTGAGTAAAGTGTTTGATAATATACAATATGATGGATTATGGGATATAATAGATTATAATACAAATGACAAAATAATAAAATAATTATGTTGGTGTATGGGGATAATATTGTGAGTGTGATATTAAGTGGATGGTTAAATGAAGAAATAAAAACAAAATATGGGATAAGGCAGAGATGCCAAGCAAGTAGCTTTTTATTTGCATGAGTTATGAATGTGGTTGTTAATAAGATGAATAGAGTGTTCAAAATGGCAAAATATAAAATAACAGAAGAAGTGCAATTTCCAATAATTCTTACTTATGCAGATAATATAGTTTTAGTTGATAAGAATAAGGAGTAGATGGAGGAGGAATCAGAATATGAAGCTGATATTTAAAGATGCAAAAATAAAGGGATTGGGTTAATTGGTAATATGAAGGTATTCAATTTAATGATAAGGTTATAGATCTTCTGGGGATACTATTTGGAACAAATATGCATAGATCAAAACAGTGGGAGAAAATTTTACAGAAACTAAGAGAGATATGTATGTTCTGAAAATCATATAAATGGTCATGTAAATAAATTATTTTCTTTTGGGTAGAATGGCTTATTCAGCAAGTGATTATATGAGCCCCTCTAAGTATGAAAAATAATTATTTTCTATGTTTTCTTATTTATATGAGGATCGAGGTTAAATCCAGTTAGAAGAGGGATTTTGTATGTTAAAGAAGAGGAAGGAAGATTAGGGTTAATTGACCCAATTGTTCATGCAGCTTCCTTGAATCTTTATAAAGCTTTGATAGGATTAAAAGAAGAAGACAAGAATTTAATAGATGTCATATTGAAAGATAAATATAAGGATTTTTGGGAGAGAATAGGTTCATGGAAAAAATGGAAAATAATGTAAATGAAGATATAAAAGAGTATCAGAGCAAAATCTTTTAATGGCAATTGAATATAAAAAAAATGCCGGAAAAAAAACAGAAAAGAATGGCATTTAAATATAATGAATGAACATTATTATATTCACCCGTGGAAGCATTTAGAAAATGAAAAACATTGCAATTAAAATAAGACTTGCATGGGGCAAAAAAATTATGAATGTAGTGATTTTATGTGGAGAGTGACAATAAGTAAATTACCTGTTAAAGCTGATATGCCTTGCAAATGAATACAAGAGAGGGTATGCAATTACTGTGGGGAAGTTGAAAAAACAGAATTGTTTTTTTGTTTTTTTTTTAATTGGAGAGTGAGCGAAATAAGGGAGAAAGTATGTGAAAATAAGATACTGAAAGGTTTTAAAAGTGTCAAAGATATAAATATGAATACATTAGAATATGGATACTATGTTAATAAAAAACAGAAAGAGGTGAAAGAAATTGATAAAACAATTGTTCTATATTTTATGTTTAATATGGAATGAGATATTGAACAAAATGAACTGTAATGGGAAACAGCTATTATCTGAAATTTTGAAGACAATACATTTTTGGTTAAGTAAAAAGAGTGGGTGGAATGATTAAAGGGGACTTTATTATATTATATTGTAGATGAAAACTGAAAATAATGTATATAAGTTGTGACAATCAATAAAGAACCTACTCTTTTTGATAGGTGCTATGAGATATTTTACATACACCAAAGCTACTGCCATCTCAAGGAGATGGAGCTTTAGTTTAACACTTTATCTAAAGGACAACCCACAGGTGAGTGCATCACCCCTGTCAGCCACTCACCTGGAAAGGGAATAGAACCCACAGCTTTTTGGTCTTGTAGCACCAAAGGTGAGTGGGCTACCTTTTGTGCCACTGACACTGCTTTTCTGAAGGCTGTCTTAGGTAATTCAGGTAAATTTGGAAATTTCAAAAATAAATGTAATAGGACTGTCCAAATATACCACTGATATTGCTTTCTCAGGATCAGTTTGAATTCTGTGACTGGTCAAAATACATTTACTTGATGCTGTTAACACAAATATGATGTTTGTCCTTGTTAAATGTCAGGTTATTAAATAACAGCGATCAAGCATGCATTAAGCCTCACACTGTTTTGTTTTGTGGTTTTGCCCCACTCTAAGGCATAATCAGTGATGATTATAGCATTGCTGTATGTACTATGTAATGCTGAATTACTTCTAGAGTGGATGAGATTCCAAAACACATCCTAAGGACTTTATACATTCTCAATGCATTATTGAAAGTGCAAAGTCTGGAGCTGTCTGTATCCAATTTAATCTGCCAGAATCATTGTTTGGCATCAAAGACTGAAAACAAACCAACTCTTTGCATTAAGATCACTTCTTTAGGAGATTTATTCATGTCCTCTGTAGCAGTCATGGAATTCACCAGTCTGCCTTTATTTTGCTTTACGTTATATATGCCCTAAGAGATTCTTGTGAGCACTAGTTTTCTGTTGAAAAATAAATGGCAAATATTTAGGAAGTTCTTTTGGACTTGCAAATACTGTTGGAACAGTTTTCATTCTTTTGTTAGTCTAAATGTATTAAATAACTTAACTGCATCATTTCTTGCCAGCTGAAGAAAAGTTGTAACTTGGACGTCTTTAATGTTTTTAGTTAACTTTGAAGAGATGCAGTAAAGATTAAACTTGTCCATCCATTGCTTCCAACTTTCTGTCAAGTTTCTTTGAAGAAGTATTTATGCAAGTGGAGTGAGAGTAAGGTGGAAACCATGATGATTATTTCAGCAGTTGTAAATGAAAGGAAATTGTAGTTTTTGAAAAGCTCAGGATTTTTACTATCTCAGAAAGTAAGGTTGCTTTTTCATCTGTTTACACACTGCCTTTATCTGTAATTACTTATTTCAGTTTCTGCAAATAAGTGATAGCATTCACATTTGAATTTATTATAATTTTATTGCATTTTACTTGGTTTTAATTTGTTTGGCATTAATGTTTTTTGAAAAGTTTAATGTTTGCTTTTGCCTAAAACTGTCATTTTTCTTCTTACTCACTCAGATTCTGAACTTGAAGTGGCATTCCATTAATGATTAGATTGTTGCTGTTTGCCTTTCGGCTTTTCCCGGTTAGGGGTCGCCACAGCGGAACTCCGGTCCGCTAATGATTGGCAGTAGATTTTCACAAACACCGAGGTGCCAGCTCGATGTTCAACTTTCAACGAAGGCAAGCCCATTTACGCATGTCTTTTGAATGCCCACCCAACCGCGGGGAGGACATGCAGAGTCCACACAGAAGGCACTCCCCGCACTCCAGCTGAGAATCAAATGGGAGAACCTCTTGCTGTGAGGCAACAACACTACCACTGCTCCACCGTGGATACTCCATTAATGATTAGATTAATTACACAAAATGTTAGTTTCACTGGTAAACAATTTGCTTTCTTTTCTAATTTTCATTTTAGCTTGTTGTTTATGAAATGTTAACAATAGCAAAACATATAGGTCAGTGGATTTATTTTTAAATGGTAACATTGCTGAAATTTTTAAATTCTAATCCTCAAAAGCTGGAAGCAATATGAAGTAAAGCATGGCATTTCAGTGATGAAAAATGCTTCTACATGAAACAATGAAAAGGTTGTAGCTGTAGTGACTACAGTGCTCTGACTACAACACTGTGTAATGTTTGGCAAGAGTGAATTCAATAATTCTTCATAGGCTACTTACAGCTACCACAAATGGGCACAGGCCCTCAGGAACAATGAGGTAAGCAGCCATACCTTCTGCTGTAAAGGTGGCAATGGCCTAAGCAAAATAAAGATGTGGCATCCTGCCTATAGTGCAGCATTATGGAATTCTTAAAGGCACACTGTACTATACATTACAGTAATGAGGCAAGAGGTGAAAAGAAACAAATGTAGTCACTTTTGATAGGCCTGCTGTACTTTAAGGTCAAATGAAGAAAACAGACATGCAAATGATGGGTCAAAGTTCTGGAAACATTAGTATGATTAGTGCTGGGTAGGCACAAGGACTCAATGACACAAGTACAGTCAGTGTTCAGACTCAAAGAGGGGTTCCCTGCAGGAATGGGTGCGCATTGAGGTAGAGCTTTGAGCCTGCTACTGCTCATCCTGCTAATGGACTACATCAGTAAACAGGTTGGAGGAGACAGAGCAATAAAATCTGTACTCACACTCTGAACCGGAACTTCAAGAAATGATGGCACGTAGGCTGAAACTGAGAATAGGCAGAGGTCATGGAAGCAAATGGGGGAATCATATGAAGCTGCAAACTGAGATAAAAAAAGAAAATAGTGGAACAGCTTAACAGATTCAAGTACTTAGTAGGTGTGATTGAGGGGTCATGGAAGCAAATGGGGGAATCATATGAAGCTGCAAACTGAGATAAAAAAAGAAAATAGTGGAACAGCTTAACAGATTCAAGTACTTAGTAGGTGTGATTGAGGAGACTGGAAGTCTGAATGAGAAGGTCAAAGCTAAAATTAAAGGTATTGCAGCCAACTCACATAGAGTATTAGGAGTAGTGTGTGACAGACAAAAGATGACAAAGCAATTATGCACCCAGTGTGTCTGTATGCCTCAGAAATGTGTGCAGTAAAGGCAGAGAAAGTGAGGAGGCCTGAAGTGATAGAGATGAATTTGCACTTTCCAACTATCTCTTTATCCAGCCTCATTGAAATGGGCATCGGGAGACAATGTGGCAATTGTATCACTGCTTACTGACAACCACCAACTACTTAATCCAGTGGACTTAATGTGTGATATATGTAGTTATATGATGTTATTGGAGACACAATGCTCACACCAAGCCATGACAAATAAAAAGCAGGTCAACAGTACCATACAACATCACACTAAACAAAGCATACATAGTTCAGACTAGACTCATAGGCCTTCATATGTTGAGGCTCTTAAAAGTAATCTACCTCAAGCGCAAAGGCCTCCTAAAGGTAACCTAAGACACAAGTACCCGCAGTAACCTCAGAAACACACAACACAGGTAGAAACCACTATGAAGCATATATTGAAGTGTCACACTAACTTATTTCAAAAGCCCATAAGGCAAAGCTTCACTCAGTCCAATATTCTAGCCATAGGTGACTCCATCGTGAGACATATTGGTCCATCACTCACCAGGCTGTGCAAGAAGAGGACCACAGTCAGTTGCCTATCAGGTGCCAGGATTCACCACATTACAGAAGCACTCAAATCCATACATGTCAGTGTTAATGACTTGAGATGTACTTCCCTGGACAATATGAAAAGAGACATGATGGAGCATTCAGAACATGTCTCTCAAGCAGGTATGAACCTACTCTTTTAGCCTAATAGGTTCCTAGGTTCATATGTAATTACTAGGCTAACTTCTCTTGTGGGCCATTTTAAGCCCAGCCAATATCCTTTTTTGTGCTTGAAAGAACCCATCCCATTTGGTTATAGATTGGTCTTACATATCCCATTGTTGACACTTATATATTAATGCTAATGAGATAATTTGAGAGGCCCCTTGCATGGGATAAATCATTTAGGAGGTGCATCTATCCATTAGTAGTACAGGGAACAGTCCTGGGATAAATTTTCTTTTCCCATCCATAGATGTAAGTTGTGCTTGAAAATGGTCTAGAATAAACTTTGTTTTATGTGGATGGGGAGTCTGTTCCATAGAAGTGGTATCCTATGCAAAATATACTTGGCCCACCAGACTGTTCTGTTGATGTTGCAGAAGAGGTTTAGATACATAGACTGAGTATAACTAATGCCATTTGACATGCTAATCTGCAGTAAATCCATCTGTAATGGTTCAGAGGATGCCTTGTATGCCAGACACAGTTCACCTCTTAGCAGTCTGCAGGATACTGAGTTTAGTGGCATGACTTTGAGTTGGTCCATGTAGGATATGTTGTTTTGGCCTTGTATTCTTTTGGTAAGGTATCTCTGTGGGCATTCTAGTTGTATGTGTCTGGACAGATATATGCCAAAGGGGGCATTATAAATCATGACTGGCCTAATGAAGGCTGAGTAAAGGGGGACAATGGCATCCCTAAATCTAGACACAATTCCTTTGTTTATAAGCTGTATAATATAAAAGGACTTTCTTACAATAATATACACATGTTGGTCATTAGGTCACTGTCCACATAAGTTCCCAAATCACAAACAATTGCGTCAACTCTTAAGAATGTATTGTCAATGTGGTATTTCCATGGAGTATATGACTTCTGAAAGGATACAATAATGCATTATTTGGCATTTGGTTTCAGACCATGATTTTGACACCAATTATTTATTTGAGACCAACCTTCTTGCAGAATGGCTAAGTCAATTGGGGATTCCATGACTGCTCTAAGCTTACAGTTATTTGCAAACTTATGTCAGCCAGAGCCCTTTGGTCTTGTCTTTTACTTCAGAAAAGTAGATGCCTAACAGGAGAGGTCCCAGCACAGATCCCTGGGGGCTCCACTGGTGATTGATTGCTTAGTGGAGGCAACTTACACTGTTTTCACTATCTATGTCATATCTGTGAGCCAGTTGGCAATCGAGCAGGTGACATAGGGATTTATTCCCAGTTTAATTTAGCTTTACTACTATGCCTGAGTGGGGAATTGTGTCAAAAGATTTGGCCAGGGCAAGGTATGTGGTGTGTACTGTTTTGCCTTCATCCATTGCTTTGGTGAACTTTTCATAAAAATCCATCAGGTTGTGTAAGCATGACCTGCTCTTGCGAATCCAGCCTGAGGTGAGTCTAGTGTTTAGAGGTTCACTATGTCCTGATTAATTAATTCCACAATAAGTCTTTCTATGAAGTCCCAGAGTGAATACTAAGGGTTGAAATAGGTTCATAGGTTCATAGGTTGGTAATAGGCTATCGGCCCTAGGGCCTATACAAGCCTAGCCACCACAATTCCCTGGCTATTTCTTCCCAGAATATTTACTTCCCTGGTCCCCTGTCTAGCAAGGTGACTGACTTGATCCCCGGGGTGAACTTTCTATCTCCCATCCAATCTTCAAGGTTCCTTTTGAAGAGGGCCAAAGAGGCGCTCAGCTTGACATGTATGGGCAGTCTATTCCAGAGCATGGGGAGTCTTTGGGTCAGGAACCTATCCCTCCAGCATGTTTTGTTCATTATGATGACCAGGTTTAGATCCCTAGAGCATGTGACTCTGAGGGATTGGGATTTCTTTAAGTGTAGCATGTCCAGTAGCTCTGGGTTTGACATGGCCTTGTATGTTAAGTGGAGATCACCTCTGAGTAGGCGATGTGCGACAGAGTATAGCTGGAGTTTTTTTAGATGGTCAACATAAGGCATCTGCTTTAGGCTTGTGATTCTTTTAGTGAGGTATTTCTATGGCCTTTCCAGTTGCTGCAGATCTCTTGTGAGGTACATACCAAACAGGGCATTGTACTCTATAATGGGTCTAATGAGAGATGAGTACAGTGGGACAATGACCTCCTTTTTTCTGGATGAAAAGCCCTTTGTGATGAGGTGTGCCACATAGAAGGATTTCCTGACTGTTGTGGTGATGTGGTTATTGAAGATGAGACCACTGTCCCCCTGTGTCCCTAAGTCCCTTATCACACTTTCGGTGTTTAGTGTACTACCACTTATGTGGCAATTCATGGGTACATGGTTTTTCCCAAAGGGGATAACCATACATTTCTTGGCATTGAGCATGAGCCCATGGCTCTGGCACCAAGCATCTGTTTCTGTAAGGCCCTTTTGTAGAATATCCACATCATTTGGGGATTCAATAACAGCTCCCAGTTTGCAGTCGTCTGTGAACTTTGTTAGCCAGAGTCCCTTAGTGCTAGTCTGTGCTTCAGAAAAGTAGATGCCAAACAAGACCGGTCCCAGGACTGAACCCTGAGGTACTCCACTTATCACTTGTCTGGAGTTGGATTTTGAGTCGGCTACTTTTACAGTGTGGGTTCTGTCAGTAAGCCAGTTGGCAACCCATTGAGTGACGTAGGGATTAATGCCCAACTTAGTAAGTTTATCTATGATTCCAGAGTGGAGGATGATGTCAAAGGCCTTGGCGAGGTCCAGATATGCTGTGTGGACTGCCTTGCCCTTATCCCCAGCTCTGGAGACTGATTCAAAAAAGTCAATCAGGGTGAGGGGACAAGATCGTCCCTTTACAAAACCAAACTGGGTGGGGTCCAGTGTTTGAAGATTGCCAATGGCTTTGTTTATAAGTTCTATGATAATGCGTTCCATGGCTTTGCAGATGAGGCTCATCAGACTGCTGGGACGATAGTTCCCAGGATCCAAGGTGGATCCCCCCTTGTGGAGTGGGATAACTGTAGCTGTGCGGCACTCATTGGTGAGGGTATGATTAAACATGACACTTAGGTGAGGTGCCAGTTCATTTTGTAGTTCATATAGTACACAGCCCGGTATGTCATCTGGTCCTATGGATGCTGTATTCTTAGCTTTGGAGAGTGCGTTTTTTACCTGTGTGGCCATGATCACCGGAATTTGGCAATCTTTTGGTATTGAGATGGGTCCTTTAGGGGGTGAGAGGGGGGTGAAGTTGGCACTAAATCGATCTGCCATGATATTGGCAATATCCTTGGCATCAGTATATTTAATGCCATTCTGTTTTAGCTCAGAGCAGATCTGAGCATTGCCATTTAGATTCTTGACATAACTATAGAATGCCTTGTGGTTGTCCTTGGAATCTTTGGCAATTTTTTTTTCGTAACTAACTTTGGAGGATTTTATGAGAGATCTCAGCTTCTTACTGAGGCTGGTAAGGGAGTATTTTGCATCCTGGGATTTTCCTCTTTTCAGCAACAGTTTCTTCCTTCTGTTGTATAGTTTGTTTATGGCAGGGCACCACCAGATTGGCTTCCTTTTCTGGAGGAGACTGTCTTGGTTCTATTTGGAATGGCACGATTCATGCATGAGTGGATGTGCTTGTACAGTGCCTTAGTGTAGGATTCAGCAGTCGAACTTTCAGTTCCCATCTGCATGGGTGTCATGAGGTTTGTCACTTCTGACTTGAGTAGCATGAAGTTAGCTTTGGCGAAGTTTTTTTTATGGAGGTTTCCCTACTGGGGGGGGAGGGGGGTGGAGGTGGGATGTGGACATCAAGGGTGATTAGCTTATGGTCAGACCTGACCAGCTAGGGGGTGACCACTGGTGTGGAGCATCGATCCGCTTAACCTTTGGAGCTGATGGTCTTGGACTAAAGCTAACCTTTGGAGCTGATGGTTTTGCAATAAAGCTGTTTTTATATAAATGTTTGGTGTGGAGTTTATGGTGGAGTTGAGCCCTGGAGCACTTTTATTCATTTTCTTTCTATGGTTTTGCATATGAGGCTGGTCAGACTTATAGGCTTGTAATTACCTGGGTCTGTGGAAAGTCCTCCCTTTTGCAGTGGAATGACTGTAGCTGTTCTCCATTCACTTGGTACAAAACCTGCATGGATTCTGAGACTGAACAGTGTTGTCAGGTGTGTGACTAAATTGTGCTTCATGCTATTTAAAATGCATCCACGGATATTGTCAGGACCAACCAATGCAGAATTTTTAGCTTTTGATAGAATTTTTAAGAACTGGTCTTGTGTGATAGCTGGAGGGGACCCAATTTCAGGTATATCTTGAGGAGTAAATTTATCTGACAGTAGGTTAGCTATATCTTTAGTCTCAGTGTAGAATCAGCTCAGTGCATTGCTGTAGTGTACTTTTGAGATTACAAACATAAATAAAAAATATCTTGTGATTGTTTATGACCTGGTTAGCTATTATTCCTCAGACTTGGCTTTGGTGGATTTTATTAAGATCCTGAGTTGTTTATTTCAGTGACACGGGCACTAACATTCTGGGAATCACTCTTCTTACTTTGGGTCAAAATTCTTCTCCTTTTCTTATAGAGCTTGTTAATATTATGGCTCCAACATGTGAGACTGTTTCTGGGGTTTGCCCTGCACTTTCTACTTCAGGGTACAGCTGCATCTGTACAGCTGTTTACATGCTGATATAGTGTGGGGGTGCTCATTTCGGCATTTTCAGTGGAGGTAACTGGGACTGGTGTAGTTAGTTTGTCTTAAAGAAATTTATAAAGGTACCTTGGGTGAAAGGGATCTCTGGTTTCAGTTTTATTTTGAAGGAGACTACTTTGTGGTCAGACCACACACATGATGAAGGTATGCAAGGAATGGTTCATGATGTTCCCATATTAGTAAGGACAAGATCTGACTAATTGTTCCAAGGCATTTGACAAAGTCCAGGAATGTCTGTGCTTGTGCACTAGTGGTGTAGCTTTCCCAGTCTGTAGTTGGTAGTTTAGATTACCTAGGAAAATGGTACTGGATTTAATAATGAGTGATTCTTGTTCATCTTGATCGTCAGATGAATAAGATCTAGATCAATCAGGAATTCAGTAAACGTATTCCTAAGTGGACCTGGGAAGTTTAGATTGAACTCATCCAGAACTTTAAGACTTTTATAATTAGACAGATTATATGTGTGTGTGTGTGTGTGTGTGTGTGTGTGTGTGTGTGTGTGTGTGTGTGTGTGTGTGTGTGTGTGTGTATATATATATATATATATATATATATATATATATATATATATATATATATATATAAAATGTAATGGATCATATTTTGAAATTTAGTTATAGAAAAAAGAGGTAGGAAAGAGTCCACAATCATTTAATATGAGCTGTTGATGTTGGAAAGGGTTTTAATTAGTATCTAGTTGAGGTTAGCTTCTGAAGTAAGATTTACTTGAGAGAGTACTTTTATGTTTAGATGAAATTTATAAAGAAGTTTATAAACAAGTAGGGTGCTCTTCCCATTTCTGATTTTATATGAGGAATCGCATATTCAGTTTATATTCATTCCTACTAGTGAAGAAACTGATCCAAGGGTCATTACAAAGTGTCATTTAACTGGTCCCAGGGTCATTACTAAGTGTCATTTAACTGGTCCCAGGATCATTACTAAGTGTCATTTAACTGGTCCCAGGATCATTACTAAGTGTCATTTAACTGGTCCCAGGATCATTACTAAGTGTCATTTAACTGTTCCCATGGTCATTACAAAGTGTCATTTAACTGGTCCCAGGATCATTACTAAGTGTCATTTAACTGATCCCAGGGTCATTACAAAGTGTCATTTAACTGGTCCCAGGATCATTACTAAGTGTCATTTAACTGATCCCAGGGTCATTACAAAGTGTCATTTAACTGGTCCCAGGATCATTACTAAGTGTCATTTAACTGGTCCCAGGGTCATTACAAAGTGTCATTTAACTGGTCCCAGGATCATTACTAAGTGTCATTTAACTGGTCCCAGGATCATTACTAAGTGTCATTTAACTGGTCCCAGGATCATTACTAAGTGTCATTTAACTGGTCCCAGGGTAATTGCTAAGTATTATTTAACTGGTCCCAGGATCATTACTAAGTGTCTTTTATCAGTTGTAGCATCTCACAGGCTAAGGTGCATTCATATTATCCCTTACCTGGATGGCAGTCTCAGTCATTCATTGTTTTTTTTTAAATCAAGCATATCTGTATACCAATAAAGAAATTAACTAAATTATGTATGCAAAACAATGGGGGGGAATTCAATAAAGCCTACACAGACTTGTTTATCATGTAGGCATAGTGGCATGGAGCTTAAACAGAAGTAAGCAGATGTGAGATCCAGTAAAGGGAGCTGAGGGGAGTGCACAAGTGTGAGAACATGGAAGTGTCTGTGGCATGCAAATCACTTCATAAGCAGGTCAAATGCATGCAAAGCAGGCAGGTAGAGTGATCCAGCAAGTGGATAGGCAGGTGTGCAGACTACATGTTGGTGTCCATAATGTACATGGAAAATTTCCATGTACAGGATGTAAATACTGTCACCAGGTGCTGTAAATGTGTAATTACAGTGGCAGAAATAATAAAGAGGACACAGATATGTGCATAAGTAACCACTGTGTGTCCAAAACCGTATGGAAAATAATGTAAAATATACATATATTTTTTAATACCCTGGGTATGCTTGCGCAGTGTGTGCAGTGTGCAAACATGCCATTATGGAAAAAAATATATAAAAACACTGTAAAAACAGAATTTGTGAGTATGTAACAGTAATGCATTACAGGGCCCTGTGTGCAGTATGTACAATGTATGACTGCTGTGGTTGCTAATGAGGCAAGGCCTGAAACCGTGTAGTTACCAGGTATTGTGCATGGATCTGTATGCAAATGAGTTGGGGTTACTGAATAACACAAATGGTTATCCATTTCCGCAAATCCCATCTGTGGAGGCACAGAACCACATTGGTGTCCATAGGAGAGGTAGCTGATATCAAAAAGGAGTATGTCTGCAAACTTTTAAGCTCATTAGAGCTCAGCAGGGCACCTGCTTGCATGGCGCACCTCTGTGCTCAACAGAGGTGTGTGTCTGGTGACTGCTAAGCTTTGTTTATCTTAGGGGCATGTGTTTCAGTGGGTTTGAGCATGTCTGTGAGGCATGCAGCCATGCTGAGCATGACCTTTCATGGGGGTGTTTCTACTGACTGCTAAGCTCTGTTTATCTTTGCTGCATGGGTTTGTGCAGCATGCTGCAGTGCTCAGCAAGGAAAGCTGTCAAAAAAATAATGGCTGAGAAATCCAATGATATATTAATTACTGATGAGCCCTGTTTCACTTAAACTAGGGCCATTAAACCCCTTAATTAACCCCTTAATGATGTACTTGGCAAGTGGAATGCATCATAGTTAGCCAATCACACAGAGTACACCTACAGCAGAACACTATAAAGAATGCATACACCCTACAATCTAATTTTCTCCCATACCCTGCACCAGTGGAGTACAGACTTTGGAATTTTAACCTAGAGAATGCATAGAGGCTGCTGCAGGTCTGCTACATCTGTATGTGCTAGACGCTGAGGTCAATGCAGCTATTGCTGATAATGACCATAAGCCTAGACTGAGATGGAGAAGAATGTTCAGGCCTAGATTAACCTACCAGGACCTACATGAGCAGGAGATTGTAGAGCACTACAGGGTGGACAGGGACATACTACAACAACTCAGTGAACTCTGCTGCTCTCAACTCAGACCCAGATCCAACAGAGGTGAACCCATCCTAGTGGAAACAAAGGTATGTGTAGCCCTTAGGATACTAGCTATAGGTACTTTCCAAAGACCAACTGGGGACATGATGGGGTCTTATAGGCTTCTGCTTTCAGGGTGCTCCACCAGTTCCTGGGTGCCATGCTACCACATGCTAGTGAGCACATTTATTTACCCTACACCCCTGAGGAGATGGCCAGCAGTATGCAACTCTTCTACCATGTAGCAGAATACCCTGAGCTACCGGGTGCCATAGACTGCACCCATATACACATCAAGGCACCACCAGGTGAAGAGGGTAGAATCTACATCAACCACAAGGGGTACCACTTCATCAACTGCCAGGTCATGTGCAATACCCAGGGCAATATCATGAATGTGTATGCTGGCAGCCCTGGCAGTTATCACAACTCCCATATCTGGCATGCATCACAGCTGTACCAGATGTTCACTAGGAGGACATTCCACACGACCATTTATTTGGGGATGCTGGCTATGCACTGGAACTGTGGATGATGACACCCATCAGAAATGCAGACCCACCCACTGAAAAACACCATAATGAGGCACAATCACAAACCAGGAACATCACAGAGCATGTGTTTGGGCTGTTGAAGTCACGGTTCTGGTGCCTCGATATATCTGGTGAAACCTTGTAGTTCTCTCCAGTCACATGTGCAGAGATGTTCACAGTATGTGCATTGCTACACAATATGATCTTGTGGAAAGAGCTGCAGCATGATTAGCAAAGGGAAGGGATACACACCGCCCCACCAGCACCTAGGTCACCACGGCTGCACCCACAGGGGGACTAGGAAGAGGAACCCCTGAGGCTGTCCCTGTAGGCAGACATAGGCATGCCCAATATGCCCTGGCCTTGAACAAGAAACAACGCATAGCACATGCACTGACAACCTAGGGCCCTAGGGACTGACACCGTACTCTGACTCACATACATATCAGTAAAAATGATGCCAGCTGGCCCACTCAACTTGCACCACACCATATTGGCTGTGGACTGCGTGCATCAGACACAGTCAGCACTGAACTACAGGTCTGTCAACTGCAGCATTTGCAAGGTAAGACTCTCCTGTACACCACTTGTAAGGAGTACTACAATATGGTAGTATATGTATGGACCTGCTGCATGTATGCAAGGGAATATAGTGGACTATATATAGTGTGCTACTGGGCAACTTGCAAAGATCTATAGAGGGCTACTGGGCTACTTGTACAGATCTAGCAGCCAGTTGGGACAACAGGTACTCTGTTTACTAATATCTGCCCCATATTAGCCACTAGGCTACATGGCTGGAAACTCCATGCCAGTAGTCCAGGGAGATGCTAAACAGCGGGGTCACAGGACAGTCACAAGACTGTCTATGCCAGAAGAGCATAGGCTGGTCATCCCCCACCCCAAACACATCAGTGTTGCCATACAACTACTGTAACAGTAAGTCTGCAATGATATACCAGCAGAACAGACAATTCCTCTATTAATGTGAGGATGGAAACCTCTCTGTCTGTCAGCTGGTGTGGCTCAGTGGGCTAGGGACAGTAGCATGTATGATGGTGCTGATGGTTTGAATCTGGCAGCATCCAGCATCTTTTTCATGTGAGGCACTCATATGGTGGTATTCCCACAGACTGTCATAACCCTCAATCTGTTACTGCAAGAAAGCCAGAGTGAATGGGAGCACAAAGGGCCATACCTACAGACAGAGATTATACACACTCTGAGTAACCTAGCAGGTGGTTCGTATAACTGCAGGCTGCAACAGGTCAGATTAGCTGCAGGATGTAAAGGCCATCAGTTAAATGTGTCAGTAGGTAAAACAAGTCAGTGACTGATGTACAGTATAGCACCAGGAAACCACAAATGTATGATGAATGCAGCAGACATGTGGGGCGAAATGCTGGACATTCTACAAAAACATGTACAGGGGGAGGCATGCAGACTGTCATCCTGTGTGTCTTGTTTCACTATGTACCCCAGTCACATTTATTTTATTTATTTTTATTTTATTTTACATTTGTTGACCGAGCTAGTCCAGCTGGATATATGTGCATTTTCAGCAGAGGCCCGGGGAGAAAAGCTCCTTGAAAACACAGTAAAATTTATATAAAATAACAATATTCAACAGATACAGGTACAGTACATATTTAAGCAATTTTATACATGATAGATTTTACAGATGTGGGTACATTAAATATATAAGCAAATATTTTCACTTCAAAACATGTCTGCTTACAGAATCATATGACTTATAACATTTGTTAGTTATAAGAAGGTATTGATGAAGACATTTTAGGGGTATTGATGAAGACATTTTAATAATATATAAGGCCCGTTATCTTTATGCTTTTTAATCGGCAATTAGTATATACAGTTGATGAGACGGGTGTTTTTCTGAAAAAAATGTGTAGTTAGTCTGGGTTCACACAGGGACATAGCCAATGGGATTTAAGGTAGGTTTTCAGCTTGCTTTTAAATTGTGTTACTGAGGAAAGGGAGGACAGATCACTAGGGAGAGAGTTCCATGTTTTACCCACGGTATTAGAGAACAAAGAGTCACCAGCCATATTGTTGGTTTTACCTATTTGTACTAATATTTTATTAGATGAGCGTAGGGTCTTAAGGTTGTTGTAGGGGGTGATTAGGTTTGTAAGAATTGGACTATTAGTAGGCTGATACAGGATTTTGCAGGCAACTGTTAATTGTATAAATAGAAGTAAATTTGGCAATTCTAGCCATCCTAGTTGTTCATAATTAGTACAGTGATGGGTTCTGAATGTAGAGCCTGTTGCAAATCTAGCAATATTATTGCAGTAGACAGCCAGTTTGTTACAGTTGTTTTTCGAGAGGTTAGTATATATGTAGCGGAGGCGTAGAGGAGGGTGGAGATTGAGTGAGTCTGGACAATTGTAGCCCTTGCTAGTGGGGTGAGAAATGATTTGATTCTATAGAGGGAGCCTAGTTTTTTGTTGACTGTTTTTATGGTACTGTTAATGTGAGTATCAAAGTTAAGGTTATTATCAATTAGTACCCCTAGTAGTTTTGTGGTTGAGTCAGGGGATATGATGGTACCATTGTTTGATGTAACAGTAAAGTATAGTGGGGAGGCCCTACGGGTGGGAGTAAAAAGTAGGAGTATGTTTTTTTTTGGGTTCAAGATGAGGCAATGGTGTAGTAACCATTTCTCTGCTGTGTTAAACACATTTTGGGTGAGGGATTGAAGGTCTGATTGGGTGAGGGATTCAAGGTCTGATGGAGTGGGGGCTGAGCATATTAAAGTGGAGTCATCTGCGTATTGTATTGAGGTAGCTTGAGGAATTAAAGAATGTAGGTCATTGATAAAAATAGAAAATAGAAGAAGTCCTAGTATAGAGCCTTGGGGGACACCAAGCGCAATGGGGAGATGGGGTGATAAGTTGTTCTCCCACAGAACAGCCTGTTGCCTATTGTTTAAGTAGGATTGAAACCATTGTATAGCCAGTGCATCTAGTGATAGGTTTTTGAGTATGTTTATGAGAAGTTGGTGGTTAACCATATCAAAGGCTTTAGAGAGATTAATAAAGAGGGCTGAGGATAGAGTGTTGTTATTGTGATTTTTGTTAATACAGTCAAAGAAGGATAAAAGGGCAGGTGTAGTGCTGTGAAATGGCCTGAAGCCATGTTAGCAGTTAGCTAATAAGTTATCTATTAGGTGTTTTAACAGTTGCCTGTGAATGCATTTCTCCATGATTTTTGCCAGTGGAGATAGTATAGCAATAGGTCTATAGTTGGATAATTCCTTGGAGTTTCCACCTTTATGCAGGGGGATAATATGTGAGATCTTCCAAATAGATGGAATAGTTCCCTCAGAGATAGTTCTGTTAATCAGGATGGAGATGGGGTAGGCTATGGCTTTTGCAGCTTTTTGCAGATATTCTGCAGGTAGGAGATCAGCTGTGGGGGTGGTAGGTTTTGGTTTCAGAATAAGGGTACAGATAAGGGATGTAGGGACAGGTTTGAGATGAAATGAGGGAGGTAAGCTAGCAGTATAGGAAGTCAGAAATGAGCTGTCAGGAGTTAGTTGATTGGCAAGAGACTGAATGTTCTCAGTAAAGAATGTGATAAAGGTATTGACAATTTGCTTTGGACTATCATGGTCAGTACCTAATGGGGTGGGTGTGACAGAACGACCTGGGAGTAAAAGTGTGTTAATCCCTGCCCAGAATTTTTGTGGTTTGTTTTGCTGGGTTTGTTGGAGTTGAATGTAATGGTTTCTTTTGTCTGACAGAATGGCTTTTTTTTGTATCATTTCTTAGCTGCCTAAATTTTAAATGATCCTCTGGGCATCATACCTCTCAACCTCTTACAGCAGGAAATCAGGCAAAATAAAGTGAATAAAAGTGGGACCAAGGCCCACAAATTGGGAGAGGTTTTAAATATTTACTCCTACAAACATAGAATGTCGATAGAATAACAGGCCCTGCATTAGCATGACTCTCCTGATGTGCATGGAGTCTGAAACTTAAATTTCTGTCATTAGTTATTTACTTCAGTCTTCACTAATTTGCCACTAATTTGCCAGAAAACCACAATGTTATGTGAAATGGGCCATAAATATGTGTCAAACGTCTGGACAGTCTGTGAAGCTCTGTACAGTTCTGAAGCTTGAGTCACATATTAAGGCCAGCAAACAGCCAGGGAATGCCTTGGACAATATCAGGTAACTGCAGTACTGTGGTAACAGGTGCAGCCTCCAATGGCCTGCACCACACACAGCCTGGAGTCACCTTGTAAGTACTGACAATCACACTGGGCATGTTCCTACACTTAACTAACTTGAGACCACACATAGTAGGGATATTACAGGTATCCCACCGCTAGGACACTAGATACAATAACAGTACCAAGCAGTATCACTCTGTAGGTCACACATGATGTCTAACACAAGGCCACTTTGTGTACTCCACAAGTACTGTTGTATCAACATATACAATGGACATAACCTGTGGCATGTGCGATAGGTGCTATGAGCTATAGTGTGTAATACTAGATAGGTAGGAGTTCAAATCTCACATCTTCCAAGTGTGTGTGTGTGTGTGTGTGTGTGTGTGTGTGTGTGTGTGTGTGTGTGCGTGTGTGTGCGTGTGTGTGTGTGTGTGTGTGTGTGTGTGTGTGTGTGTGTGTGTGTGTGTGTGTGTGTGTGTGTGTGTGTGTGAATGTATCCCTTCACAGCACTATGGACATGCCCAAATGGGCTATCTCTCTGCAGTGGTATACATTTTATGGCCCTGTGACTGGCTGCTGGCCTCTAAATTCCCTCCTCTACAAGGTCTGTGGATGTCATCCACCTTAAGAGCACTGGCTGACAATCTAACAAAAGATCAACTTGTGTCTGTGTGTGTGTGTGTGTGTGTGTGTGTGTGTGTGTGTGTGTGTGTGTGTGTGTACGTGCGTGTGTGTCCCCATGCAGCACTTCAGACAAGCCTGTATGATCTACCTCTGTGCAATGGTTATGCATTTATGCCCACTGACTAGCCGGTGACCTCAAAATTGGCCTCCGTTACAAGGACTGCTGATGTCATCCACCTTAAGAGCACTGGCTGAGAGTGCAATATCACATAAGCAGCATGATGCATGTGATAAGTACTACAAGCTACCATGTGTAATAGATAGGTAACAGTTCTAATCTCACAGCATTCAACTTGTGTCTGTAAATATATCCCCCTGCAGCACTTCAGGCAAGCCCATATGGGGTATCTCTGAGAATTGGCTATGCATTTTATGCCCACTGACTAGCTGCTGGCCTCAACATTGGTCTCCATTATAAGGCCTGCTGATGTCATCCACCTTAAGAGCACTGGCTGACAGTGTGTTGTCATGAAAACAGCATGGTGCATGTGATAAGTACTGTGAGCTATAGTATGTAAGGCTAGCTAGGTAGCAGTTCTTATCTCACAGAATCTAACTTGTGTGTGTGAATTAAGTCATCTTATCGCATTAAAGGCATGCCCATGTGACCTATCCCTGTGCATTGGCTATGCATTTTATGGCCCTGTGACTAGCTACAGGCCCCAAATTGCCCTCCTCTACATAAGCATAATTGATGTCCACCACCATCTATAGTTGTAGGTGCAGAATACCCGGGTGACATGTATCAAGGGTAGTAGTGTGTGTCACAGGGTATGAAAGCAGAATTACGCTGCCCCCATTGTCCCTGACACACTGTTCTACACATATGCACCTAGGGAGCCATGCATGTATACTGCCATAACTCGCTGACATCATATCTCTGCTGTGCTGCCTCACCATCGTGTGCTGCTGTATTGCTGCCATGTGATCATAGTTGAACCACTCAGACTCCTGGGGCAAAAACATACACAGGCCCATGACACACCTGTCCTTCTGTAACACTACCTCAGTGCACCATCAGGCAAAAAAGATACACAATGTTTGATGTGTAGTCCTGACACATGCCAGCATACAGTACCTGTCGTGGCTCACAACTGCCATGGCATAACACTACTGCACTACACAAACACATGTAAAGTTATATAGTCACCATGTGCATCAGCAACCTATATGTAGGTCTCTGCATTGATGGCATGGATGGCAGGGATGTGGCACAGGTATCATCACATGCACAGGGTGTGGTGTGGTTATGCCAGAGGCCTAGGCTTTACCAAACAGGTGACAGCATGTGTGTGAATCAGGAAAGGGTGCTGATTACATGGGCCATGGAGAGGTGCTGCGTGTGCCTATAGGTTGCCTACATGTAGCAGTGGTATTTTGAGCATGTGCATGTACACAGTCAAGCCCAGTGCTAGCCCTACATGTGTGCATGGTGAACAGCTGTGGACCATACATGGTAGAATAGACAGTTCACCATCTCCAGCCATGAATACAGGAACTGGCTTTACCAGGAATAGCATGGACAGCAGCATGCCCAAAGTCAGATGCTGTGCTAGTACCTGATGGTGACTGCTGTCTGCTGGGCCTTTGTCCCCCATGAGACCACCCAGAACCAGGTGCTCATGGCCTGCCACATTGTGGTGTGGACAGCACACTTCCCTTTCTAACGCTGGAGGTACTAGCACTAAGGGAACATGAGTGTGCTCAGCCACGTGGACTCCCAGCAGATGATGTTGTTGTCTGACACCCAACCCCAACCACATGTCCCAGCACAGGCAATATGCCCTCAAAGACAGACACTGTCTCAGCCCATCTTTCCATGGAGTCATCAGTGTGATGGAGACAGTCACAGGTGTCAGACTGTGCTACAGCCATAACCCTAAGCATTCATCTGGTGTTGCATTCAGATCATGCCTGTACCTCCATGACAGACAAAAACATGCGGCAAGTGACCCACAATGTGACACCTGCAACAGGAGGTGGATGGGCAGCAGTTGTCCTTTGAGCACCCCTGTCAATCTGCCTGTGTGGGACTTCACTAGCTCTCTGGCTATGGCCAATGTCTACACTCACTGACGCCATAGTTCTCAGACTGTCCTGTACTATGTCACCACCCTCTGACTGTCCAATATCTGTGGCCTCTGGTGACTGAGTATGTGTGGGCATACTAACTGTGTGCAGGGACAATGGGGGCAGAAGAGGGATATTAACCTCTGGGACAGATTCAGCCACCGACAATCCCACCTGTGCCTCACTATGGCCACCATCATCATCAGAGTCCAATGAGACACTGACATCAGGTTGTGAGGGGGACAGACTCCAACCCCCCTCTTCACCTCTGAGAAACAAGACAAACACCTGCACCATTATGTATGGTAGTCCACACAGACTCATACAGATGAGGATCCCCAACTACATTACATGTTCCACATCTTCACATCTCTGATCCCATGAACAACACACAAACACAGAACAACATACACAGACAACTCAGGCCCTGTATAACATGCATGTCACCTACATCCAGGTAATGTTGCCAGTGCAATACACCTGTGAGGTATGTGATATGATAGTGTATGTGCCAGAACTATGCATAAAATCCAGTATACCTATCTTGACAGTGATATGCCAGTCGTAGCACTGCCTCAATTATGTATCTTCTCCCTGTTGTGTTTGAATGGGCATCTTGGAGTAATTGCATCATGTATAGCAGGCTGCATAGTTGGTCATAACTATAAATGCAAACATATCAATGTTTGTACATATACACACCTATCATTCCCTAGGCTATGCACTGTAGTTAATTGCTTTGAAATGGAACATACAGTTATTCTACTTTGGCTGAGCACAACAGTTGTGCATAAGGCAAAATGCCAGCCCTTAACATTCATAAGGTATATATGATCTGTAAAACAACAGTATCACACTTACCAGGTACAGGACCACAAACTCCAACACACATGAGAGACCTATGAAAAGGTGAGGGAGAGGTATTGTCACCAACACCAAAAGCTATAATGTTACAAGATAATATGTGCATATATCCACATGTACAGTAGATAATGTGATTCTGGCTATATTGCTGACAATCCGAGTATGTGTGCACAAGTGTGAAGTGTGGGTAAAAGCCAAACTGCCCCCCCCCCCCCCATGCAGATAGATCTGACACCCATGTACTGGTCTTTAGAGCCTACCATAATGACTGCTAATCTATTATACTGGTAAACACAGTAAGCTTACCTGGACACTCATCTGATGTGGACACTGTGGCACCCACCTCCAGGATGTATGGCATGATGGTTGTTTGGGAGCTGTGGGCTGATCCTAGGTTCACCAGGAATTTCTCTGTGGGCGAAAGTGGTTATTCTGTTGCAGGCCCTCCAACTGTGGCTGCACAATTCCTAACAACAGCAGCTGCCCTTTGATGTGCAGCAATGACCATGTCTGTGTCCCAGTGTTGGACCTGCTTGTAAGAGTACAATTAGTTAAGGTAGACACCCTGGCATATCTTTGAATATCTGGAGCCTTCATCCTCTTTTTTTTAACTGAGGCCATTAGACCTTTCTTGGGAATTCTATAAGGTTTTCCTTCTCATAAGAAGTGACATAAAAGTTTTTAAAAATGTTAAGGCTGTTACAATTTGTCAACAGATACCTTAGAAAATTAAACCTCTTTGCTGCTTGAATCTTAGCTAGAAATGACAATTACAGTTTTCTCCAACAGTATACAGAGGCTTTCATCTGTTTCTGAAGCAGAGCAAATTTAATACCTGGAATAGTACACAACTTACAAACAGTTTTACTTCTAAGTAACTGTATGTTTGGGCAATATTAAAAAAAAAAATTTTTTTCTAAATCCTTACATTGTTGGAGCCTTATCGTTTAGGGGAAGAAGCTACAACTGTGTCGATTAAGAGTAGGTCTGAAGTAGTGCCCAAAGAGATGTTGAGTCTTCATGATCAGTGTTTAAGTAGTTTCTTAACTCAGGTGACTTCATCATCTACAAACCATGAAAATGAATAGTTCAATGATATTGTGATACTTGTCGCTGCATGATTTTGTTATAAATAGGCATCTTGGATTTCAGCAACCAATACAAATAGAAGAGGAGAAGGGAGAGGGGACACAAGTAAATAAGTTAAATAGCTCTGGGGCAAGCAGTTCAGTGAACATAAAAAAATCATCTAGAATTGTATTAGGGCCAGGAGCCCTTGCCTTAAGCTGGGAATTTATAACTGTATTATCCTCATACATGGAAATTAATCTGTTTAGATGCTTTGAACCCCACTCTGAGATCTGTCGCATAGTAACATTTTTCAAAAATTCTTCCTTTTCCAGAATAGAGGAGTGATCCTTTGATATACAAACATCATGTATTCATCTGCCATAACTTAATTTATTATAAAGACATTCTAGTTTGGCAACTATCTTTAATTGCTTCAATAAAAATCTCCCTTCTCCTTAATCCTGTGGGCTAATAATGTGGAAGACATGATGCCCATGACCCATGAACAGGTCTTCCATCTCTACCACCTGTAAGATAAATGGGAAACCTGAATCACTCTATAATTGCTTTTAAGTTTTGCAATATGCCAACATGGAAATTGATCTGTACATTTACCTATTTTATAAATCACTTCTTTCATCCTGATAACAGATTCAGGTTATTCTGTCAGTGTATGTCTTTTCTTCCTCCCTTTCATCTATAAACCAAGAGCAGTTTGCTTAATTGCAAGGTTGGAGTTTTCTTACCTCTCCAGTGCTCTCTGAGCATAATCTGCAGTATTTTAATGTAGAACCTAAGTCTTTTATACATATCTTTTTGCCCTTCTGCTGATTTAAGTACTAATGGATCCAGATTCCATGTATGACAAAGCACAGGGACCTCCAAACCATTGATTTTAATCTCTTTTAAAATACAGTTTCACAAAAATGTGATGTGATGTGAGGGGAAGATGCAAGAATTTTATTACCATGGTCCACATTTGTGAAAATGTAACCAAATCTCCTAATTCTGCCTACTTTAGGAGGTAAAATGTGTATTTTTTTTTCCAGAGGATGTGTAGCTCTCCCTGTGTCAACTAGGCCCAAGTCAGCCACATGATTATTTAAAGCCTATGTGAAGTATGGAGGTTTGTTTTCCAGCAGAATTCTGCTTAGTATGGGGTCAATGGCAGTATTATACATTACAGTCCGGCCCAGTATACTCTTAAGCTATGCCTGTGACTTTGTTCTGTTGTATGAGAAAAGCTATTAAATGATTCTACTGTATCCATAATGGGATCATAAAAGTTTGCCACCTTGATTTTCAGTATCACTGTGAATGCATTAGATCACCTACCTTCCCCATATGTCCCTCCACTTAACTAAATGACTGCTGAATTAAAGCAATCTACCCTTGTTTAGCTGTGTGAGCACAACTGGCCTCCTCCACCCCAGCATTTGTGGAATATTCTTCTGATAGTATTTGACTTAAGTTTTGTTTCTTGTGTGACTCTAACATGTGGGTTTAATGACTTGTGAAGAGCAAAAGATGGATTAGTCTTTGTTCAGGTGGTCATACCTATGACATTCCATTAGAGAATTTGGTACTTTTCCATTAACGGGGCAACAGCTTTCTGGGCCTGGATTTCCATTTACGGAAAAGTACCATGCTTAGCAACGAGACGAGTGCTTGAAATTAACTGCATTAAAAAAATAGTTTTGTTCTTGCATTACTGTACTGTTTGATTACTTTAAAGTTGGTCTAACTTTTGTGAATGAAGTTTGGCTTGATTTCCCCAATGTTTTAGTTAAAAAATGCTGTATTAATTGTAAAATGTAGCTGAGCTACGTTAGTCAAGCAATTGTGCATTTCAGTGCATGTTACCCTGTTGTAGTTGACTACGGTGCATGTTGTGCATAGTATAGATGTCTGGCATAGGAGTTTACCAAGCATCTTAATTCATGTTTCAAGTTCTGAAAGTATTTATACGTTGCAGTCTTGTGAAGTAGTGTATCCCCTTTTGTTAGTCGGTGGGTCTTTTTATTTTATTTCAAGTGCATGTTTTTTGCTGTTCTGCAGGTGGAAACTTGAGGGCACTGGCAGGTGTCATGCTTATGTTTTTTTTGGGTGATGACAGGTGGTTATCACTGGGATGTACAACAGCGATACTTCATGCCTATAGGGTTATACGAGGTTCATTAGTTCTTGTAAAGACTAAACGGTACTTTTCTGTGAATGGCAAAATTACAGTTTCAGCTAGGAGATGCATGTTATGGCAAAGGACTATTTATGTATCATTACAACTTTTTATCAGTTACCTTAAGTACCTCACAGAAGGAAACAATTAAGACTTACTTGATCTTGACATATTTTAAGAGTAATGCGGGCTATACGGACGAAGTGTGAACTTCACAAGTTACATTACAGCCAGAGTTTATAGCAGTGTAACAACTCAAGTGCATGTATTTTGCAGTTATGTATTTGATGAGCGATAGATAAAGCATGATGCTATTGACCTGTGTGCACTAGAAATTCAGGTACTTTTCCATTAACGCAAATCCAGGCCCAGAAAGCTGTTGCCCTGTTAACGGAAAAGTACCGAGAATTTAAAGTCTATTACTTAAACTGTTTGTCAAATTGTGACACAGCCCAGATTTCAGGGTAGGGGGTGGTAGTATTAGGCTGGCATGTTCACAGTCTAATAAAAGAACAAGTGTTGCATTGAAATCTAGATATAAAACAATATACAAATGACGAAACCAGTAGTATTCAGTATGAATATCCCAACAATGGGATCACAGGGCAAAGACCTCAGAAGAATGCATAAATTCCCCTCTTCAAAGAATGAAAAGAGATTATCCTCCCAGAGTCACCTCCCAGGAGTACCATTATGGCAGATAAAAAAAAACAATGACTTGTCACATTATTTCACTCTCTTTCATCTCCCACCAGCATGCCCCACTTTAATTTGAATTAATAAATATATCAACATTCTGAAATAAATAACATAAAGTGCCATTCACTGTAACAAATAATAATAATTCAGACAGCCTTCAACAGCTTTACATAATGCCTTTCTCCTGATGGATATGGTGTGTTACCTGGTCTAGATCAAACCAAGTTATAGATTGAATCCTGTATGGAGATATTATGTTGGTCTCCTGTTGTCTTTCTTTGGTATTGTGAAGAGGAAGAGAAATACTGGACATAAGCCAGTGAACCTTAAGAGATTTTGAGCCGGACATACCAAATTCAAGAGGATTTTGTCTAAAGTGTGACACTTAGTCACTTACATCTCTTGAAGTGTAACATTCATGCAATAGAGGCCTTTTCCCCTTCATTTTGTACTGCATAGGACTGTTGTATGGTCCCTTCCAAAGCACCAATATATTTCTGATCTAGTGTAGTGAAATGGGATGTTCCTTCCTGATGATCCTACAATGACCACAATTCAACATACCTGGTGTTTTTAGATTTTGGATGGGGTGGAGATGGTTTACTGCCTACTTTGAGAGGAAGCAGAAGAATGGATTGCTTTAAAGTTGGTGTACCTTTCATTTTCTTCTCCTGGGGGTACTTAGGTGGAGAGATTGTCATCCCTCATCCACTCTACTCTTGTCCGTACTGCTCTGGGCGTACCGCCATTTCATAAATCTCTGCCCACGAAGGTTTGGTATTTAACTGAAGAAGAAGGGTGTCCACAAAATTATTTGTTTGTTTCCCTTCTACACAAACCAATACAGTGGCTGAGAAGTGTAGGTGACATATTTGTCTTAAGTCGCTGAACCTCCTTATCATGGATACAGTTGTTTTGCACTTGTTAAATAAAGTGTTGCTATAATCAAGGGCCATGTAGACTACTGGTCCTGCAATGGGTAGGCCAGTTCCCAACTCTCTTACCTTTTTATGGACATTCTCCTTTCTATTAAAGTCTAAAAATGTTTAATGAACTGTGTGAGGAGATTATTGGTATGCATGCTACAAGCAACCCTGTTTACAATTTCCACTACAAGGATCTGAGACAACTTGAAAGATTTCAGTAACGCTTTCCTTATGAATTCTATGGAATTGTTTGTTTCCTGGTTTCTGGCAGTATATAATCCTCAGGTGGTTCCTCCAAATCTGTTTTCTAGATCAACCTACTTTTTCTTTCAGTTGGTACAGTCTAATCTGGAGCTCTGTTAAATGTGAAGTATTTGTACCAGCTCAGCTTCCCTGATTACCTCATGCTGCTGTTTAGAGAAACCTATCCTCTTATTTTGTACAGGACCCTTTTAGTTGTGTGATATCTTACATATAGCTTGCACTAAAGCAGTGAGATTAATGATTAATGATAACATACTTAATTTCATCTAACATTTCTGACATTCACTGTCTTGGATTCTCAGTTATTGTTTTCACTTTTTCTGAAGTCTTCAACCTTCTTTTGACAAGATACTTTCTTCTGTGTCACTTTTAAACTATTCTGGATAATGCAAGCATGGCTAGATTATACTATTCTACCAGAAAAAAAAGTTTGACTGCATATTTTCTACCATGCTGATAGGTGCTGCAGGAGAGAGTGGAGCATTTCAGGAGAGCTGGTGGAAGCATGTGCCATCACTTGCATTTACTCAGACTTACACTGTTGCAGGAAAAGACATTGAGCCATTTTCACTTTGTCATCTGCTTCCTGGATTCCTGGGAAGGACAGCAAATAGAGAGAATTTGGATCTTTGTCCCATTAATATTAGAGTTTTTGGGAGCCTTGATGGACTTTGTGATAGATTTTTTTTTTATACTCAGGAAAGAGTATAAAAGATGGATAGTCTGTTTCCATGGTTGCTATTACAGCTATGGTTGCTGACAATATCCTTTTTATTTATTTATTTGTTTAATTGTTTATTTTTTAGCTTTCACTCTACTTTTTTGGATGATGAAACAGTTAAGTTTTAAAAGAAATTTGAGAAAATGTTTTCATGAGTTCTTATGTATGAAAAACAGTTTACTATGTTATGATAATAGCCTACGTTATGCACATTTACAATGAAATAACAAATGAGGCAATCCGAAACAAAATATTTTTGTGACTGTGGTATCAAATCAAATCACAGCATTTTTTACATATTCCCCGTTGTTAATATACAGAATTTATGCAGGGTTTCAATATACTGTTTTAAACGTTAGGAGGCAATTAAACTCCTGGGGCACATTGGAAATGCACTACGTAGTATTATACCATTTTACATGCCATTAGCTTTATAAAAAAATTATACAAGAGTAAAAATGGCCTTATGACAGCTGTTCAAATACAGTAAACAAAGACTTTTTTTGTAAAGCAAAATGCACAGACCTGAGGTCATGAAATATTTTAAAGCAGCCTGGAATTAATAGCAATTCTGCAGAGGCAGCATTATATCGAGTGTTGTTGTAATTACCGGTATGTATGACTCATGCAGAGTCTGATCTGTGTAGTGACCTTGACTCCTCCCTTGCAGTGTGTGTGCCCACTGTATGATAATCTGGCATGCTTCAAGCATTGTACTTTTACAAATTTGGTGCAAATTACTTAGCCTTAAGAGTTTTTTCAGACTTCAGGATTTTTGGCAGCACATTATACAGAAAAATACTCTTCTGTCTTTATTGTTTAATCTTGCCAGTAACATTCCATGGGATTCATACAGGTAGTAGTGCTGTTAAGTAATTTCAATTTGATGGAATATGCACACATCAGATTATAAATCCAGATATAGCTTTTTATAAATCTCTGCGTTTAAAGTTAAGCTGTGCTTTCTACACAATGTTTTTATATTACTGCTTTATAACACTGTCTGGAAAGCCAAAGAAGAAATCCTCCTTTGCAGCTATACTTATTCATCCTGTCGGCTGTGATTCATGATGAGAAAGCTTAAGATGTAAAACAAAGATAAACAAATGCAGCAGCCATGGGAAAAATAGTACTTCACAAAAAATGAAGATGAATTGTTATGCATAATGTATTAAAAATATAATAGACTTCTACAAATGTACGCAATGCAGAAAAATAGAAAACTGATTAACCTTTTGGTTTCTGTTTTCATATACCTAAAATGTTTTAATTCTATGGCTGAAAGGTGTGTAAGGACCAACTCACATTCTGACTTAACATACAAACAAATAAAGAAAGAAATGAATAAATAAATAAAACACATTTCACATATTTTTCCTGTTGTTAATTCAGTGACTTATTTCAGTTAGGGCTAAGCTACAGAGCATGGCACAGAAATATAAAGCAACAAAGATTAATTACTAATAATGCCATACTGAAAACAGCAATTACTCTGGGCCATTTAACAAAGAAATAAATGGTTATCTGGGTTTAAATTGTTCATTTAAGTACTTATCTGAGGCTTGGTCCAATGAGCCATTTCATCAAAAAAAGCTGTTTCAGATGGAAACATTCTTTTTAATAATGTCAAAAGTTTTTATGTGTTTTTTCACAAACTAACAGCAGTGTGGGAGTTAGCTACATAAAGCCGAGTACTGCAGGGACAAAGATCACCTCATTCAGGGTTTGTGCATACACGTGCAAAAAACAATATTCCTAACACTTTAGTAAGGTAATGTTCTTTTTTTTTGTATGGAGTATTTTGCATGCATTAGGTTTTGCTTCTGAATTTCCGTTAGAAAATACTGCTGACTGTTCCTGGATCTGAACTGTGGAAGGCAAAAACATGCAACCAGCAACAAACAACATGAATCAGAGGATGCAATGAAATTAGAGACTGCTGTAGGATGCAACAGTACTATGGAGCATTACACCAGTTATGCCATATCTGGATGGGCAGTAATAGGCTGGTTTTAAAACTGCACTTTACATTGGAGCCAGTGGACTTTAGACAAGAAGGAAGCACAGAGTAAGGTTTGCTACCCTAGTCTGTGATATGTTTGGGGATGTGCTGTCAAAAGGGAAATGAAGCACGGAATTAATATAGTATCTGAGTAACAAACCAGGACATCACAGTCATAGCAAGAAATACTTTATTGTGTGCTTGAACAGAAAACCATAGAGAACATGTCCTGGGTGACAAAATGAATATCACCTGAATCAAGGCTGTAGGACTCCCTCATAAGTTGAACAGGGGGCGGTAAGCTAAATCATCAAGTACAATTTTAGCAGTAAAACAGTGAGGAACTAATTTTTAGTGACTTTGGTAGGTAAGGTGGTATAACTATGTATAACAAGAGGTGGCTTTGTCCAAATGCAATTCAGGTACCAGAGATGATGTAATACCCCACAATAAATGTGTACTACATGTCTTAAAAAATCACAAAGATAGGATTTTGGAATCAGGCAAGCATCAAGGAACTTAAAATTGTTGAGCTTCTAGTGCCATAACATAAGGGAGATGGACAGAAAGAATCACACAGGCAGACAGACAGAGAAACTTGCTGATAAGGTTTTACTACCCCAAAAGATCATATTCTTTTTATTGTAAATCATTAACTATGAACTTTTTCAATGGAAAACAGTTATGGAAGCACAGTAATAGGCAATAAGGTTACTATAATGAGTTTATAGTCCGACATCAAGTCATTCCCATATAAAAAAGGTCTTAAAGGTAAATAGTTTATATTTCAATGGTTCAATGAATAAACTTAAAAAATATTTGGGCCTACATTCGCCAACTTAAAAGTTTGCCTAATATATACCACTGGAGATTATAGAATTTTAGAAAAACAGATATCTAATGCCTGCTTAAATGTCAGTAAATCATTTGCCAGTCTTATGTGTCTAGGTAGTGAATTCCACATCCTTCCTGCCCTAATATAAAATAAAGATCTCTTAAATTTTGAATTGGAAATAGGAATGCTTACATCTAGATTTTTATTCCATGTACCAAAACTGTGAACAATAACATCAATATCTAATGTAGCAGCCAATAATTTGTCCTTAGGGCATCTATAGAGCATAATAATGTCATGTCTTAGGAACCGGTAAGCCAAAGAATACAAAGACAAATAGACAAATCTTTCTTTACAGGATAACTTATGACAGCCATCTGTCTGTCTGCTAAAGGTTTTCTGAATCCATTCCAACTTCTTCAGTTACAAAACATTTAATGCACATAAAAGCCCGCCACCATACTCAATAATAGGTCTTATACTTGTTAAACAGATATTTTGTAACACCCAACTATCTCTACTTGAAAAACATCGAAGAACATTCCTCATAAGACTGCAACATTTCCTAAAAATGTTTGTCACATTAACTTCAAAATTAAGATTTGTATGTACTATGATATCTAGATTTCTCATTACTGCAGAAGAAACACAAATCTGATTGTCTTGGGTGTAAGGATATTGATTATTGTTATGCTCAAGATGTAAAATGATACATTTTCTACCATAAAATCTCATACCTTTGGTTGTTATCCATTCATATAGGTTATCCAAGTAAGGCTGCAACATGTACTAATCAGTACTTTTAGCTACTGCCCACCCTATCCTAATATTGTCAGTGAACTTGCTGAACTACACAGGGTTAGATTTTGAACATTCTGACATAACTAGACCAAATTTAGTGGCCCCAAGACTGAACCCTGAGGCACTCCCCTGGCCCTTAATCTATACTTGTAGTAGGAAGTTTTAATTCTCATGCTGTAGGTTTGCTATTTGGATACTCATTTAGCTCTCTTTAAAGTCCTTATAACTGTTTCATGGGGACAGAGCCATCCAAAAACACAACATCAGTGGCTAGTGAGGCATCCAATAAGCTAACAATCTGCTCATAAAAACTTACCAGATTAGTGACATGTCATCTCACTGAAAGGAATCTATGTTGATATATATCAAATCTAAAGGCCAGAACATACTTACAGGAATGCCACAGTGCCTTCTAAAATCACTTACCCAATATGCACGTCAAACCAATAAGTCAATAGTTATCTACCATATATTTTGGTTTACTTTTCAAAATAGGAACAGCTTCCTCCCCCAGTTCAGGACCAAATGCATCCTTGAAGGATTTTTGGAACAAATAAGTTAAGCATGGAATCAACTTTTCAGATATTCTTTTTTTAAGAATACTGTGGCTGACCAAGTTTGCAGATGATTGCAAGTTGGGTGTTGTCATCAATTCCCCTAGTGATATGGACATTTTCCAAGTGGCTCTCAACCAAACAAATAACTGGTGCCAGAAATATGGCCTCAAACTGAATGTCAAAAAAGGCATCATCATATCCTTTGGGGAGAGTGATGTCCCCACAAATTATCACATTAATAACAAGGTCCTAAGCATGCAATCAGTCATGAAGGACTTGGGCACTCAGGTTGATAGCAAACTGACATTTGACCACCATATTGCTTCCATTGTACGGAAAGCTTTCTGCATGGTCCACCTGATTAGTAAGGGTACCTCACCCATGCCTGTATTCTTCCCTTATAAGACCTATTATTGAGTACAATGCCCCTTTTGGCATGTACCTCACAAAGCACATGCAGCAGCTGGAGAGACCACAGAGGTTCCTCACCAGGAGAATCCAGGGTGTCAAACATCTACCCTACACAGATAGGTTAAAAGTCCTGTCCCTCTATTCAGTTTCATACTGACTCCTCAGAGGTGACTTCTGTCTGGCATACAAAGCAATGTCAGACCCCACCTTGATGAGACTGCTGCATATCCACAAGTCAAGCTCCACTCAAGTAACCCACACGCATGACCTCATCCTGGTCTGTGACAGCAATAGGATTTGTTGATGAAACAGATTTGTGTCCCAGAGACACCCCCTTCTGTGGAATAGACTCCCTCTCTACATCAAGCAAAGTACCTCATTAACCCTTTTTAAGCACAATCTGGATAACTGGATGGAGAACAGAAAATACACCCTGGAATTCTACCTGTGTCCCTGCTGGACAGGGACATTGGGTGCTGACTTGTCAGAACATGGGCTAATTTCTTGGCTAGGCATGTAAGGGCCTCAGGTCCAGTAGCCTAGAAACTTCCTATGATCCTATGATCCTGTAAGAAATATCCATTATGACCATCAGGTTCCGTTCTTGAATTTTAATTTATTTTAGATAAGGCTTGCTTTAAAATTGCCTCATTCATATTGGAACAAGTGCCTCTAACTAGCACAGGTAAATAATTTTCCAAAATCCCTTGGGAGTAATTGCCAAATAAACCACCTGCAAACAATGTCACCAATACTTATGTACAATATATATTTATAAGGACTGAGAAGGAATTGGGGTGCCAGAACTGTTTTCCTGTGATAGAAGGTAGAGGTATGCCTGGTATCCATGTCTTAAACACATTGGTTGTGATCAGACAGAAAATAATGCTCAGCTAGTGATTGTAATCATTTGACCAGAGTGTCATGTCACTGCCATTATATGGATCACTCAGTTATAGAGCTCACAGCTGCAGCTACATAAATTGCATTTAATTTGAAAGTTGCATTTGGGTAACCTCAGGATCTTATGGATATGGCACTCTGCAGTCAAGATACATGCCAGTTCAACTTTATAACACAGTAATAATGAATTATATTTGAGCATATATGGTTCCTGAGATCCCAGAGCTAGAAGACATGATGAAATCACAGACTCTGTTTAAAAGATTTGCAGATGTGCAGAAACAAAATAATTTATACATTTCTACTAGCTGTTATTTCTCAACTTTAGACTTTTGGAAAGTTGTTTCTGACTTAATTATTCAATGTGCTTATTAAACGCTAAGCACATCTTGTTAGAATGTGTGGTTTGGAACCACTATGAATTACATGATTCAAAACATACAGTCTTCTGTAAAATACATCTCTAGATTCTTCAAAATCTGCATTTGTTCATTCCAAAGTTGTGGTGCACTTTATTTGAAATTAATGAATAGTTAATGAATGGCACCATGGCATATTTACAGGAATTCTGAGTACTCTAGTATGGTACAGTACAGCTTATATTTAGTATACAAAATGTTCTGTTCTCCCAGCTTGTAGATCTTCTATCATTAATCATTGCAAACATTTTTGAAAATGATTTTTGTTCATTGTGTTTGGTAACAGGAATACAGCAATAACTCTGGATTCCATGAGCAATACTCTGTAAATGGACTGATTTTGAAATCTCCAATCTTCCATAACTAAAGATGAAACCATCTGACTATTTACTTGCCTGTTCTAGTGGGTCTATAACCAATGTATTTTTCATTACTTGAAAATGAAATATTTTTTCTGGGCATTCTATAAATTACTTCTTTCATTTTATTTATAACTTTTGCTTTGTGTTTGTCTGTCTAACTCTTTTGGCCCTTCTCAAGTTATCTTACCCTGTTTATTGAGAAGTGAACTTTAAGGCTCATAGCTTAAAAATTCAAACAACATTGGGCTGACAGAAGTACAAAATAAATCATGTTACTTAGTTTATCCAAGTTTTCCTCATGAGAATAACACAATTTGATACTTTAAATGAAGGGGCAGGTAAGCCATGAGGCAGGCAAGGCAACACAACTGATAATGAGGCTAGGGTCACTGCCATCCTGCTGCGCTACTCACTTAAACCCCCCCTCCCCTCAAGTCTAAACATAAAGCCCCTTCACGGTTGCCCTTCTCCACTTACCAGTTCTGTGATGGGACCTTGATGGTGTATGACTGCTGTGACAGCTGCATCCCTGAACTCACGACCAGTGGCGGCTGGTGACTTCAAATTAAAGGAGGGCTGCAGGAGACAGCCGAATGGGTGGGGCCAATGGGAAGGGGTGTGGTCAACTAGAAAGGGGTGAGGCTATGTTCAAACCACAACAACTGGAACTTTAATTAAATACGCTGCCCTGGGTGCCAAACAGTCATTGTGAGAGTCCAATCAAGACAAAATGAAGTGTAGAAGAAAAAAATATTTTAATGCATTGACTACATGACAACTTACTTAATATCCAGATGGAAAGAGGTTGTGAGGCATCAACAAATAAATTACTTTTTAAATACATTACTGGAATGCCAGTCAAAATCAAGTATAAAAAAACAAGCAGCACTCAACTCAAACCACTACTCCTTGCACTGCAGTTCTAATTATAATTTATATTCAGCTTTATAAAATGACCAAGTAACATGCTGAAAGTAGCAATCTCTGTGATACCCCCACTTGAAAAAATGTTTCTTATCCATAAAAGACCTCCTGCATGACACAACTATCGGCTTGTTTTATGGGGAAGACATGATCAAAGTAAAAAATGAGCAGCAAACAAGAAACAAGCTCAAGATAAATTGCTTAAAGGATTCCTGCACAAGTTGTGGACCACACATGATAGATTGGCATTCTGTTTAGTTTACAGGTAAAGCCTGCAAAGATGACTGCAAGTCTCCAACAAATGTAATGAGCTTCTGAAAATACTGTAATCCTGTCCTTTTATTACAAATACTGTCATATGCATTTCAATACCCAAGGCTTATACATTATCTAGTTATGTAAATATTCTCAGCATGGCAACAATAAAAAGGCTTTCAATGCTGGTAATTCTTTAATAGTATGCTTATTAAATCTTACTTGCATCTTACAATCTCCGACAAGCTTACCTGATGATCATTAAATCATTGCTACTTAAACAGAGCAACAGGGCACTGTGACAGTATGCATTTCCTAAATAGTAAGAAGCATAAATCAACAGTATAAAAATATGACAGAAAACCAGAACATTCTGCAAAATCAAGGACAGATGAAAATCCACGGTCGTACTTGTGGTCTACCTTGGATGGGGGAATACTCTGCACACTTACACTGCATAACTGCTCCTTGCCTTCCTTGGACACATCCAGAGCCACTACAATGGGGAGTGGGGTGCAACAAGTATGTCACAATTTGAAATGTCTCTGGCTGACGGTGATGGCTCTGACACTCATACCTCTCAATTTCAGAGCAAGAAATCTGGACAAAGCCATACATAGAACTAGAAGTGGGACACAGGCCCAAAAATAAGGACAATTTTTAAATATTGCTCTTATTAACTTAGATAATAGAACAGTAGTAGGTCTTGCATTAGTATGAATTTTCTGAAGAGTATGAAATCTGAAACTCAAATGTCTGCCATTATTTTCTAACTTCAATCTTTAATGACTTGCCACTAATTTGCCAGAAAACCACAATTTTATGAAAATCAGACCAAAATGTGACGCAAAAATATAAAGTTGCCACACAATACAGCTGGGAACCTGTCAAAAAAGGGACACCTTTTTAATATTAATACTGTTAACTTGAGCAGCTAACAAAATAAGAGCATCTACATGCATTTCTGAAATAAAAGTAATCTATAACACTGATGATTACAGTTATATATAATTGTAAACCTTTCACATTTTCTTCCAAAATTGCCATTTTGAGGAGGGATTATTAGGGGAGAGCAACATTTTGAGCCAAAATTGGGGACAAATGAGAAGTCTGGATATTCCTAATTCTGCAAAGCGATTTGCACGTACCTCTCAACCTCTTAATGTAGGAAATCTGGACAAGGCCAAATATATTGGGGGTACATTACAAACACTACTAAAAATTGCTCTTGTATAAACTTAAGACAGTTGATAGAATAACAGGTCTTGCATTAGCATGCATTTTTCTGAAGGCTATGACGTCTGAAACTCAATGTCTGTCATTTAGTGACTTCATTCCTAAATGATTTGCTAGAAACCACAAATTTTATGAGGAACAAATCAAAAATAAGCAAATATCTATTCATTCTGCAAAAATATGGACAACTGAGAGGTATAGTTCAACCGAGGCTGTCTGAGTTTGCTACCCTTCTCCCCCCTCACAAAATCATGGTCGAATGGAGCCTCCCCCCTGCAGCCAATCCAATGTCCCATTCCTTTGTTATTTTGCCCCATTTACCATAAACACTGTAATGTGCATACTGCTTTACTTCTCTGATGATTTAGATTTCATTTGAAAGTTTTATTTTGCATTTTACAACACAAACCCTAATAGATATCTGTTAAACAAAGCAATGCAGTCTCACAATGAAAATAGACTTAGCATTAAAACTTCTCTGCCCTTGAAACTCACATGCATTGAAACAGCATTGAAACCCACATTCAAAGAAAATACATTTTGCCAGTGGCAGACAAAGATTAACTATGGTCTGTTTTCAAAATCATAGGCCCCTTGATCATGAAACATACACATGCTCTTTGATACACCTTCCAGACTGTATTACATTATATTCCTTGTACAATACAGTACAGTTGTTAGAGGGCATTTTAAATTTATTGTTTTGAACATTTTTCCAGTAAACAATGAAACAAAATGCATGCAACAATGACAAAACTGCCCAATTCAGAACATTTCCATCATAAAAAGTCTACTCAACCTTCTATAGTCCACCAGTATCAGTAAATATGCAAAATCTCTGAAGTAGTAAAATCCACATTAAAGAAATCTGTAACTAATAAAGAGGTTGCTGCTAGCAAACAACTTTATATGTCATTGTTTAATCTACAAATAAAGTGCCTGTTGCCCTTGAAGAATAAATTGCCTATGTTGCATGCATTAAAAAAATGATAAGCTAGTAATACCGCAATAGGGAATGGATGGCAACGGGTTCATAGTTACTAGGTATCTTTGCCAAAAAGGACTGCAGCATCCACCCCCTTTACAACACAGTACAGTATCAGCAATGCATCTACCTACTGTGGGAGTAGAACCCACAGCCTTCTGCATCAAAATCAAGTACACTACCTGTTGTGCTATTAACAATGCAAGCAGACTTAGCATAAGCAGCACTAAACTTTTGTTCCCCTGCAGCTCTCAGCTCCTTGTAAAATCTACTCGACACTCAGCTGTATCTCTGAACTTTGCAGCACAAGAAATCTGGAAAAAGTCAAAATTTATTGGGGGGGGGGGACAAAAGGCCAAAAACCAGGGACACATTTTAAACATTGCTTGTATAATGTTGGAAAGTTTCTAGAATAAAATGCTGTGTTATCACCATACATTTCACTGCCACGTCTTGAACCCAGGGGACCCTGTGCAAAACAGTCAGAGAAACATATCACTATGCCAAATCAGCTGAAACAGAGGAAGACAAACTTAAATGGCTACCATTTAGTGAATTCAGTTCTTACCATAGCTGTCAACCTCTTAGCAAAAAACACCTGAAAAAAGCCAATAATGTGAGAATACAGCTGCCAAACATATTCATTGAATTCAGTTCTCATCATAGCTCTCAACCTCTTAGCAAAAAACATGTGGACAATGCCAGTAATGGGGGGAATACAGCCCCCAAACATTCAGTGAATTTGGTTCTCACCATAGCTCTTAACCTTAGCACAAAATACCTGGACGAGGCCAATAATGGGGGAATACAGTCCCAAAAATATGGGCAAATTTCAAATATCCATGTTATAAACCTAGACAATTGCTAGAATAAAAGGTTTTGTTGTACCATGTACTTTCTGAAGAATATGAAGTCTGAAATTCAAATACCTGTTATTTTTAAACATTTGTTAACCAGGAAAAAACAGGAAACTAGTCTGACTTGGAACAAAACAAAGCCAATTTTCAGCAGAGCAGGGAGAAACACTCCAGATACATCTTTGTAAGGGATGGGAGGACATGAAGACTCCACACAGAAGGCACCCCAGCCAAAAATCAAACCAGAGAACCTGCAGCTGTCAGGCAAAAATGCTACCAGTGCACTACTGCACTACAAACCTTTGCAAGGAAAAATGAAGATACAGAAACCACAAATTTTATGAGGAACAGAACAAATATGAGGCAAAAATCTGCAATTTTTTTACAAATAGTGGTGGGTAGGGAATTCAGGTCCTTGCCACCTGCATCCAAGGTACAGGGTTCAAGCCTGAGTATCTCTACCCACCACTATGTGTTAACAGGGGCATTGCAAACACACACTTAAAACTCAACTTACCTCTCTCCTGGTTGAAGCAGCAAACCTCCAAACCCACGCTCGACTTCAACGCTTCTCTGCAAGAGCTAACTTACCTCTCTCCTGATTGGTCCTGCGAGAGCTTAACCTCACCTCTCTCCTGATTGGTCCTGCCTACAGATCAAGCAGTCCAGAGCTCCTCTGTTCTGTGTGGTTGTCAACCACACAGATTCCTGGGCATCTGCGGGGCAGAAAATACCTTTCCTGTATCTGGGCTGCTGACTCAGGCAGTCAGAGTTCGCACAGATTCCTGGGCATCTGCGGGGCAGTCAGAGTGTAGTTCCGGTACTCGTAAAAAATATATATTTTTTTCATTTTATGTTTCACATTTATTATTTCTTTTGTTTCTAGGTGAGAGGGCTGCAGTCCTGCAGTCTGATAGCACGAGCCGCCCCTGCTCACGACTGAGTTCGAGCAGCTGATTAGCCAGGTGAGTGGATGAGGAAACAACTGGTCAAGCCCACGACTATGAGTTCTTGGATTTCAAGCAGCTGGTGCTCAAGCAGCTGTAAAGGTCTTGCATTTATGGCTTCGAAGATATAGTTCCTTGAATGCTTTGTAGTTTGTAGTACTTCTAAAATGTGTAAGTAGAGAATTCAAGCAGGCAAATATCATTTTACATAAGGCAGAGACAGAAAGGGAAGCTTGACTTGTTCTGTAGCTTCTCTAGTCTGTGGGATATATAGGGAAGCGTATGTTTCAAGTGTGGTAGCCAGGAAGGAAATGTAGTTTAAGCCAAATAATTTTTAAATAAATAAAGTAAGAAAGAAGTTTTCCCTTGCAGTGAAAAGTAACCAGCTTGCCTCAGAAATGGTAAGGCTTCTTTGTTTTCTGCTGTTTGCAAAAAGGGGTGCATTCAAGAACTAAATCCAGGATGAGCTGTACTTATTACAGCCTTGGAATTAACAAATCAAAAGCTACTGTTCTCATACATTCCTTAGAAAGATGGTAAGTGAGCTTATTTGAAAGTTTTCGTTGGTAAGAAATTCATCTACCATGGTTTCAGTGTGGTACTAAAAAGGAAGTTGTTTATCTATCCACACATCATGATATTTCTCTTCATTAACTACATGGACACTATGCGATTCATGCAGTTTCTGGAAGGTTCTGTCATATTATTTTTCACATCTTAAACAAATAATTCCAGTTTTCTTTATCATTCATGTTGCAACTGTTACTGTGAATGTAACTCAGTAATATCAATGCTGCTTTTGACATGCAAATAAGCAGAAGGAGCTCTTAACTTTGGGCTGTTTTCAAAATCATAGGCCCCTTGAACATGAAGCATACACATGCTCTTTGATACACCTTCCTGACTGTATTACATTATATTCCTTGTACAATACAGTACAGTTGTTAGAAGGCATTTTAAATTTATTGTTTTGAACATTTTTCCAGTAAACAATGAAACTAAATGCATGCACCAATGACAAAACTGCCCAATTCAGAACATTTCCATCATAAAAAGTCTATTCAATCTTCTATAGTCCACCAGTATTAGTAAAGATGCACAATCTCTGAAGTAGTAAAATCCACATTAAATAAATCTGTAACTAATAAAGAAGTTGCTGCTAGCAAACAACTTTATATGTCATTGTTTCATCTACAAATAAAGTACCTGTTGCCCTTGAAGAATAAATTGCCTATGTTGCATGCATTAAAAAAATGATAAGCTAGTAATACCGCAATAGGGAATGGATGGCAAACTGATAACAGGTTCATAGTTACTAGGTATCTTTGCCAAAAAGGACTGCAGCAGCCACCCCCTTTACAACACAGTACAGTATCAGCAATATATCTACCTACTGTGGGAGTAGAACCCACAGCCTTCTGCATCAAACACAAGTACACTACCTGCTGGGCTATTAACAATGCAAGCAGACTTCGCATAAGCAGCACTAAACTTTTGTTCCCCTGCAGCTCTCAGCTTCTTGTAAAATCTACTCGACACTCAGCTGTATCTCTGAACTTTGCAGCACAAGAAATCTGGAAAAAGCCAAAATTTATTGGGGGGGGGACAAAAGGCCAAAAACCAGGGACACATTTTAAACATTGCTTGTATAATGTTGGAAAGTTGTTAGAATAAACTGCTGTGTTACCACCATACATTTCACTGCCACGTCTTGAACCCAGGGGACCCTATGCAAAACAGTCAGAGAAACATACCACTATGCCAAATCAGCTGAAACAGAGGAAGACAAACTTAAATGGCCACCATTTAGTGAATTCAGTTCTCACCATAGCTGTCAACCTCTTAGCAAACAACATGTGGACAAAGCCAGTAATGGGGGGAAATACAGCCTCCAAACATTCAGTGAATTCAGTTCTCACCATAGCTCTCAACCTTAGCACAACATACCTGGATGAGGCCAATAATGGGGGAATACAGTCCCAAAAATATGGGCAAATTTCAAATGTCCATGTTATAAACATAGACAATTGCTAGAATAAACGGTTTTGTTTTATCATGTACTTTCTGAAGAATATGAAGTCTGAAATTCAAATGCTTGTTATTTTTAAACATTTGTTAACCATGAAACTAGTCTGACGTGGAACAAAACAAAGCCAATTTTCAGCAGAGCAGGGAGAAACACTCCAGACACATCTTTGTAAGGGATGGGAGAACATGCAGACTCCACACAGAAGGCACCCCAGCCAAGAATCAAACCAGAAAACCTGTAGCTGTTAGGCAACAATGCTACCAGTGCACCAGTGCACCACTGCACTACAAACCTTTGCAAGGAAAAATGAAGATACAGAAACTACAGATTTTATGAGGAACAGAACAAATATGAGGCAAAAATCTTCAATTTTTTACAAATAGTGGTGGGTAGGGGATTCAGGTCCTTGCCACCTGCATCCAAGGTACAGGGTTCAAGCCTGAGTATCTCTACCCACCACTATGTGTTAACAGGGGAATTTCACACTCCACTACCTGTAAATGGGTCCAGAATCACTTGAAGCAGCAAATCTCCACACACAAGGTCCAACTCCATTGTCCGGAATCTCCACACACAAGGTCCAACTCCATTGTCTGGAATCACTCAAAGCAGCAAACCTGCGCTCGACTTCAACACTTCCCTGCAAGAGCTTAAAACTCAACTTGCCTCTCTCCTGATTGGTCCTGTCTGTCAATAAAGCAGTCCGGAGCTCCTCTGGTCTGTGCAGTCATCTACCGCACAGATTCCTGGGCATCTGTGGGGCAGTCTGAGTGTGCCCACATATGCACAGAAGTTCTGGTACTCATGAAAAATATATATTTTTTAATTTTATGTTTTACATTTTTTATTTCTTTTGTTTCTAGGTGGGAGGGCTGCAGTCCTGCTACCCCTGTACCTAACCATGTCAAATGGTACAGCAGAGAGTAAAGGAAAGGGCAACCTACCGTGTGCTAATCATGCAACATCATTACCAATGCCATATTAAATGTGTACTAAAGAATCTTAACCTACTTGTTTACAGACTACAGTTCCAATGAGATAAATGACAATGTCTAATACCAGACTACGGATGTCAGTGGATTTTCAGCTGGGATTCATTCCTGAGATGAGAATAGTCAGGTTATGTTGTTGTTTCACCATAAATCTTGACTTGCTACAATCCAGAGGGATGTAAAGGCAAAACCATTCAAAGGAAAAGGAACTGGATAATGGGGCAGGCTGCGCATTTGTAACAAAGAACTATTATAACTGTAGTGCTGATACATTTATACAGAATCAAATGGTGTAATCACAGGAACAGCAACTCTGGTGCAAAGTTAAATGGAAGTTAAGAAAAGGAAGGGTGTGAAGTGTTTAACCCAGTATATAAAACTGCTGTAGATACAGCCCGCTGAAACAAAAAGACAGTGGGGTTACAAAAAAGTAGAGGGAGAACCTTCCAGTAGAAAAATAAACATGTAAGTTCAACCAACATGGCTAGAAAAACAAATTAAAGTTTTTTTTTTTTTAAAAGGTAGCGTGGATATCAAATCCAGATGTATTGCCTTATTCTCTTCCCCATGGCTATACTTGAGAGTATAGTTGTGTAACTAAACTTACCATAACAGTAGATGCTTGAAAGATCATTGCTGCAGTAGCCTTAACTATATGGGATATATCCTGTCAAGGGTATAACAGTCTGACAGTTTCCAAAGCTGCAGGACACCTTCCATGTGGCCAAACATTCTGACAGCTTGAGCTGAGCTAACGAAAAAGGTCTGGGTGCCAAGCTCTTCACAACTTTCATACGAACAGATAGAGAGGGAGGCTGAGCCCTGAAAGGACAATGCTAGGAAGAACATAAATAAATAAATAAATAACTACACCCTCGCATAACCAAAATACCAAAAAACAAGGGCAGTGGAGGGAGGGAGTGGCTGCTGCAGCACTGATCATTTAAATATCTACTGTTTGCTTACACAACTGTACTATGCTCATCATATGAATCCTGCTGCAGAAGCCTTAGCTGTATGGGTAGATTACCTTAGTTTACTACATTTGGGGTGTGGAAGGAGAAGAGTCCAGTTGCTCCTAGAGAATAGTCCTTGTAAAGCCTGTTCTAGACCTAGAAAAGGAATCACACTCATAGTGCTTTGTAAAGGTATGTAAAAAGGACCATGTTACTGCTTCTAGAATACTTCTAGATTCCTACCATTTCCAAAAAGCCATAGATGAAGCCAAGGCCCTGGTAGAGTTGGCCTTGACAATGCCTAGAATAGCTTTGTTGTGGTGAGTATAACAAAAGGATAATGCCCTGGTCTTGCCTTAGTCAACCTTTTTGAAACAGGCTTTTTTGAGGCAGGTTGTCCCTTCTTATCCTCACAAGAAATGAATAATTGATCCAAAGATCTGAAAGGTGCAGTTTGGTCAAGATAGTACCTGAGTTGTCTGTGGACATCTAAAGTATGGAGTATTCTTTCTCCCTCATTTTTGGGTTCATAAAAGAAAATAGGGGCATGGATAGTTTTGCTTAAAAGTAAACAAGGATACCACCTTAGGCATAAAGAATGATTATTTCTCAAAGAAGCCATGTGTCTGTTGAAAATGAGTTTGGATTAACTCACCATAAGAGCGTGCAACTCAGGTACTCTTCTTGCAGAGGTCAGAGCAATCAGTAAAACTGTTTAGAACCTCATGTCAGCCAGGTTAACTGCTTCAAATGGAACAAGTGTTAGCTTCTCTAAAACAAAATTAAGATCCCAAGGAGGGGCACCAGTTTTATTGCAGGCCTGTTGTGCAAAACCCCTTTCAAAAACATTTTGACATGAGACTGCATTGGAAGTAGAGGATCCATGGGCAGACATGCTGAAATGGCTGATAAGAGAACCTTGAGAGAGGAGTAAGAAAGGCCATAGAATAGTAACTCACACAAATATTGTCAAACCCGAGACCAACTAGACCTGAATGGGTGCTGGTTATATTGTTGGCATCAACTAGAAAACATCTTCCATTTGCTAATATATGATTTTCTAGTAGCAGGTTTTCTTGCCTCCATTAGTACCTGCTACATGTCCTCAGTAAAGAAGTGTATAAAATTAATTAAGACCCTATCATCTAGGTAGTCAATCAAAGTTGATTTGTGTTGGGATGTATCAAACACTCCTTTTCTTGTCTGAGTAATTCAGTCTGCGATGAAGCTTGTGGTAATTGCCACTGTCCATTTCCAAAAGAAAGGAGAGCCATGGTTGCCTGGGCCAGAAATAAGTCAACTTCAATAATCTTGGTTGGATTCCCTTTGGTTCTTCATAATTACCCTGAATATTAGGGGAAAGTGTGGAAAAACATAAAGGAAAGAAAAGTCATCTGTCTTCCAGGCCTTCTTACATGGAATCCTAGAGCAGAATTTTGTGGGCTGATTGTTCAGAGAGGAGGCAAAGAGGTCTGCTTTGGGAATTTCCCACAGATGGATCAAATCTTGGAAGTGCCCTTGAGATAGTTTCCAATAGAGAGGGTCTTCTCTTGGCCTGCTCCTTGTCTGCCACACAGTTTTGTTCTGATGGAATTTAGGATGCTCCCGAGTAAGATTGTGATGTGAAGCTATATCCCAAGCTAACATGCCTTGTCTGCAAAGGAGATATGACCTTGTACCCCCTTGCTTCTTGATGTACCACATGACTGTGGTATTATCTATAACAACAACAGTCCATAAAACTGTACCCTGTAAAGCAGCAATATAGTGCTAATAGCTTATGCGCCGACAAGCTTAGAGCAGCTAACTGAGCATTGAGTGGCAAAACTTAGAAATTTTGTAGAATTCAGTACTGTAAAAATACTAAAGTTAGTTGAATTTAGTACTGTTTAGAATAATTTGCCCCAGTAAAGCACCATTATTAGTCTGCACAGCAAAGCATCCTTAAAAGATTTTTAATCCCACTACGCCACCCCTTTGTAGCCCACCAATCAAAGGACAGGACACTATGGGTATGCAATTTCCTGACTTCTCTGTAGCCAGCTTGGTGGATATAGGCATCTTGAGACAATGTAGCAATTGCCTCATGTTTACCGACAAGCACATAATCCTTGAAGAAGCAGAATGTGAGAAATGCAGTTATATGATGACACTGGAGGCTAAACTCTTGCATGAAAGTGCACATCAGGTTGTCAGAACCACACACACAACACCCACCTCACATAGTACACAATACTCACAAGTAGACTAATGTATGCTGAGGCACTTAGAAGCAATCTTCCTAAACAACAAAGATCACCTAGAATGCCCATTCATAGGTTCATAGGTTGATACTAGGCTATCTGCCCTAGGGCATTTATAAGCCTAGCCCAGAGTTTTGTGGCTTTCGCCACCCCTTTAGTTTGAAGGATACTATACCCATTATTTTGCTGTGCCTCTGTCAAGTAGTGACACCGAGGTTATCCCTGGGGTATACCTGCGATCTCCCATCCATTGGTCAAGATTTCTCTTGAACAAGGCCAGCGAGGTGCTCTGCCTCACATGTAATGGGATTTTGTTCCACAGCATAGGGAGTCTCTGGGTGATGAATCTGTCCCTCCAGCACATCCTATTAATAGCCGTGTCGAGGTTTAAGTCTCTTGCCCTTGTAGTTCTGATGGATTTAGATTTTTTGAGGTGAAGCATGTTCATTAATTCTGGGTTGGACATGGCCTTGTATGTCAATCACAGGTCACCTCTGAGCAGACGGTAAGCGACTGAATAGAGCTGGAGTTCCTTCAGTCGGGCAACATAAGACATATTTTTGAGACCCTTTATCCTTTTGGTGAGGAACTTTTGGGGCCTTTCCAATTGCTGCAGGTGACGGGTCAGATACATTCCGAATGGGGCATTGTACTCAATCATTGGTCTGATGATTGATGAGTACAGGGGAACGATGACCTCCCTTGATCTAGATGTGAATCCCTTCATGATCAGGTGGGCAATGTAGAAGGTCTTCCTAACTACTTTGGCAATGTGAGTGTCAAACGAAAGGCCACTGTCAACCTGGGTCCCCAGATCCCTGATAACCTCTTCTGTGCTTAGAGGATTGCCACCTATATGGTAACTAGGGGTAACCTTGTTTTTTCCGAAGGGTATGACTATGCATTTTTTGGCATTTAACTTCAGGCCATGGCTCTGGCACCAGTTATCCATTTCTATGAGACCCTTCTGAAGGATGTCTGTGTCAGATGGGTTTTCAACTATGGTGCCCAGTTTGCAGTCATCTGCAAACTTTGTCAGCCATAATCCTCCTGTGTTTGCTTGTACTTCTGAAAAGTATATGCCGAACAAAAGTGGACCCAGGACTGAGCCCTGTGGGACACCACTTATGACAGGCTTGGAGTCTGACACGGCGCCAGCAACTCTGACCCTGTGGGTTCTGTCACTTAACCAGTTTGCAACCCATCTAGTGATGTATGGGTTTACATTTAAGCTGGTGAGTTTTTCAATGATACCCGAGTGGGGTATTGTGTCGAAAGCCTTAGCCAGGTCGAGGAAGGCTGTATGGACTGCCTTGCCCTCGTCAATGGCCTTGGTGACTGTTTCGAAGAAGTCAACCAAGTTTAAAAGGCATGATCTGCCCTTGACAAAGCCAAACTGGGTTGGATCCAAAGTCTGCAAGTCCCCTATGTCTTTATTTATGAGTTCCATTATGATCCTCTCCATAGTCTTGCAGACCAGGCTTGTCAAGCTGATGGGACGGTAGTTTCCGGGGTCGGTGGAGGCACCTCCTTTATGAAGTGGGACCACCGTTGCTGTACGCCACTCCTTGGGTACATATCCTGAGGTGAGGCTAAGATTAAACAGCTGCCCTAGCTGCGGGTTTAATTCCTCATTGAGTTCGTGGAGCACACAACCGGGGACACCATCTGGTCCCATAGATGCTGTGTTTTTCGCCTTGGAGATAGCAGTTCTCACTTGAGCATTTGAGATGTTTGGGGGACTACAGTCCTCTGGTATAGATATCTCTCCTTTTGGGGGGGAGGGGGGGGGGGAATTTGCACTGAACTTGTCAGCCAGTATGTTGGCAATGTCTGTAGGTTCAGTGATTTTTACGTCATTTTGAACTAATTCTGAGCATATCTGGGAGTTTCCTCCCAGGTTTCTAACATAGCTAAAAAAGGCCTTATGATTGTCTTTAGAGTCCTTAGCAATTTTTCTCTCGAAATTTGTCTTGGATGCTTTTATGAGAGATCTCAGTTTTTTACTTATAATGATCAGGGGTGTCTTCCCTTTTATGGATTTTGCTCTATCTTGTAGTAGCTTCTTCCTTTTGTTGTAAAGCTTGTTTATGGCTGGGGTCCACCAGACTGGACACTTGCCTTTGGTACAAAGAGTCTTTGTTTTGTTTGGGATTGCCTGGTCCATGCAGTCCTGGAGGATGCTGGTAGAAGGCATTTGTAAGTCATTCAGCGGTTTGAGTAATGGTTTCCGCTGGCTCGGGGGCCTTGAAAGAGACCACATCAGTCTTTAGGAGTGTGAAGTCGGCTTTTGAGAAGTTCTTCACTGTGTCTTTTTTATCTGGATTGGGGGCGGGATGTGGACTTCCAGTGAAATTAGTTTATGATCTGATCTCACCAATGATGGGTATACTTCTGGTGTTGAACATTGTCAAAGATATGCCTCAGCAAGCCCAAAGGCACTCAGAAAAAAACAACGCTTAACACCACACTTACTGTCAGTCTCAGTACACTCTCAAACACTAAGCGCCTAAACCAAGCAAACACACTTCCCAGGACTCTCATCATAGGGGACTCCATGGTAAGATATACTGATCCCCCTCTAACCAGGCTGCACAAGGAGAAGATCACTGTTAGCTGCTTATCAGGGGTTAAGATCAACCAAATCACTCATGCACTCAAGTCATTATTCATTTAGCATGTACTCAATTGCCTCCCACGAGCACAAAACCACAGGCAGATGGTGCACTGTCATGCCAGGGTTCTAGGTTCCCATATGCACATGCAGTGGATAGTCCAATGGATAAGGCAGAAAATTAATAAAGTGATCCAGACACACAAAACCTTAAGAAACCCCTGAAATCTGTACGAATAGGGATGTGATGGTAAGTGTCTGTTCAATATAGCATTACCAGGAATCTAAAATGAGGAAGAAGAGGTAACAGCTTGTGAAGTAACATAACTTTGAATGTGGGCACTATCACAAACAAGTTTAGGAAAGAAAGATCCAGAACTGGTCTCCTAGCATTTTCTTTCTTTGGCACTGAAAACATACTTGAATGAAATCTGAATAAGACCCCTTTCCCCCTTGGAAAGAGGGAACTGGTTCTATCACTCTATGGAACAGCATGTGATGAAGAACAGGTGGTCTGGAGGATGGCCCTGGAAAAGAAGAGTTTTTTCCCATTGCCATCTGTAGCCTTGATGAATGATCTTCACAACCAATTTGTATGAAACTATCTGTAGCCAATCACAAAAGTGAAGATTCAGACCTTCTTCAAGACAAAAGGGGTGCTAGAGTGAGGGTGGGTAATAAAGTATTTTAAATAGTCATTCCAATTTATTGGACTGTCCTTTGATTTGGGAGTTCCCTGAATTCTTCTTGAAACCCTCTTGCCATTTTTTCTTAAATGTCTGTTTACCTTTGTTAAGACTGTTTATTTTGTTAATTACTAAAATTGTATGAGAAAAAAGAGAATCCCTTGGAAAAATTGGAAAAGGAGGGCTAAATAAATTTAGAGATTCCCTGTATCAGCTTACCCCTTTCCAGTAGCTTAGCTAGAGCGGCAATGGCCCTAAGCAAAAAAGTACTGGTGGTGTGATCTCTCTTTAATGCAATATCGGCTTTTAAAGGCTGGTATTAAATTTGTGGTCAAACCTAAGTGTTGTAGCAATCCATGTATAGTCCAGTTTGCTATAGTTTTTTTTTGTTTGTTCTTTTTTAACTAAAACCTGAGCACTGTAGAGCTCTGTGCAGGTAGGGTATAAACTGCAGAAACGTTTTGCTTCATCTGTAGCAGTTTTTGTACAGATTAAAAGAAAACATTATGATTATTTTTTAATAAAATAAGTTGAAAGAGGGTTGTGGACAGGGTGCAGAAATGAGACCTGACTTGCTGGGGCAGGAGGGGGCATGTCATGTATCTGGCTACCTGACTGGTGTGCCAGTAGAAGGCACGTCTGTTTTTTTTTTTTTTTTTGCTTTTAAATGGAACAGCTGGGGGGGGCTTAATCTATCTGTAATAAGCTGATCTCTGTGATCGGCTTATTACAGTGAAGTGTGTGGGGGTGTTGTGCTCTTCACTTGAACAGCTGAGAGGGTAGCATACTGGTTCATAGTACTGGCACAGAGCACTGGATGAACCAGCTACACTTCTGTCTGTTCCATCACACTTTTGATCACCTCAGTAACAGAAGGGCCAAAAGTAATTCTCTATCCAAAGGGGAATGTAAAATCTTATTTTTAACATCATCTGGGAGGTTCTGAGAATGCAACCATGCAAACCACCTCAAAACAGTATCAGTGGCCATAGTCCTTGGAGAAGGATCAACAGAGTCATATATATGTTGTCTACAATAAGTAATGACTTGAATGACATGCAAAATGAAATTATTTAAAGCAGATGTTTTTTCACAAGAAGAACTACAAACAAAGCATTCCTCATGTTTTCACAATTAGTCAGTTAGTCTGACATATGAGCCAGACAGTTCAAAATTCAGAACATCAAAGTTGCAGATGCATACACTTTTTCACATACTTATCTATAATTTTCCCATCTTTATCAAGAATAGTAGGACTGGAATTAACCAAATGTTTAGCAGCAGTAAGATTAACTAAAGCTATAGCTGCTGGGTCAGGTTTGGGAAAAGTGTATAAACAATTAAAAGACTAGGGAACTTTTAACAATCTATCTGCCTTTTTAGGGGCAGCTGGCTGATTGTTAGGGAGATTGCAAGCAGTAGCACACACACACACACACACACACACACACACACACACACACACACACACACACACACACACACACACACACATCAGGAAGAACTGGATCATGGGTTCATAGGTAAGTACTAGGTTAGCTGCTCTTGTGGGCCATTTTTGGTTTAGCTACTTTCTATTTTTGTACTCCGAATACCCTATCCCATTTGGTTAGAGACTGGCCTTATCCATCTCATGGTCGATAACAGATAATTTGAGGGGACCCCTGCATAGGATAAAGCATTTAGGATCTGCCTCTGTCCATTAGTAGTACAGGAGGCAATCCTGGGGTAAGGTTTCTGTTTCCCATCCATATTTCTAAGTTGTGATTGAAAATGGATAGGGATGAACTTTGTTTTATCCGGATGGTGAGTCTTTTGCATAGCAACAGAATCCTCTGTGAAATATACCTGTCCCTCCAAACCATTCTGTTGATGTTGCAGAAGAGTTTTAGATCCCTAGACTGAATATTTCTGATGCCATTTGACTTGCTGATATGCAGTAAATCCTTCAGTAATGGGTTGGAGAATGCCTTGTATATCAGAGACAGGTTACCTCTTAGCAGTCTATAAGATAAATGGGCTTTGAGTCGGTTTATGTAGGACATATTGTTTAAGCCTTGTATCCGTTTAATAACTTATTTCTGTGGATGCTCCAGTTGTTGCATGTGTCTGGACAGATGCATACTAGAAGGGAGAGTTATATTCAATGATTACCCTAATAAGGGCTGGGTAAAGGGGTCAGTGACATACTAGACCGAGACATAATCCCTTTGTTTATAAGTTGTGCAGTATAGACAATCTTTCTTAGAATAGACACATGTTGTAGGAATGGGTGCTGGTTCTGGTTTCTGAAGGACTGAGAGACTGGATAATTCTCCCACTGAAAACACTGGCACATTCTTAAAATAGTCTAAAAGAAAGAAAACCCTTCACAGGTAGAATCAGAAACTGACCTTTCCTCTGAGTCTGAATCAGAAATCTGAGAAGAAAACCCTGCAATTATCCCTTCATCCTTCTGTCCAGATTCAGAATCTTGAATGTATTCAGGAAAAGAGCTATCCCCTCTTTCTTTTACCACAAACTACCTTACAATAAAGATCAACAGCCTGAAATAAACCCTAAGTCAAACCCAGTAAACTACTTCTATCTAAGGAAATTTGAGGAAGATTAGGTACATGCTTAGTTTTCTGTTTGTTTTTGACAGGACAAATGGGGTCAACAGTGTTATTAGTGGCAGCAGCAGCTTTCATAGGGATGGGCACAACATTGTGACAAAATGGGAAGCCTGTTCCTGGTCCCTGTCCCAGGAGGAATAAGAATGGCTCTTCCTTGACCACTGACTGGACACCAACAGCCACAGAGGATATGACTAGCCCCTGGTCTATAGTGGATATAGATGATACATCAGAGAGATTTGGGGTAAAAGATAAGTAGTCTGAAGTACAACACATGGCCATGGCAGAGTCACCCAACTACAGCTGAAGCAAATTGCTAGTCTGCTGTGGTGGCAAAGGCTGTTTGCTTAACTTTTTCTTTTCATGGCTGGAAGAAGGACAGACTTTAATACCAATAGTTTGTTCCATGGTCAAGCAGAAAATGCTGCCTCTTTCCCAAGGAAAACAAGCTGAAAATGCCAGTAAAAATAAAAAAGTCTTTAAAAGTCACTTTTTTCCCCAGACAAACACAGTAAATGCACTTTGCCAACCCCAAAAAGTAAAATAAAAACAATTTCTAAACAGGAAAAAAAATTAAATTGCTTTAAGCAACTTTTAAACTGACAGGAAAAAAGAGTGCTTCTGTTTAAAAGTACAGTAGAGTCTTGTGAAAGTCAGTTAAAACACAAAGTCCTAGTTTTAAAATAGCTTTCCTGAAGAGGAAAGTAGAAATACATAAATAATAAGAAAAATTATTAAATGGAAGTTTTTTTTCCCCAAATAACTTAACTGCCCATCAAAGCAACAGCATAAGCCAAACGTCAATCCTTGAAAGCCTCAGAGGTGCATACTTTTTGACAGCAGTAAAGCTCTTAAGGACTTGTCACCGTAACTTGTCTTTTAGTCAGCTCAGCTCAATCTGCCTGACAGTTTTGGCAATTGGAAGGTGCCCTGAAGTTTTGGAAGCTGACCAGTTGCTATATCCTTGGCAGCTAAGGCCACTGAAGAAATGATCAGTATGATAAACATATAGTTGATACCTGTTTATGTAACTCAACAGATGTAGATTGTACCCATAAAAATATTTTCTGTGACTTAAATAAAACCAATTTATATACACATAGTCACACATATGTGCAAGCGACAGCTATTTGGTTGACACAAGTTGGCCAACAGAACAGCTGAATGACAGTTGTGAAAGATCACAACATTAGCAGGGTTGGCCCCGGTATTGTGCAAGTTGGAATATATAATTCACAGTGGGTGTGGGAGTTCAGGGGGCTTACACCCATGCAAAAAGCAGTGCTTTAAAGTTGCATGCTCCAAGGTTGTTTCTCTGAGCCTGCACAGCAGCGTGCAATCTATTTTTTTTTTATTATTTTTTGACAAGGTTAGTGACATCAACATTCGGGTGTTTCATTTTTATTTTGTGCACTCAGTGGTGGCAGGTGGGCAGCACAGTGGTATAGCAGTTAACATTGCTACTTCAAAGCAAGAGGTTCTCCAGGTGATTCTCAGCTGGGCTGCCTTCTGTGTGAAGACTGCATGTCCTCCCTCTGTTTGCTTGTATTTTCTCTGGGTGCTCTGGTTTCCTCCCGCATTCCCAAGACATGCTGCAGGTGGATTGGACATTTTAAATTGACCCTAGGTGTGCATGTGTGTGCCTTCTGAGGAAGGTTGGGCACCGGGCTGACAATGTGACACTGTAGAAACTCTACTGACACTCGTTTTACAGACTAATGATCCACCGTGGTGACCCCTAACAGGAACAGCTGAAAAGAGAAGAAGTAGAAAACACCCAATGGTGACAGGTGACTTCAGAGGAGGGGGGGGGGTTACAGGAAGCAACTCAGTGAGTGGATCTAATTGAAATGGGGTGGGTCTGTACTTTGTATTATGACAAGTCAATGACCATTACCTTTGATAAAACAACAGATGGAGTTAGTCACTTTCATCCATAAACTGTCTCACTGCGCACTCATTAAAACCACTTCATAGATCATATACTCCTCAAATATATGACTGCAATCAGTGAGGACTACCTTAGGTGAAATGAACTCCATGTGACTACCATTGTACATCGGTCCTCACTACCCCACCCCTGGGCCCTACACATCCTGTCTCTATGTAAGGACTCCATGGGCCTACCATTGTACATTGGTCCTCCCTACACTACCACTGGGCCCTATCCATCCTGTCTTCATGTCATAAAGATTGACTACTTCTTTCTTGCTTGCTTTAATTCAGGTTGTCTTACTTTTGAGCGTTTTCTCCATACTTTCACCACACTCTAGCCAAAAACATTTTACTGGAATAATTGAGGATGAATTAAATAAATTTAGCTAGACATCCAGATGTCATAGGTTCTAGATGCTTTGAGGTGTATCTTAAGAGTTTTTTTATAACCCTTTCATGTAATGAAGGCCTGAACAAAAAAATCATATGTAAGTATAGAAGCTCAGTTTTATGCATTTATTTTTTATTTCAAGGAAAAAGAAGTGGAGTAAAGCTTTATGTTCAAAGCTAATAACATAGTATTTTTCAATGAAGTGAGATTCAAATGCATGCAAGAATATATAAATCCTATCTGGGGGCAGTGCCTACCTTCCTACACCTCCAAAAAAATAGTTACCTTATGTGTACCCCTCTAGTGTTAGAATGGGATGATTATAAAATCACAAGAGGCCACAAGCACATATCATACACCTGAGGGTCTGGGGGAAGAAACCAAAGTACCTGGATAAAACCTACACACAAAAAGGGAATACATGCAGACTCCACACAGATGGAATTGCAGCCACAAACTCAACCAGAGAAACAAATGATGTGAGATGGGAGTGTTACTATCTGTATCACTGTGCTAATGATTTGCAGCTATAACACACATCCTGCCCAGATTGCTACAGCCCTCCCAACAGCCCCTGTAACAAACAATTAAAGACATATGCATTATCTATGCATACCATAGATATCCAACAGTAATAAAATAAAAATAACAATTGCCCACAATAATTTAACAGACACACACACACACACACACACACACACACACACACACACACACACACACACACACACACACACACACACACACACACACACACACGCACCCATATAGATGTGACCATCAATTATTGTCATCTGTGTGGATGTTTGATTATAATCCAACTGATGAATAAATGCATAAATATCTGACATAGACAAATACACCATCTCATCTCACTGCTGTCGGGTCACAGTGTGTTACCCACTGCACTCAAACTTACCTGTCAACCTCTTTGCTCAAGAATAAGAGTAAGCTAAAAAAATAATGGGGGACAATGAACTAAAATCAGGAACAGATATCATATTGCTCTTATTGTATATAATTAGGAATTTGTTAGAATAACAGGCTTTGCATTAGCATGCTTTTTCTGAATGTTGTTAGGTCAGAAACTCATGTCTGTCAGTATTTACTGACTGCAGTCCTCAATATATACATTATATGAAACACAAAAACACAAGACACAACTAGCAATTACAATCACTTGCATGGCTGTGGCTGTACACTACAGAACTTTGATTGTGATCAAATAAATGAATATATAATAATAACTGCTACCTGAAATGTATCTTCTCAGCACACTGTTGTCAGAATACAGTGTGCAATGCATGAAAACATCCCCACACACATTTCTCAACCTCTTAGTTCAAAAATCAAGGAGAAGGCTAAAAGCTAAAAGATATGGTGGAAAGGACCAAAATCAGGGACAGATATCATATCGTTTTTATTTTATATACTTATAAAGTTTCTAGAATGTTTTTTTCTGAAGACTATTAAATTTGAAACTCAAATATATATTATTTACTGATTGCAGTCATCATCCATTTGCTACTAAAATCATAAACTTTAAGAGGAACAAACCAAAAATAAGAAACTTTCTCCAAAGGCAAGTCCAGATGAGGGCATATATGTACCCATGCATTCCAGCATATATACACACAACACACAAACACATCTCTCTCTCTTCTGTGTGTATATATATATATATATATATATATATATATATATATATATATATATATATATATATATATATATCTATATATGGGTCTACCTGAGTTAGTCGAAATGCCAGAAGACCGACAAGCGAATCGCGAGGCCCAGAAGACAGTTCAGAAGACCGACGCGACGGATGAAAACACCGAAGCAAAGGATGCCGACATGGGAAAAGGCTGTGTAAGTATGCGGTAGTGATGGACATTTGGGTGCGAGTAAGGTAAGTGTGGATATTAACGGTGTGTGGGGATAGGGTGGGTTAGAGTTAGGTTAGGAGCGGGTCAGGTAAGTGTCTTAGTGATTGTGTTTGGGTTAAGTGAGTTAGGTTTAGGGAGCGGGTCAGGTAAGTGTATGGTAGTGATTGTGTTTGGGTTAGGGCGGGTTAAGTGAGTTAGGGTTAGAGCGGGTCAGGTAAGTGTCTAGTGATTGTGTTTGGGTTAGGGTTAAGTGAGTTAGGGTTAGGGCGCGGGTTAGCTGAGTATCACGATAGTGACGGATCTTAGGGTTAGGGTTTGGGTTAGGGTTGTAGATAGTTGTGTATGTGAGGTTTAGTGTGGGTTTGTAGGGATTTTGGTGTGCTTGTTGTGTGTGTGGTTTTGGACAGGAATGTGTTTTGTTTGTTGATTGTTGTGATTGTGGTGTGTGCAGTGTATGAGGTTTCGTTTGTGTACCAGTTATTTCATTGTCGGGCATGTGGGTTTCGTTTTGCACTGTCGGTTGTGTGGTTTCGGTGTTTGCGTTGTCGGTCTTCTGTCTTGTCGTTTATGTCAGGCAGAACCATATATATATATATATATATATATATATATATATATATATATATATATATATATATATATACACACACACACGTGTATAGGTCTATGTCAGATGATTGAGTTTTCAGAAACTCAAAATTCATATGGTCAAGACCATATGATTGAGTTTCTGAAAACTAGAATATCAAAAAAAAAACCACATAAAAATCTACCTTTTTTATGTTTTTAAAGGGTGGCAAGCCCCCCTTCACCCCTTGCAAATTAAATATATCAACTCTGAGATTGCACTACAGTGAAGAAAAGGGTAATTTACCCAATCTGCACTGTAAAGGGAACTCCATTCAAAAACTTCAAGTTTTCAAAAACTCAATCATATGGTCTCAACCATATGAATTTCAAGTTTCTGAAAACTTGATCAGCTGTTAGGGACCCATATATACATAAATACATGCATAAATATATATATATATATATATATATATATATATATATATATATATATATATATAATCAGAGAGAGGAAGTAGAGGCAAAACACTGAATGACTGTTAATTGTGAATTACAAAACATTGACTGCATCTCTCCAATTAAAAAAAGCCCCACACCAGTAAACCAGTAAAACTGAGATCAAGTGTCATCTTGGTAACGATATTGTTATGGAAAGGATTTTTAGTAAAGGAACATGTAGGGATTGGGTTAGGGTTATGGTTCAGATTAGTAAACATTATTAATGTGGGCAAGGGGGCTTTACAATCTAATCATCATTTCTGCCTTCTGCTAAAGGCAGGAAGAACTGCTCCGATACCCTGTTGTTTTAATTAACAGCCCTGGAAGTGAAGTAAGACAATGTTTTTCTTAAAAATTTTCTTGGGTGGCGAAAGCCAGGGTACATTTTTGGCTAGGCTTATATAGGCCTTAGGGCCAATAGCCTAGTACCTACCTATGAACCTATGAACCTGAAAATGCAGTTGAATGTTCCTCAAGCTCCACTCACATGCAGTAACACATGCACAGACTTTCACATTTCAAATGTAAATTCTAAAGTTTTTAAAAAGAAAAAAAAATAAAAATAAAATTCAGCAGATTTTTTTGCCAAATAATGTTTTATTAGAATATTTCCAACATTTAAATAATCACAAAAATGATAGAAATAAACATAGATTTACTACAATTATGTACAAATTATTTACAAGATTTACATTTTAATAGAGATGCATTATTTGAATCAAAACCATACATTTCCACAAAGAGTATATTCCACAATTATAACATATAGGATACAGTAGACTTAATGCTTCTTCTTTCCTGCCTTTTCCCATTTAGGGGTCGCCACAGCGGATCACTTGTCCGCTCATGATTGGCAGTTAATGACAGAAGAAATATATAAATAAATAAAATAAAATAAACAGAATGGAAAAATGAAAAATTACATTTACCTGCCTTCTTGATGCTCAGTTTGAGGATACATGTTCTTTATACAACACAAGTTTAAACTCAAGGATTACCATGGCATTAGGTGCAGTGAAGTATCCTTTAAACTGTCATATGCTGTGCTTGTTTGGGGATCACACTGCACTAACTGTATTTTGCTTGCGCATTGCCTTTGTTTAATCTGGGTTTGGAGTTACTGTGCTAATAGGTTCATAGGTGCGAACTAGGCTAATGGCCCTGGAGCCTTTACAAGCCTAGCCCATAGGATTACCCTGGCAAAATGCCACCCAACCTCAGTTCCCAGTGCCTCTGTTGAGTAGAGCCACTGGAGTGATCCCCAGGTTGAGTTTTCTATTTCTCATCCACTCATCAAGATTTCTCTTGAAGAGGGCCAGTGAGGTGCTCTGCTTGATATGTATGGGAAGTCTGTTCCATAGCACGGGGACTCTCTGGGTTATAACCCTCCATCACATTTTTTTGATTGTGGTGTGCCCCTGCTGTATATTTGATCTGTGACATGCCTCCCATTCTAGTGTCATTAGTTCATTCTACCTAATACAAAGAAAAACAATTGCACTTTATTATTCTGCTCTTATTGTATTTGTGTTTATTCCTACTTTATTACATTATTTTGCTTTTGCCTCTTCTTGAAAGTACTCACTTGTCCTTATTCTGCTGCATTTATTACTGCTTGGTAGTAGCCTGATTAAACTGTAACTGTTATTCTAAGCCTTTTGGTTTAAGCACCTGGGCTTCAGACCAGTTATTTTACATTAAGAAGGTTTGTGGTCTGCACTGTTGTGGCAGGACAGGTAGCTTACATCCTTCTAAGTTGGGAATTGCTGATTGAAGGCTCAGTGTCTGTTATTCTAAAAGTGTATTAGTTCTGGTTTAAGCACTTGGGCTTCAGGCCAGTTATTTTACATTAAGAAGGTTTGTGGTCAACACTCTTGTGGGAGGAGAGGCTAGATTCTGCCCTTCTGAGCTGGGAATTTCTGGTTAAAGGCTTATTGTACCTTCTTATTTGAACCATTTCTTTCTAAAATTGGTGTGCCTTGTTTGCTGTAGCATAGACTAGATTCAGAACTGCAGAATCTAGCTTTGTTTGTATAACTTGAGCAGTGATCCGGGCCATCTTTTTTGGAGAAGATTCCCCTGCACCCTAGTTCATAGGTTCATAGGTTCATACTAGGCTATCTGCCCTAGGGCATTTATAAGCCTAGCCAGAGTTGTGTGGCTTTCACCACCCCTTAGGTTGAAGAATACTATACCCATTAGTTTGCCGTGCCTCTGTCCAGCAGTGATACAGAGATGATCCCCGGGGTAAACCTACGATCTCCCATCCACTGGTCAAGATTCCTCTTGAACAGAGCCAGCGAGGTGCTCTGTCTCACATGGACCGGGATTCTGTTCCACAGCATAGGGAGTCTCTGGGTGATTAATCTGTCCCTCCAGCACATCCTATTTATATCTGTGTTGAGGTTTAAGTGTCTTGCTCTTGTGGCACTGGTGGATTTGGATTTTTTGAGGTGGAGCATGTCCATTAATTCCGGGTTGGACATGGCCTTGTATGTCAGGCACAGGTCACCTCTGAACAGACGGTATGCGACTGAATAGAGCTGGAGTTTCTTCAGTCGGGCAGCATATGGCATATTTTTGAGCCCCTTTATCCTTTTGGTGAGGAACTTTTGGGGTCTTTCCAATTGCTGCAGATGTCGGGTAAGATACATTCCGAATGGGGCATTGTACTCAATCATTGGTCTGATAAGTGAAGAGAACAATGACCTCCCTTGATCTGGATGTGAATCCCTTCATAATCAGGTGGGCAATGTAGAAGGTCCTCCTAACCACTTTGGCAATGTGAGTGTCAAAAGAAAGGTTACTGTCAACTTGGGTCCCCAGGTCCCTGATAACCTCTTCTGTGCTTAATGGATTGCCACCTATGTGGTAACTTGGGGTTACTTTGTTTTTACCAAAGGGTATGACTATACATTTTTTGGCGTTTAGCTTAAGGCCATGTCTCTGGCACCAGTTATCCATTTCTATGAGACCTCTCTGAAGGATATCTGTGTTTGATGGATTTTCAACTATGGCGCCCAGTTTGCAGTCATCTGCAAACTTTGTCAGCCACAATCCTCCTATGTTTGCCTGCACTTCTGAAAAGTAGATGCCGATCAAGAGGGGGCCCAGGACTGAGCCCTGTGGGACACCGCTTGTGACCGGCTTGGAGTCTGACATGGCACTAGCAACTCTAACCCTGTGGGTTCTGTCCTTGAGCCAGTTTGCAACCCATCTTGTGACATATGGGTTTACATTTAAGCTGGTGAGCTTTTCTATGATACCCGAGTGGGGTATTGTGTCGAAAGCTTTTGCAAGGTCAAGGTAGGCTGTGTGAACTGCCTTACCCTCATCAATGGCCTTGGTGACTGTTTCAAAAAAGTTGACCAAGTTCAAGAGGCATGATCTGCCCTTGACAAAGCCGAATTGGGTAGGATCCAATGTCTGTAGGTCCCCTATGTCTTTATTTATGAGTTCCATTATGATCCTCTCCATAGCTTTGCAGACCAGGCTTGTTAAGCTTATGGGGCGGTAATTACCAGGGTTCGTAGAAGCACTGCCTTTGTGGAGTGGGACCACAGTTGCCGTACGCCACTCTTTGGGTACATATCCTGTGGTAAGGCTAAGATTAAACAGCAGTCTTATGTGTGGGTTTAGTTCCTCATTGAGTTCGTGTAGCACACAGCTGGGGACACCATCCGGTCCCATTGATGCTGTGTTTTTAGCTTTAGAGAGAACAGCTCTCACCTGGGCATTTGAGATGATTGGGAGGCTACACTCTGCTGGGATAGATATTTCTCCTTTTGGGGGAGAAATTTTTACTGAACCTGTCTGCCAGTATGTTTGCAATGTCTGTGGGTTCAGTGATGTTTGTATCATTCTGGACTAATTATGAGCATATCTGGGAGTTTCCACCCAGATTTCTAACATAGCTAAAGAAGGCCTTATGATTGTCTTTTGAGTCCTTGGCGATTTTTCTCTCAAAGTTGGCCTTGGATGATTTTATGAGTGATCGTAGTTTTTTACTAGTATTGATCAGAGATGTCTTCCCTTTTAGGGATTTTGCTCTATCTTGTAGTAGCTTTCTCCTCTTGTTGTAAAGTTTGTTTATGGCTGGGGTCCACCAGATCGGGTGCTTGCCTTTGGTGGAAAGGGTCTTGATTTTATTTGGGATTGCTTGATCCATGCAATCCTGGAGGTGCTCAGAAAGCATTTGTAAGGGATTCAGCAGCGTGGGTTGTGGTTTCCAATGGCTCAGGGGCCTTGAAGGATACCACACCAGTCTTAAGAAGTGTGAAGTTGGCTTTTGAGAAGTTCTTCACTGTGGTCTTTTTGTTTGGGGTGGGGGCGGATGTGGATCTCCAGTGAGATTAGTTTATGGTCTGATCTCACCAATGAGGGATATACTTCCGGTGTGGAGCATTTTGTCCCCATGTTTGTGATGATCAGGTCTAGTATATTTTCACCTCTTGTGGGAATGGTGACAAGTTGTTCCATAGCATTTGAGTTTATGAACTCCAGGAACCTTTGGGCTAGGGTATTGGGGCTTGAGTAATGTTCCCAGTTTATGTTTGGGTAGTTGAAGTCACCCAATATGATGGTGTTTGGAGAGACATTTATACTCTGCAGTGTCTTCAGGAAGGCTGTGTGGGGTTCCTGAGTTTGAGAGGGTGGCCTGTAACATGCTACAAACTGTAGAGCAGTTTCGCCTATGGTTAATTGCACCTGAATGGTCTCTGATGCTTCATGAGTTGCCACCAGCCTGGAGGTGTGGGTATCCTTGATAAATATGGATACACCCCCTCCTTTTGTGGTACGGTCCAGGTTTTGGGTCCGGAACGCATGATATGAGGTAAAACCTGATAGTGCTGGGGTGCTCTCAGGAGCCTTGAACCAGGTTTCAGTCACAGCACAGACATCGATGTTCTCCATACTGAGGAGGGCTTGAGGCGTGCATCTTGAGATTTAGACTTCTGGCATTGAGCAGCATTACCCTTAGTTTTTTCCATTATTGTTTTCTAGGGCGGTGGGTTTAGAATTTGAGCCTTGTCTAAAAAAGGCACTATGGGTGTGGCAAGAGCCTTTGCCAATATCCGAAACCCAGGGTGACAGGTGCAAGCCGTCCCTTGTGAAGCAGCGTGGCTTGTCAAGCATGTCATTCCAGGCAGACAGACATTGGATCCCCTTAGAATGACACTAGAAATTAAGCCAATTATTAAAACTGATCATTTTGTCTCTGTATTGTGGCATCATTCTTGGTGAAGGTAGGATACTGCTCAGGGTCAGGGTCATACCAGCCTGGGCTACATAATCTGAGAGCTCCTTTATGTCTCTTTTCATGTAGTCCAGGGAGTGCGTCTCAGGTCATTCACACCGGCATGGACAATGACTGAGTCATACTTGTACTTGCTGTGGAGTGACCTGAGTGCTTGTGTTATGTGGTGGATTCTAGCGCCCGACAGGCAGCTTACTGTGACCCTCTCCTTGTTCAGTCTGGTGAGTGGGACGTCAGTGTGTCTGACTATGGAGTCACCTATGACAAGTGTGTCTGGCATTGTGTTTGGCCTTAAGGGCTGTGACTGATTTGCACACTGACTTTGTGATCTATGTGTTGCTTGTGTTATGTCATGAGGTGGCAGTTGTTTGGGTGTCTGCTTTGGAGGCCTCTGCTGTTTTGGTAGATTTTTGATCAGTGCCTCCGAGTATGTCTTTGTGTGTTTATGTGTTTGTGATAGTTCTATGTGAGACTGGGTTTATGGTGTGTGTAGTTACCTCCTCCTCCTGTCTGGTTTTGCCAGTCCTGAGTTGAGAGAGCTCAGCCTCCAGTTTGGCTATATAGTTGCATCTCTCGCATGTATTTGTGTTTTGTGGGAGGAGGAGAGGTTTGTCTGTGTACATGAGGCAATTGTAACATTGCCTCAATATTCCCAGATTCACCAGCTGAGCATGAGAGGACGCTAGCAACTGACCCTTTGACATGCTAGAAGAAATGAAAAAGTTTGCTGTGTAAATGAGTCAGAAAGGACCTATAGGGAAGTGGGTACTCAAGGGGGTTTTAAGCTAGTGAAGTACTTTGTATAATATAGAAGTGCTTTATCTGACTAAAAATGCTTTAGGAACAAGTGCTGAGCTTTACAGGTAGAGAATAGACTGTTTAGATTACAAGTAGAGAAGTTCTAAGGGAAAAAATGAAGAGCAGACTTTATGGAGCCAGAAATAGTTTAACCTTGTTTAACCGGCGCTGCCCGATGGTGCTCTAGTGGCAACTCCGCGCTAAATGCAGAAAAGGCAATAATTCAGTAGTACAGGCTAGCACACTTTAGTGGGCAGCCAAACAATTAAATTAAACAGCAAACACTTTTCGACTTGAATTAGACTAATTTCGACTAAAATGTACTTTTAAGTGCAGATAAAAAAATGCAGTAAATAACTATGAAAACAGTTAAAGCTTGCTCTAGGTAAGCAGTAGAAGGTAAAACAAATATAAAAAAAAACGCAGGATACTTAATCAGGAAAGCAGTCGCTTTTTTCAGTTCTCTGTAGCCAGGAAGACTCAACAGGACTACGTGGAGCTGTGTCTGAGCAATATGGCTTCAAAATAATGCTAGAGGCAGATTTTAACCAGGGAACTTCAAAGGAGCTAGAAATGGTCCAAAATGACCAATTACTACAGCTTCTTGTGCTGAGGTCACTTCCCTCAAGGACAGGTAGGCTATTCAAGGCTCCTCACTCCCACTGGTGAGCTAAGAAACTTCCTTCTATCCAAGTAAGGCAATGGACAACACAGGAACTACAACACAGCCCAGGATACAGCAAGGCCTGTAAACTGGTCTAACTAGTTTAGGAGAGGCAGGAAAACAAGGAATATTTTTTGTTTTTAAATAGAAACACACAGAAATGCAGAAAAGGCAATAAGTCAGTAGTACAGGCTAGCACACTTTAGTGGGCAGCCAAACAATTAAATTAAACAGCAAACAAACACTTTTCGACTTGAATTAGACTAATTTCGACTAAAATGTACTTTTAAGTGCAGATAATAAAAATGCAGTAAATAACTATGAAAACAGTTAAAGCTTGCTCTAGGTAAGCAGTAGAAGGTAAAACAAATATAAAAAACAGCAGGATACTTAATCAGGAAAGCAGTCGCTTTTTTCAGTTCTCTGTAGCCAGGAAGACTCAACAGGACCATGTGGAGCTGTGTCTGAGCAATATGGCAGTAGTGGCAGGAGTGTGCAGTTAGAACTTGAATGATTAAAGACTGTTGGAACATGGCTCAGTTTTGAGCTTTTTACTGGATAAGTGGGTAATTTGTTTAAATCAGTTTGCTCATTTTCTATTGTTATATAAAAAAAATTGCATTTTATTCATCTGCTTTTACTGTATTTGTGTTTCTTCCTACTTTATTAATTTATTTTGCTTTTGCTGCCTGCTCTTAAAAAGTACTTAATTGCATTTATTCTGGTGCATGTATTACTGCTTGTTAGTAGCCTGATTAAATTGTAACTGTTATTCTAAGCCTTTGGTTTACGCACTTGGGCCTCAGACCAGTTGATTTACATTAAGAAGGTGTGGTTTGCACTCTTTTGGGAGGGGAGGATAGATTCTGCCCATCTGAGCTGGGAGTTTCTGGTTAAAGGCTTATTGTGCCTGCTTATTTGAATGGTTTCTTTCAGAAATTGGTACAACTCGTTTGCTGTAGCATAGACTAGATTCAGACCTGATGAATCTTGCTTTGTTTGTATGACTTGAGCACTAATCCAGGCCATCTTTTTTGGAGAAGGTTCCCCTGCACCCTAGTGGCAGGAGTGGGCAGTTAGAACTTGTCTGATCAAAGACTGCTGGAATGGGGCTCAGTTTTTAATTGGTTGAGTTTGCTCATTTGCTACTGTTAAAAAAATACACTTTATGCATCATCGCTTAGTTAGGGTTAAACTATTCCCGGCGCCATAAAATCCGCTCTTCAAATTTTCCCTTAAAACTAGTCAGTTTTTTTAGTTTTAGCACTCAAATCTGTTTCTTTGAGCTCAGCAGTTGTTCAGTACTCGTAAGCACTAAAGTTACTAATTACTACAGCACTCAACTTTCCTCACTTATCTAGAGGAAAACAGTTTTTAGTACTTAATAAATAAGCACCTATCCAGGCATGTCTAAGGGTCAGCTCCCAGTGTTTTCTCCTATCTACCTGATGAATCTGGGCATCTTGGGGTAATGCAGCAATTGCCTCATGTACACAGACAACCCTCTCCTACTACCATCCAACACTACAACCTGTGAGAGATGCACTTATATTGCCAAACTGGAAGCAAAGCTCTCTTCAGCCAAGATTGGACTAGAAAGTCAAGAGAAGAAGATAAACACTTGCACCAAACCACACTCAACACATAGTCCCTCAAAACCTACACCACAAAAATTCACACATAGAAACATAAAAAACATTTGTGGAGGCTCTCAGTAATAATTTTCTCAAGCAACAGAGACCTCCAAAGCAGAAATGCAAGTAACCTCCACCCCCCAACACAACCCAAATGAGATATAGCCTACAGACTCAGTGTGCCAATCAACCACAGCCCATAAGGCAAAACAATGTACCCAACATGCTAGTAATAGGTGACTCTATAGTCAGGCATGCTGATGTCCCACTCACCAGTCTAAACAAGGAAAAGGTTACTGTCAGCTGCCTGTCGGGTGCCAGGATCCATCACATAACCCACACTCTCTGGTCACTCCACAACAAGTACAAATATGACTCTGTCATTGTCCATGTTGGTGTGAACAACCAGAGATGTACTTCCCTGGACTATGTGAAAAGAGACATGGAAGAGTTCTCCGATTTTGTAGCCCAGACAGGTATGACCCTAGCCCTGAGTAGCATTCAGCCATCACCCAGAATGATACCGCAGTACAAAGACAAAATGATTGACTTCAACAATTGGCTCAGCTTCTGTTATCATTCTAAGGGGATCCAGTATCTCTGCCTAGGATGACATGATCAACAGACCACGATGCTTTGCCAGAGATGGCCTGCACCTGTCACCCTTGGGATTCCGAATACTGGCTAAGGCTCTTGCCACCCCTATGGTGCCTTTTTTAGGCAAGGTTGAAATGACAAATTCACCACCATAACAGGTACAAGCAAGCAAAATCTGAGGGTAATGCTACTTAATGCTAGAAGTCTAAACCTCAAAATGCAATCACTTGAGGCACTCCTTAAAATGGAGAACATCGACATCTATGCAGTGACGGAGACCTGGTTCAAGACTCAAGAGAGCACCCCTGCATTACCAGGCTATAATTCATACCACACCTTTCGGTCACCTAACCTGGACCGAAACACCAAAGTCGGAGGTGTGTCTGTATTCATTAAGGATATCCACACCTCCAGGCTAGTTGCTCAGCATAATGCATCCGAGATTATCCAAGTGCAACTAACTGAGCAAGACCGTAATCCAAATTGTAGCTTGCTACAGATTCCCCACCATGCCCCAGGATTCCCACTCCTCATTTCTTGATGTTGTTGTTGTTGTTGTGTCTTTCAGCTTTTCCCGGTTAGGGGTCGCCACAGCGGAACTCCGGTCCACTAATGATTGGCAGTTGATTTTTACGTGCTGAGTTGCCAGCCCTAACGCACAATCTTCAACAAAGGTACGCCCATTCATGCATGTCTCCACGCAGAAGACGCTCTAGCTGAGAGTCGAACCAGTCAGTGTCTTACTGTGAGGTGACAACGCTACTGAAAAATATTAGGATACAACCCAACAATATTAGGATACAACCCAACACCCTAATAATGGGCGATTTCAACTACCCCACCATTAAAAGGGAAAATTACTCATGTACCAACTGTTTTGCTCAGCGTTTTCTGGAATTCATAAATTCCAATGCCTTGGATCAACTTATCCACATCCCCACCAGAGGCAGCAATATCCTAGACCTGGTCATTACCAACATGAGTGACCAGTGTTCCACACCAAAGGTCAAGTCCTCATTGGTCAGATCCGACCACAAGCTAATCACCCTAGACATCGACATTCTGCCCCCACCCCCCCATTAGGGAAATTACTGTAAAAAATTTCTCCAAAGCCAACTTCACGCTTCTTAAGACAGAAGTGGCAAACTTCACGACACCCATGCAGATGGACAGTAATGGTACGACTGCTGAATCCTACACAACTGCATTTTATAAGCACTTATACGAGTGCATGTATCATGCTATCCCTAACAGAACTAAGATGCTATCCTCCAAAAAAATGAAGCCAGTCAGAAGGTCCCCTACCATAAACAAACTCTACAACAGAAGATAGAAACTGTTGCAAAAAGGAGTAAAATCCCATGATTGGAGGAACTCCCTGGTCAGCCTCAGTAAGAAGCTGAGATCCCTCATAAAATCCTCCAAAGCTAGTTACAAAAACAAAATTGCCACTGATTCTAAAGACAACCACAAAGCATTCTATAGCTATGTCAAGAATCTCAATGGCAACACTCAGATCTGCCCCTCTCACTCCTTAAAGGGCTCATCTCTATACTTGAAGAATGCAAAGTTCCTGTAATCATGGCTGGTCAGGTAAAAAACACACTCTCCAAAGCCAAGAACATAGCATCCAAGAGACCTGACAACATCCCAGGCTGCGTTCTACACAGACTACAGAACGAACTGACACCCCACCTAAGTACCATGTTCAATCATAGCCTCACCTCAGGCTTTGTGCCACCTGAATGGTGCACATTGATGGTTATCCCACTCCACAAAGGGGGATCCACCACGGACCACGGGAACTACTGCCCCATTAGCCTGACGAGCCTGGCCTGCAAGGCCATAGAACATATCATCATGGAACTTATAAACATTGTTGATCTCCAAACTCTGGACCCCACCCAGTTCAGCCTTGTAAAAGGCAGATCATGTCTCCTAAACCTGATAGACTTCTTTGAAGTAGTCACCAAAGCCGTAGACGAAGGTAAGGTGGTTCACACAGCCTATCTAGATCTCGCCAAGCTTTCAACACCATCCCCCACTCTGGAATTATAGATAAACTCACTAAACTAGGTATAAATCCCTATGTCACAAGATGGGTTGCCAACTGTCTCACAGACAGAACCCACACTGTGAAAGTAGAAGACTCCAAATCGGACTTCAGACCAGTGACAAGTGGAGTACTCCAAAGTTCAGTCCTGGGTCCTCTCCTGTTTGGTATCTACTTCTCTGAAGTACAGGCTAACACAGACGGTCTTTGGCTAACAAAGTCCGCAGATGACTGCAAACTAGGAGCCATAATCAAAACTCCTAACGATATGGACATCCTACAAAAAGGCCTCACAGAGACAGATGCCTGGTGTCAAAGCCATGGCCTCAAGCTCATTGCAAAAATGTGCATTGTCATCCCCTTTGGTAAAAACTATGTACCCATGAACTACCACATAGGTGGTAGTAAACGTAACAGCAAAAGTGTGATAAGAGACCTTGGGACACAGGTGGACAGTAGTCTCTCCTTTGATAATTACATTGCCACAGTAGTCAGAAAATCCTTCTACGTGGCACACCTCATCACAAAAGGTTTCTCATCCAGGAAAAAAGAGGTCGTTGTTCCCCTCTACTTATCACTCATTAGACCCATTACAGAGTACAATACCCCTTTTGGTATGTACCTCACAAGACATCTAAAACAACTGGAAAGGCTGCAGAAATACCTCACAAAAAGGATTACCAGCCTCAAACAGATGCCCTATGCAGACCGTCTCAAAAATCTCCAGCTTTACTCCGTCGCATATCGCCTAATCAGTGGCAATCTCTGCCTAACATACAAAGTTATGGCAAACCCAGAGCTATTGGACATGATCCACTTAAAGAAATCCCAGTCCCTCCAAGCTACATGCTCTAGGGACCTAAACCTTGTCACCACAATAAACTGAACATGCTGGAGGGATAGATTCCTGTCCCAGAGACTTCCCAAACTGAACATGCTGGAGGGATAGATTCCTGTCCCAGAGACTTCCCATACTCTGGAACAAACTACCTATCTATATCAAACAAAGCTCCTCATTAGCACTCTTCAAGAAAAATCTTGATGACTGGATGGGAAATAGAAAATTCACCCCGGGGATCACTTCTGTGGCACTGTTCGACAGTGGCACAGGAAAATAATTTTTCTGGGTGGCGAAAGCCAGGGTACCTTTTTGGATAGGCTTATATAGGCCCTAGGGCCAATAGCCTAGTACCTACCTATGAACCTATGAATCTATGAAGTTGAGGTCTCTGGAGCATGTGGTGTGGAGGGATTGGGATTTCTTCAGATGTAGCATTTCTAACAGAGCTGGGTCAGACATGGCTTTGTAAGTCAAGCAGAGATTGCCTCTAAGTAGGCAAAATGAGACAGAGAATAGTTGGAGTTTTTTTGAGTCTGTCCATGTAGGACAAGTGTTTAAGGCCTAGGATCCTCTTTGTGAGGTACTTTTGTGGCCTTTCCAGTTGCTGCAGGTGTCTAGTGAGGTACATGCCAAATGGGGCATTGTACTCGATGATTGGCCTAATGAGGGAAGAGTAGAGGGAGACAATGACCTCTTTCTTCCTATATACAAAACCCTTAGTAATGAGATGTGCCACATAGAAGGACTTTCTGACCACAGTGGCAATGTGGTGGTCAAAAGAGAGGTTGCTGTCAACCTGCATTCCCAGATATCTTATAATGCCTTCTGTGTTCAGTAGACTACCATCGATGTAGTAATTCATGGGAACTGGGTTTTTCCTAAAAGGGATGGCGACACAATTTTTGGCATTGAGCTTAAGGCCATGGTTCTGCTACCAGCCGTTGGTCTCAGTGAGGCCTTTCTGTAGGCTGTCAACATCACTTGGAGAGTTAATAATGGCTCCCAACTTGCAATTGGCTGCAAACTTTGTCAGCCAGAGTCCCTTCATGTTGGCTGGACATCTGAGAAGTAGATAACAAACAGGACAGGACCCAAGACCAATCCCTGTGGGACTCCACTTGTGACTGGTTGACAGTCTGACTTGGAGTCAGCTACTTGCACACTGTGGGTTCTATCTGTGAGCCAGTTTGCAACCCACCTAGTGGTACAGGGGTTGATGCCTAGCTTAGTGTGTTTTTCTATGATTCCTGAGTGGGGAATGGTATCAAAGGCCTTGGCCAGATCACGGTAGGCTGTATGAGCCACCTTGCCTTCATCCACAGCTCTGGTGACTGACTCAAAGAAGTCGACCAAGTTGAGCAGGCATGATCGACCCTTCACAAAACCAAACTGTATAGCAAACAGAGTTTGGAGATTCCCTATATCCTTGTTTATTATGTCCATGATGATGTGTTCCATAGCTCTACATATCAGACTAATGGGGCAATAGTTCCCAGGGTCTGTAGTCGCTCCTCCTTTGTGGAGAGGGATGACTATAGCAGGATGACTATAGCAGTGTGCCATTCGGTAGGGACAAAGCCTGAGGTGAGGCTGTGATTGAACAGGGCACACAAGTGAGGTGCCAGTTCACTCTGTAGCTCATGTAGAACACAGCCAGGGATATTGTCAGGTCTCATAGAAGCTGTATTCTTGGCCTTGGACAGTGCTGTTTTAACCTGTGCAGCAGTAATACTGGATGCCTGGCAATCTACTGGTATTGTGATTGGTCCTTTTGGGGGGGTGGGTTAAAGTTGGCACTGAATCTGTTGGCCAGTATATTGGCAATATCTGTTGGCTTGGTATAGGAGCTACCATTGTGCAGTAGCTCAGAGCAAATCTGGGTATTGCTGTGGAGATTCTTTGCATAACTATAGAAGGCCTTGTGGTTGTCTTTACTATCTGCTGCAATTCTGTTTTCATAGCTAGTTTTAGCAGATTTGATGATGGATCTCAACTTTTTGTTGAGGCTGATAAGGAAGTTTTTCCAGTCTTGGGACTTCACCTTATTCTGCATTAGTTTCCTCCTTCTGTTGTAGAGTTTGTTTATGGCAGGGGACCACGAGATTGGCTTCCTTTTTCTGGAGGAGAGTGTCTTGGTTCTACTAGGTATGGCGAGATCCATGCATTTGTGTACGTCTTTGTACAGTGTATTGGCGTATGATTCAGTGGTCATGCAACTATTCTCCATTTACATGGGTGCCATGAAGTTAGCCACCTCTGTCTTTAGGATCCAAAAGTTAGCTTTGGAGAAGTTTTTCATGGTGGTTACCTTTGCAGGGGGGTTGGGATGTGGATTTCCAAGGTGATTAGTTTGTGGTCGGATCTAATCAGGGAGGAGTTGTCTATTGGTGTAGAGCAATAGTCGCCCATGTTAGTAATGACCATTTCAAGGATGTTGCTACCTCTAGTGGGGGCAAGAATGAGCTTTTAGAAGGCACTGGAATTAATGAATTCCAAGACATGTTGGGCAAGTGTATTGGCACATGAGTAGTTTTCCCAGTTAATGGAGGAGTAGTTGAAGTCACCCAGTATGAGAGTGTTAGGTTGGACCCTAATATTCTCCAGGGTGCTTGGGAATGTGGAGTGTGAGTCTTGGGACATGTTTGGGGACCTATTACAGGCTATGACCTGAATCAGTGTCTTACCCAATGTTAGCTGCACCTGAAGTATTTTTTTTTAAATCCTTTCATTTACCATGTAACAACATTTTTAATTTTCTATTTTGCTGGAGCTTTTCTCCCGGGGCCTCTACTGAAAATGGAAATATATCCAGCTAGACTAGCCTGGATAACAAATGCAAAATAAATAAATAAATAATAAATAAATAAGTATCTTTGATGCATTATGTTGGGCTACCAGTCTGGAGGTGTGCGCATCCTTTATGAATATGGTAACACCACTGCCTTTGGAGCTTGGTCCAAGTTCTGGGGCCAAAAGGTGTGGAGTGAATAGCCTGTTAGTGCAGGGGTGCTTTCTACTGCCTTAAACCAGCTCTGTGTTACAGCATAAATGTCGATGTTCTCCATTTTAAGGAGTGCTTTGAGCAAGTGCATTTTGAGAATTAGACTTCTAGTGTTGAGCAGCATGACCCTCAGATTGCATTTGTTTGTAGCTGTTATGGTGTTAACTTGGTCTTTGGAACACTGCCTAAAAAAAGGCACAATGGAGTGGCAAGAGTCTTGGCCAGTATCCAGAAGCCCAGGGGTGACAGATGCAGGCCATCTCTGGCAAAGCATCGAGGTCTGTCAGTCATGTCATCCCAGACAGACAGATACTCAATCCCCTTACAATGACACCAGAAATTTAGCCAATTGTTGAAATAAATCATTTTCTGCTTGTACCGATGTATCATTCTGGGTGATGGTAGGATGCTGCTCAGGGCTAGGGTCATACCCACTTGGGCTACATAATCCGAGAGCTCCTCCGTGTCTCTTTCTATGTAGTCCAGGGAGGTACATCTCAGGTCATTCACACCCACATGCACAATGACAGTATCATATTTGTACCTGTTGTTGAGGAACTTGAGTGCGTGTGTTATGTGGCAGATCCTAGCACCTGACAGTCAGCTGACTGTTACTTTCTCCTTATTCAATCTAGTGAGTGGGACATCAGTGTGCCTCACTGTTGAGTCACCTATGACTAGTGTTCTGGGCATGCTGTTTTGCCTTAGGGGCTTTGGTTGAGTGGCACACTGTTTAGGAGAATTATGTGTCTCATGATTAGTGTTGTGTTGTGGTGGTCGAGTGCATTTCTGCCTTGGAGGCCTCTGCTGCTTGGGTAGATTTTTATTGAGAGCCTCCACAAAGGTGGGTGTGTGGTTTGTGTTTCTATGTGAAGGCAGTGCTGGTGTGTCTTCTGGAGGGCTGTATGTTCCATGTAGTGTGGTGCAAGTGTTGACCTTCTCCTCCTGACCAGCTATTCTGGTCTTAGCTGGAGAGTGCGTGGCTTCCAATTTGGATATATGAGTGCATCTCTCACAAGTCTGAGTGTTGGGAGGTAAAAGGAGAGGGTTGTCGGTGTACATGAGGCAGTTGCTACATTGCCTCAGGATGCCCAAGTTCACTGAGTTAATAGGAGAAAGCACAGGGAACTGACTTTTAGACATGTCTGGAGGGGTGGGCACTAATTATAAGTGCTGGAGCTGTTTCCTTGTAGAGCATTTAGTGCTGGTAGTACTTTTGTGTGCTACAATAATTGCTACAAGAAGTCTGATATGGTAAAGTGCTAGACTAATAAGCTAATAAAAGTGCAGGAGAGGAGAAAACTTGCAGATCTAAGAGTAAAATTGAAGAGCAGACTTTGGCACCTCTCAGAAGCTTACAAACAGTCCTGGATACAGCAAATCTGTATCTGGACTAGACTAGTTACAGGAAAGGTGGGAAACAAGTGCAATTGTGGGCTTTTAAACCATAAAGTTGAAAGATAGAAAACTGCCCAAACGGCCAATGAACTACAAATTCTGGGCCAGAAACCACTCCTCTTATGGTAGATAGGCAACCTAGTGCTTACCACTCCCACTGGTAGGCTAGAAGGCTTCCCTCCAGCACAGAAAGCTTGAGGGGCTCAGAAGCTTACATACAGTCCAGGATACAGCAAATCTATATCTGGACTAGACCAATTACAGGAAAGGCAGGAAAAGTGCATACACTGATGAAGGCTATGTAATTTACTAAGCCGAAACCGGTCTGTTTCTCTCTCCTATACTTCAGTATGTGCTTTTAGCACAGAATATTAAATATGGTTTGTTTGCCACAGTTTGCTGGTTTCATTATTTAGTTTTGGAAAGCATTTTATGAAACCTTGCAGTTGCCATAGACACAGAGATTTTGTTTTCACTATGCCCTGAGTTTTTCTAACTAATTAGCTGTCTGTCATTGTCTTGCTGTTAATTGGTGATTTTCTCCTTTAAGTCCATATTTTCCAAGTATATCAGGAGCTTAGCTGCATGTTCTAGTGCTTCATAGTGCTCAGCTATGGTGTACAGAGATTGTTGGAGTCATGCTGTGCTAAATGGACTTTGTTTCTTTGCCTCTTGACCTGCTTTCACCACCATAACAGTTACTTTCATATTCTTGGCTTGGATTTATTGGGTGTGACTGCAGTTACTGTGCTTGTTGATGCTTTTCCTGAAGTCTTTCAAGCAAGCGTCCAGCCAGATATTTTTTTAGTTTTTACTCTGAGGTCTAGTATTGTTGCTCTCCTTCCAAGTCATCCATGTTGTGTGACCCACAGAATAATACCCCATCTACAAGTCAGTATATGTCACTGAATACAAGTGCATTTGACCTCTGGTTTTGCAAGAGCTGGTAACACCATATCATTATGCTTCCTGTGCAGACTTTTGTAACGCTGTTCTAGTCAAATATTTTATTTATTTTTATTTTATTGCATTTTGCTTTTTTATTGGGTTTCTCCATCTGGGTTTAGTCAAATTTTTTTTTCGTTGGAGGCCTGGAAAGAAAAGTTCTAACCTATTATAAACATTTTTAAAAAGACAATCAGTGATACACATGAACAGGGATTAAATAATACACATTAGTAATTATACATACATTTGCTAATTACAATACATTGAAATTAAACTACAGGCAAATATTACAGTATAAAGGATACTTATGCATTAGCAGGTGCTGAACATTGAACATTTGAAGAGGTGTTAGTAGATATATTAGACAATAGATATTGTGATTAGTGCTTAAACATTCAAAGAAATGGAGGTGAAGGAAGGAACCGGGTAGTGCAGAAAATGTTAATATTACAGTTAAGAAGTGGGGTGTAAAGAAGATTCAGAGACAATTTTATATAAAGCTGTCTTAGGATTTCTATTAGAATTATAGAGGTGGTGGTGAGCACTGAGACAGTGTTACAAAATCAAAGTATATAGCAGGTACAGGTGACGACTGGTTTGTGGGGCATAGGACTCTTACAGAAGATAAATGGTTTGGTGATATGCTAAGCTGAAGATAACACTGACATTTAACCTGGAGATGTACAACAGCTGATCCACTGATTCACTGATCCACTGATTTACGGTTTTAGTTGTGTTTTAAATGTATTTCACTGGTAGTGGGATGTTGTTCCAGAGTTTAGCTAGACTTTTTAAATATAGAGAGTCACTTGCAGTATTAGATGATTGGTTATAGTGAATACAGATTTTTTGCTAGAGTGTAGAATTCTATTGGGGGAGTAGTGTAATGATTTATTAAGGGCTAGTCAATTTTCTGGCTTATAAAGATGTTTCTGTATTGTAGTTAGTGGAGAAAGAGCTAGGTGATTTGGTATTTCTAACCATTTTAATTATCTGAGAGCTAGGCAGTGGTCTTTTCTTCTGTTATGGCTTACTGCAAATTTCACAATTTTATAATAATGTTGGTCAAGTTTGGACAGTTATTACACTTGAAGTTTATTGAAGAATTGAGCAGAATACAGGAGACATGACAGTAAGAAAGCAGAAACTATATGTCTTCTGCCTATGTCAGTAAGGTAGATTTTTATTCTGTATAATATACATAGTTTTTCATGATTTTTTTAACTGCATGTGACATGTGGTGGTTGAACTTCAACTGGTCATCTATGATGGCACCTGGTAATTTTGTGAAGTTTCCTTGTTCTATTCTGGTGTTATTGGCTGAGACAATAGTGAATGGTGTTTTCGTAGAAATATGTTCTGGGGTGAAAAGCAGTAATTGAATATTTTAAGGTTTAGAAGTAGTTATGAATTATTTAGCCATGTTTCAATCAATACAAAGGATTGTTGCATACAGTCTTAAAGTTTGGAGAGAGATTTGGCAGAGCAGATTAGGGTTGAGTGTCAGTATAAGGCCTATTGTGGATCCTGGTGGAGCAACAGTACTTACAGGTAAGAAGGTGAAAAAATCATTTTTCCATTTCACTTGTGCTCTGTTTCAGAGGTAGGTATGAAAGCATTGCAGTAAAGAGCTGGTGAGCCCTAATGATGAGAGGGTATGGATATATGTAACAGTTTCTGGTGGAAAACACCATCAGAAGCTTTAGATCAGTCTAAGATGAAGGTGGAAACTAGGCTTCCAGCATTTCTGTGAGTGTTGACAGTATGAACAAAATTCAGCAAAGCAGTAGTTCTGCTGTGATGAGGATGGAAGCTGTGTTGGGTTAAAGACAGAAGCTGGTAATCTATTAGATAGTTGAAAAGTTGCTTATGAATAAATCTTTTCTAATATTTTTGAAAAGGAAGATAAAATGGCAGTTAGCCTATTGTTTGAAAGTTCTTTATTGATTCCACCCTTGTGCAGAGGAGACTATTTTTCAGATAAGGGTCAATTTATCAGAACTGAAACTGGATATGCTTTATCCTCAGCTGACATTTTATGATATTCACCAGTTAGATTGTCAGGCATTTGTAGCAGGCTTTAATATGAGGTATTTGATGATATCGTTGGGAACCAGTTGAAAGGAGAAATGTTGACATAGGATATATGACTGAGTAGGGACCTCAAGAACTTGATGAGCTGTCTGGTTGGTTGATGTACTATCTGTATAACAATAGTATTGAGTATTGCTATCCCCATTTCCAGCTTTTACTAGCTGTGCTTTCCTGTGACAAGCCCATATATCATAATAGGATAGCCAGTTCCATAGGTGTCCATGTTCAAACTTAACTGGCTTGTAGTAACAGTATTACATTGCTACAATACCAAAGTAGGTAGTTCCACAGAATGTTAGTCACACTAAGATGACACACATCACATCTGTCTACTTGCAGACTTTTCTTCTTTGAGTATTGGGAAAGGCTTTTTTTCCTGCTCAAGCTGTAGTTTACATACACAAGCTCACAGTTAATACTAGGAAGACTCTGCACATGTTCAATGGAACCAACGAAAAATGACATATAACTGAATTTACAGTTATTTACAGTTCTTACAAGCTTTAACATTCCCCACTAATGACAAACTCTCCTTTGTTTCTGAAGCTTATACAATGTAAAGTATATCACCATGTCAAGTAACACAATGCCATTTGGCATTTCAAAACACAACTATAGTTGGACAATTCCTATATCTTCAGTAATCCCTATCAAGAAACAAAAAGTTTCAGGCCATTTGCATGTGAGCTATTATGTGCCTCTCTTCTATTGTAGGGCATGAGTGTGTGGATATACATACATATATATATATATATATATATATATATATATATATATGGGTCTACCTGAGAACGTCGACAGATGAGAAGACCGACAACGAAATCACCGACTCCAGAAGATCGACAAGTCAGAAGACCGACGGATGAAAACACCGACGCAGAGAACACCGAGATGGGGAAAGGATGTGTAAGTATGCGGTAGTGACGGACGTTAGGGTGCGAGTAAGGTAAGTGTGCGATGTTGACGGTCTGTAGGGATAGGGATGGGTTAAGTGAGTTAGGGTTAGGGCGCAGGTTAGGTAAGGGTGCAGTAGTGATATTTTTTGGGTTGGGGCGGGTTAAGTGAGTTAGGGTTAGGGCGCAGGTTAGGTGAGTGTGCGATAGTGACGGACCTTAGGGTTAGGGTTTCGGTTAGGGTTGTAGATAGTTGTGTATGTAAGGTTTAATGTTTGCTTGTTAGGATTTTGGTGTACTTGTGTTGCGTGTGTGTGGTTTTTGGACAGGGGATTTGTTTTGTTTGTTGGTTGTTGTTATGATGTGTTGAGTGTATGAGGTGTCGTGTTTGTGAAATGTCGATTATGTGGTGTTGGTGATGTCGTTGTCAGTGTTATGCACTGTCGATGTTGTCAGGTAGATCCATATATATATAGTTCCCTATCAGAAGCCTGAAACACTATAAGCCTGAAAATCAAAATCCTGAAAACTAAAGCCTGAAAATTCAAAATCCCGAAAACCCAAAATCCTGAAACTCAAAATCCTGAAAACACAAATAATGCTAATATGTCACTATAAAGACACTAATATCTACCAACTGACCCTGACCCTAACCCTAACCCTAAGGTCCGTCACTATCGCACACTCACCTGACCAGCCTAACCTAACTCACTTAAACCGCCTAACCCCAATATTTGTTACTATTGCATACATGCCTAACCTGCGCCTAACCTAACTCACTTAAACCGCCCTAACCTAACATAAAACCAACGCACACTTACCTGAACCCAACGCATGATCTAACACCACAGGGCTAACAATAGCAAAGCCACAATGACGTCAGTATGTCCATTTTGTGTTTTCAGGATTTTGAGTTTCAGGATTTTGGGCTTTCGGGATTTTGAATTTTCAGGCTTTAGTTTTCAGGATTTTGATTTTCAGGCTTATAGTGTTTCAGGCTTCTGATAGGGAACCATATATATATATATATATATATATATATATATATATATATATATATAGTCCCTAAGGCAGTCAGCATTTCCCACTGGTGAACTCTAAGTCCATATGTAAGAGATGTAAATAGTCTGGAAACTCATCTCTTAACAGCACCTGGTGCCAATAAATGGCAGCATAACACCCTATCAGTGTTTGCGGATGTGCTTAATAATCTCTTACTAAGCCTTCCAGGATCCTGCTCTGCAAACATCAGCCACTCAGTGACTTGCATGTAGCCACACTCATTCTCACACATACTTCTATTACAAATCATTAAAACATCAAGTCTGCTTCATACCTCTCAACTGCTTAGCGAAAGAAATCTGGACAAAGCCTGACATAATGGGGATACAAAGGGCCAAAAATAGAGACAGATTTTTAAATATTGCTCTTATAAACTTAGAAAGTTGATAGGACAGCAGGGTTTGTTTACCATACATTTTCTAAAGGATTTAATTTCTGAAACTCAAATATATGTCATTATTTAGTGACTTCAGTTCTCAGATCATCCCAATGATTTGCGAGAAAACCACAGATTTTATGAAAAACAAATCAAAAATATGAGTCAAAAATCTGGACATTTTGTGAAAATCTGGACAGTTGACAGATATGGTGTGCTTGTCTAAGTTCAATAGGCATTAAAGCGTTCCAAGGTCCTTGTTACTGGCAATTCCATAATTAGGGACACTAGCAATGTACTCACTAGACTGGACGAGAAAAGGATTACAGTAAACTGACTTTCTGGTGCTAGTGTTAATGACATTAAAAGGGCACTCAGGACCCTTCACTGTCGCAAACTGTAGGTTCAAAGGTTAATAGGTACTAAGCTATTGACCAGTGAGGAGCATAATAATCTTAGATTTACATTCCTATTGCAATTTTAGCTCTTATATTTTGCAAACTAATAACCCAGAAATAGGATGATCAAGGATATGTTGGAACATTTACATGTTTCCCCCATCAGTGAGAGACAGGAGTGTTAAATGGGGTTGAATTTGTGGGTACACTGATATTCACCAGAATTATGTTTGAATAGAGTAAGAGAATTACTTTGCTGTAAGTGGCTTGGCAGATGATTCCACAGAAACCGTATTATCTGTGATACATACTGCTCCATCCAAAATGTTCTATTTATTTTGCAAAAGAGAGTGAGATCCCTTAACCAGGTATTTTTGATGGGTTCCTATTACATAATCAAAGTTTTACAACTTTAGACACCATATGGTCAAACCCATATGTTCAAAGTTGTAAAACTTCGAATACTTAAAAAAAAAAAAAAGGAAAAGAAGAAAAAACTTACCTGCTTGTTTTAAGCAGGGGAGGCAAGCCTCATGCACCCCCACACCCCCTGCTCTTTAAATATAGCAACTTTGAGAGTGCACTACAGTGTAGAAAAGGAAAATCTTCCCTTTCCACATTGTAGTGCATTATAGTGCTGTCTTGGAGTTGGTATATTTAAAGAGCAGGGGTGTGGAGGTGCAGCCCCCCATGTGGGGTGTACAGGGGGCTTGCCCCTCTGCTTAAAACAGTCAGGTAAGTTTTTATTTTTTTCCAAAACAAGGAGGAAAATGCCTTGAAAAGTCACCGATAAACAAACTCAGCCAATGCACTCAGGAATCTAGTATAAAAACACAGCTCCATGAATGAGTTAGGCAACAATTTTAATATTTAACGCTTCAAAAACACCACATTTTCATCCACAACACAGAATGGAACACAGAAGGTGATTATACTAACTTTCATGGAATGGATGGACGGGGGAGGTATGATTTGAATGACCCTTTAGAATTTCCTACACGACACACCAGGCGATGGACACATCGCAGTAGAGGGCTATAGATATGTACCAAAATTTTAGTATTTTCAATTACAGTTACTTGGACATAGACCACATATATTTTAGTTTGTTCTGCAAAGGACTAAAATTTGTACCAAGTACTGCTAGTCATATTACTAATGTTTTAATTGATTTAAAATTGTTTTTGAGAAGGAAGAATTTTGAACTTATAATGCAAAATAATGGACCTAACACAAATTTGATTAAGAAAAAGAGTACATTTAACCCACCCTTCCACCCCATCTTAAGAATTTTGAGACACAGGTTGAAATGGAGCTCAGACTGTGTTTAAGTAATCAAAGTAGACACTACAACCTGAGTAAAAAGGAATATGACTTGTTGGATTCTTTAAGAAAGAATGAGTATGTCAGGGTTATGAAACCTGAGAAAGGGGGTGGGGTGGTTATTATGGACAGTATTATGCACTCAGCAAAAATGTTAGATATGTTAAATTATCTGGATAGATACACTAGAGTCTCCCGTAATGAAGTTAATGTAGCTTATAAGAAAATAAATTTCATGTTAAAAGAAATGGTGAATGGTGATCTGATTAGTCAAGATGTATACCAAAATGTAATTATGGATAAACCCAAAGTCCCTTCAATTTTCAGAACACCTAAGGTCCATAAGGACATGGACAACTCATCTCTCAGACCAGTTGTGGCAGCTACTGGATCTAAAACCTATCCTCTAGCCAAGTATTTTGATTTGAAGTTTAAAATGGTTTGGTCTGAGAAAGTGGGCATCCTTAAGGACTCTTGGGACTTTCTGAGGAGCATTAATGATAATTTATATCAAGATGGTTTAATTTTTGTAACTCTTGATATTCCAAGAATTGTTCAGTGTTATACCCTATATATTAGGACTTGAATTGTTTGAGGATGCACTCAGAGCAAAGGAAAGCATTGACAATGATACCATAGTAGTTCTTACAGAGTTAATGGACATAGTCCTTAGACATAATTTCCTTTACTCTGAAGGTTTTTTAAGCAGTCTAGTGGGGTAGCCATGGGGGCCAATTGTGCCCCCATGTATGCCAACCTAGTCTTGTCTACATGGGAAGAGAAATACATATTTCACTTAGAATATTCTCAGTATTGCAGTTATTATCGACGATATCTAGATGATATTTGTATATTTTGGACTGGACCCGAGAGGATACTTAATGAATTCATGGAATATATGAACAGCACTACGGAATTCCTTAAATTTACTCATGTTATTTCTCATGAGAAATTACAGTACCTTGATGTTTTAATAGAAAAGGTACCTGAGGAGAAAATATTTAAGTCCAACGTGTATAGAAAAAAGACATCCTCAAACTCCTATTTATTTTTTTACCAGTAATCACCCTTTTAGTGAAAAGAAAGGAATTTTAAAAGGGCAATTTATCAGGACTTGCAGAATGACTTCATTAGATGAGTATTATATTATAGAGGGTAAGAAATTGAGAGAGATGTTTTTGGAAAGGAAGTATCCTTTGGATTTAGTGGAAGAAATTGAGGGTGGAATTATGAAAGAGAGGCGAGGTAGATTTGGTCCTATTGTAGGGGTTTTAAAGCAGATACCAAATCAGGAAATTGAGAATGGGCTTACAGAAACCAACTGGAGTAGTAATTTTGTTTTGAACTTTAGTAGTAATGCTCACCTTATCAGAGATGTTGTTTCCAAGAATTGGGGGAGATTTGGTAACTATTCAGACTTAGACCAATTATTCAAAGACCCTATGAAATTTCCTATAGGAAGGGTATGAACATCAAGGAAATGTTAGAAAACCACAAAGTTAATCAGGGTAGACAAAAGAAAGGTACATACAAGTGTGGTTCCTGTACACAATGTCCCTATGTTTTGCAGGGATACGGTGTGAGTTTAAAAGACAGTTGGTGACAAACACACACTGTAATTGTGACACCATTGGAGTTGTATACACTGCTATTTGTAAAGTATGTGGATCTTTCTACATGGGAAAGACCAATAGGAAATTTTAAGCAACATATATACGAACACCTTAATGATATTAAAAAAAACAGGATATCAATAATGCCCTATACAAGCACAGTACAGTTTGTACCGAGGCAGTTTATGGCTTTTTATTATTGAAAAAGTTGAAATGGACCCCTGGGCGGGTCGTTGGGAGACAACCATTGAATTCAGGGAGCTTTTTTGGCAATTGAAGTTAGAAGCTAATAGGCTCCCAGGACTTAATGACCATGTTTCCTTGGTCTCAGTTCTTAAACTCAAATCTGCTAAGCTTTAACTAGTTTCATCAAAACGTATTAAAGTTTTCTTTAGAAACAATTTTTAAAAAGAAAATTTGTTATATACATACACACAACCAGGAGATGGCAGTCTTGTTTGGTTTAGAATACTATTTTAATGAATTTTAATCATTTTATATTATGTCTAATTTATTGTAATTGTTTATTTGTATGCATATATTAAGGATTTTTCATACTATTTTATATATTTTTATGTCTTAAAAAAGCTTTAAAATGCATTTAGTAATTGACAACTTGCATGTATTAGTATGTATATCATGCATATATTTAAATTAAAGTTTACTTATATTTTAGAATTTAGATTAATTAATTTTGGTTCCCTAGTTACTTATTAAATTGTATTAAATTAATTATGTCATTAAGGCACTTTAGGGAGGAGTGTATATGGAGGGAATTCACTTTTGGAAATGCTTCTGATGAAGTCCTGTATGCATGTGGACAGAAATGCAGTGTTTGAAGTGTTAAATATTAAATTTGTTGCCTAACTCATTTCGTGGAACTGTGTTTTTATAGTGGATGTCTTGAGTGCTTTGGCTGAAGTTGTTTTTTTATTTTTTTATTTTTTTTTTAAGTTTTTAAAGTTTTACAACTTCGAACATATGGGTTCGACCATATGGTGTTCGAAGTTGTAAAACTTCAACAACGTAATACGAACCCATTTTTGATACCACTGAACTTGCAAATGTGAAATAGGTTTGACAGAATATGGTCTGCTGAATGTCTATATGCAAGGTATAGGTCACTTCTCAGTAGCCTGTATGATACTGAGAAAAGAGACTAGTTTTTTAAGATGGTTTGCATAGTTTTTATAATTGTGGCTCTTGTTTGTTTTTGGTGAGAGGAATTGTGGTCATTCAAATTGTAACACGTATTTGGCAGGTACATACAGTAAGGGACATTATATCCAACAATCAGCCTAATGATTACCATGTACAGAGAACATTACATCCATTTATTTGGATGCAGTACCTTTAGATAAAAACTGTGTGATGAAAAAAGACTTCCATACAACAGTGGATATATGATGATCAAAGGACATTCCTGCATAGGTTCCCAGATCCCTAACTGTGGAATCGGTTTTCAGGGCTGTGTTATTAACATGATATCTGCAAAGGGGTGTCATGCTTGCCAAAAGATATGATTACACACTTCTTGGCATTTCATTTTAGTATTTGGTTTTGCCACCAGTTATTTGTTCAGGACAGACCCTCTTAGAGGATCTGGGTATACTAATGAAAATTTATGATAGCATCAGTTCTGCAGTCATCTGCAAAATTGGTAAGCCACAGACCCTTAACATTGGCTTTGACCTCAGGGAAGTAGATGAAAAAGGGGAGTGGCCTAAACACTGAACCCTGGGGTACACTGCTAGTGACAGAAGGAGGTACAGCTGCCTATCCATACTTCCTGTGCTCTATTTGTGAGTCAGTTCATTGTCCAGTGAGTTACAAAGGAATTGTCATTAAGTTCAGAGTGTTCATCTATGATACATGAGTGTGGGATTAGGCAGAACACATTTGCAAAGTCTAGATATGCAGGGCATACTGTTTTGTCCTCATCCATTGTTTCAGTAACTTTTTTAAAGAAGTCAGCCGGTAGGACCTGACCTGATCCTGGTCTGGTCTGGTATGACTATTCACTGCTAATTGCTTGAACAGAAAAATGAATGAAATTTAAACTTTCCTCTACCTTGAAGACATACATACTTGTGTAGTTAAAAAAACTTGATTATAGTGCAAAGATAATCCATACTTGCAAGGGCTCAGCACCTACCATTTATTTAGGTCCATGAGAAGCTGTGGTGTTGTATCCATATCTGTAAGGGGTTCCTATCACTTTGTTGAAAGCTTAATTCCACAAATGCCTATTCATTGAACACTAATCATAGAATACCCTTTCATTGAACATTTACGTCATCAAAACTTTTTCCTAGGGAAGGGAGTTTGTTGGCTGCCATTACAAATTCGCCCTTTTCCCCAGTGTTGTGTGATCTTGGAGTTGATATATATAATTAGGGGGTGTGGGGGGCACAGCCTCCACATGTTAGCTTGTTTGGTTGTACAGCCCCCTGTGATGACCGTGCACTGGCCCAGCAATCAAGGACCCTCAATCCTCACCATTAACACCAGGGAGGTCATCTCCTAGAAGAGGAAAGGATAACTCATACACACAGTAAAGTACAATTTCCCTTAAGTGCACACAGAGATCACAGTCAGTCTGGGGCTGGTTTCTGCCTTGCTCACCAGGTCCGCAATAAGACTTCCCACTGGCACAACTATAGGGTCCAAGTCTCAGTCTTACTGGGCAATCTAACACCTCCAGTACCCTCTCTGTCCAACCAGTGCTTCATGTCCCTGCCAAGTAGCAGACACAACACACATACACTTTGACATAAGTATTTATACAACTTCACAGACACTCCTGGGAAAGGCTGACACAGATTCTCCAACTGTGCCCCTTTACCCAGACTATACGGTAGTAATTACTGCCATCATACAGTTAATAATATCAGCTACTAAAAGGCCCTTAAAAGGGTGCCCAATTATTACTGTGCAATATTAATATCCAATGGTAGTATGACTAACAGTCAAGGCTTACTTTAAAGTGGCCTATTACAATAACCTCTATAAATATGCAATGTACTCTAGAGCTTATCTCTACACAAATCAGCCACAGGTAGAAGGTTTAAAAAAATATTTAATAATAAATAATTAAAACACAAGACAAAACTACTACACCACAGAGATATCTAGGAGTTCAGAGATCACACAGAAACTTAAACTAATATAGTAGGACAGGTCTGATTTCAAAGAAAAATACCTAATTAATCTTTACTAGCTTTAACTATTCCTACAAGAAATCACAGTGCTAAAACTTACATGTGAGCACAAGGCAGAGTGCTGATAAGTTGGATATCCAGATCAAAATGCTCCTAGTCTCTTGTGAGAAATAGTATTTAAACATTACTAACAAACATGTCTCTAAGCCACTTCCCAAATTGCATAATTTTTGACACTTAGGTTTTCCCAGTATTCATACTGCATCATTTTAACACCTGGTCTGAGTTCTCAGGCCACAAACTGCATTATTTAGCAATCTAGCACCTACTCAGAAACTTACAATACAAGGCATTTCACATATACATTCTAGCAGAAACTAGAGCAATAAAGCACATTTCACTTCTAAATTCTGGTCATAAACTTTAGCCTTAAAACAATGGGCATGAAACCTTCATCCAGACACACTGGAACTGACTTGTAAAACATTAAAGAGATTCATAAGATCTTTTCAACTTTACAAGACACATTTGAAATACTTGGCTTGGTTTTCCTTACAGCAGATGGCAATGTTGCAACAATCTTGAAGTTGACATTTTACAGTGTTTTCTTGCATTTAAAACACAAGCCTGTATTTTACATATATTTACAAATGCCAGAATTATATATCAAATTATATTTGACTAGGCTGGCAGCCTTTGCCCATCTCTCCCCAATCATCACATCTTTTCCCCCCTGGGGAACTCAAGCAAGTTTTTCAAGTGCCCCTTGAGAAACATTGCTTGAGATTGTCAGGTCTATCTGCGTGTACCTCAACCCATTCCCTGTCTTGAGAGACCATCTGCATTGGCATCACTACTCCCACTGTGGTGCTGCACTGACATATCATATGCTTGCAACTCCAGACTCCATCTTAGCAACTTGGCATTTTGCTGACTGGCTCTGTTTAACCATGTTAGAGGGTTGTGATCTGTCATCACAGTGAATTTTCTTCTATACAGATAAGGCTGAAGTTTTTGTACTGCCCACACTATGGATAGACATTCCTTTTCTACCGCTGCATAGCATTCCTCCCTGGGTTGGAGCCTACGACTGAGATAAACAACTGGGTGATCTTCTACCTCTGAAGAAATTTGGCTAAGTACAGCACCCACCCCATAGTTTGAAGAATCCATCTGCACAACAAAGTCTTTGCTTTAGTCTGGACTGGCTAACACAGGGGGTCCTCCCAAAGCTTCCTTAAACTTCTGAAATGCCTGCTCACATGCTAGGGTCCACATTACCTTATCTGGCCTTATCTTCCTTGTCAGGTCTGTGAGGGGAGCAGCTATGGAACTATAATTGGAAACAGACTTTCTGTAGAACCTTGTTGACCCCAAGAATGCCTTCACCTGCTTTTTGGTAACAGGTGCAAGCCATGCCTGAATAGCTTCCACTTTGTCAGGTTCTGGCTTTATCTTACCACTCCCCACTCTATGTCCTAGGTAGGAGACCTCTGCCATACCCACCTGACATTTGCTCAGCTTAATGGTCAACCCTGCCCTCTGTAGTCTACTCAGCACCTCCCTGACATGCTGAAGGTGCTCTTGCCAGGAATGGCTGTAGATAGCAATATCATCCATGTAAGCAAGGGCAAATCCTTCTGCTCCTGCTAAGATATGATCTACCAGCCACTGGAAAGTCACTGGAGCACTCTTCATCCCAAAGGGCATCTTTGTGAACTCATACAAGCCAAAAGGAGTCACAAAGGCTGACTTCTCTCTAGCACTGGGAGTCAAGGGCACCTGCCAGTAACCCTTGGTAAGATCAATGGATGTAAGATACTTAGCCCCACCCAGCTGCTCTAGGGCATCATCTGTCCTAGGCATGGGGTAAGCATCTGCCTCTGTGTGACTATTTAATTTCCTGTAATCCACACAGAACCTCGTGCTGCCATCCTTCTTTGGCAGCAGTACCACTGGTGAGGCTCAGGGACTGTAAGACTCTTGAATCATCCCTAGTTCCAACATCACCTGTACCTCCTCCCTCAGAGTCTGTTTGACTCTCTCAGGCACCCTATAAGGGGCCTGCCTGATAGGCCTTTGGGGTCCTGTATCCATCTGGTGCAGCACCAGGTGGGTGCTCCCTGGTTTCCCGGTGAATATGCCCCCAAACTCCTGCAACACTACTCGGATTTCTCAAACCTGGGTAGGAGACAGCTGCTGGGACACTGCTAACCCTTCCACTGAGGTGTCAGCCCAAGCATCACTGAGGAGATCGGTCCCCAGATCTCCCTCAGACTCCTCCTGCAATCCACTGCAAATGCTCAGCACAAGGGCCTCCCTATCATGGTAAGGTTTTATCATGTTAACATGGTACAATTTGTGCCCCTGCCATCTGCCTAGCACTTCCACCATGTAGTTAACATCACTTACCTTTCTTACCACCTTGTAGGGTCCCTCCCAAGCTGCTTGCAACTTGTTGTGTCTGACAGGAATGAGAACCATCACCTGCTGCCCTACAGCATACTCTCTAGCTCGAGCATTCCTGCCATACCATACCTTTTTCTGTTGTTGGGCTTCTGCCAGATTCTCCTGGGCTAGGCTCATGAGTTCCCTGAGCCTTGTTCTGAGGTTCAGGACATATGCCACAACAGACTCCTTGTGAGACTCACACTCACCTTCCCACTCATCTCAAATTAAATCTAGAGGTCCCCTCACCCTATGCCCATACAGCAACGCAAAGGGTGAAAAACCTGTGGATTCCTGGGGAAACTCTCTGCAAGCAAACAACAGATGGGGCAAATATTTGTCCCACTCCCTCTTAAACAGTTCTGTAAATGCTCGTAGCATGGACATGATTGTAGAGTTTAACCTCTCAACAAGACCATTAGTCTGGGGATGGTAGGGGGTGGTCTTTGTGTGCTTCACCCCACAGGACTTCCATAGACAAGCCAGCAGGTCTGACATAAAATTGGCACCTCTGTCAGACAGTATTTCCTTTGGGAAATCTACCCTGCTGAAAATCTCTAGCAAAGCATTTGCTACCTGCTCAGCCTCAATGGAGGACAAAACCACTGCCTCAAGGTATCGTGTAGCATAATCTACAATCACTAGGATATACTTTTTCCCTGTGGAACTTGGGGTACTCAGAGGACCCACAATATCCATATCTACCCTCTGAAATGGCTCCTCAATCACTGTCAAAGGCATCAAAGGCGCTCTCACCTTGTCTCCTGTCTTGCCTACCTTTTGGCACTGCTCACAGGTCCTGCAGTACCCTGTTACATCTCTGGAAATTCCAGGCCAATAGAAGTTTTGCATAATACACCTCTTTGTATGTTTTATGCCCACATGACCTGCAAAGGGAATATCATGGGCTATGGCTAGAAGTGCTAGATGGCAAGCTCTATGCACTACCAACTGCTGTACTCTCTCACCTTCTAGCCCTCCCTCAGGGGTCCACACTCTGTACAGTAACCCTTTGTTTCAGTATACAGATTCCCCCTTCCCTTGATAATCAGGTGCCTCCCTAGCTACCTGCCTCAGGCCTTGCAATGTAGGGTCTGAGAGCTGAGCCCGTCTCATCTCTCTCCTTGTAACCCTTCTCAGCTCCCTTTCCACAGGAAGTCTGGCATCATCTGACAGCGGTGCCTCACTGTCAGCCTAAGTACTACTACTCACCTCTACCTTTGCAGTTACCCTGTCTAAGGGAATATCAGTACCCACAAACAGCTGTGGCTCACATTCAGTCTCACTGCTACAGTGTAGCTCACTCCCTGATGTAACCACCTCAGCAGTCCTGGCTGCAAGTATGCAGTCTGCCTGGGTCTCCCCCAGGCTACCAGACCCACATGCATATCTCCTGGCCTCATTGCATGTAACTGCACAAGTACATAGTACTGCCTCATCCAAATCCTTCCCTCTCAGGACATCTGCAGGATGGTAGTTCCATACCCCTGTTGTCTCAAGACAACCCACTGTTGGCATTTTGTCTTTCCCACTTACTGGCTCCCTCAACTTTGGTTCCCCACCTTGCCTCCGTGAACATGTGTATGCCACATGGCCCCACTGGTTGCATTCAAAACATTTAACCCTAGCTCCTGGATGTGTACCTGGATTAGTGGCTTTCCCTGCTACTGGCAGATTCTGTTGGGGCAGTCTGTGCTGCCCCTTATGGGTTCCTTTAGACCCATGAGCAGTACTGGGGGTCCCCTTCCTGTGCAGGGCTGCCCTGCTGGCCAGGTATACGTCTCCCTTCTTCCCCAACTCATCTGAAGTAGCACATTGTCTATCAGCTAACCAGATCCTCATGTCTTCAGGCAAAGTGCTAAGGGCTTGTTCCCTTACAAAAAGGTCTGCCAGACCTTCAAAAGTGGTGACCTGACATCCACTAACCCAGCCATGAAAATAAGTACTCAGTTCAGCAACATATTTACATACATTTTCATCTGCCTTGCGTCTATGCTCACAAAACTTTTTCCTATAAATTTCAGGTGTTAGCTTAAAACATTCTAATAAATGTCTTCTTACAGCAGTATAATAAAAACAGTCAGTGTCATGCATTTTTTTAAAAAAGTTACAGCTTTACCATGGAGTAAGGGGGTCAGGAACCATACCCAGAGCCTTTGATCAACTTCATACTGTTTACATACCCGCTCAAACATATGAATGAAGCTTTCAAAATTATCCCCCTCTTTAAACTGTGGAAGAAATTTACTGACCTTTTGTGCTTCTGGGGTCTGGTTACTCCCTTCCCCATTACCTCCATGAATCTGGAGAAGAGTCAACATTTCCCTCTTATGCTTCCTCTGCCATTCATTTCATTCAGCTTGTAGACTCCTCATTTTCTCGGCTGCTTCTAGTTCCATGCTCCTGGCCTCTAACTCAAGTCTCTTTAGCTCCAGCTGGATTTTTAAGTCCACTGCAAAAGGGTTGAGCTGTCCATTCTCCTAGGATATTGTATCTCCACTGTCAGTCTGATTGTCCTCCAGGCTGCTGTTTTCTGATGCAGCTGTAACCAAGGCTGCAATCAGATCTGCTTTAGTCAGGTTTCCATGCACCAGTCACCTAGCTTGACACATCTCCACCAGCTGGCTCCTTGTCAGCTTTCCATACTCTTCTGCTGACATGCTGCCTGCTCACCCTGACTATCACTAAGCTAACAAAATAAATAAAACAATTGTGATTTGAACTCTGAGTATACTGCGTGGCTGTTCTAGAGTATAAAATACTTTTAGAGATCACTGTACATAAGCTACAGGAATTCACTCTATCCACACCACTACAAGCCAATTAGTGTGTGAAGTAGATCCCAGCACTGCCAAACCCTTATGATGACCTTGCCCTGGCCCAGCAATCAAGGAGCCTCAATCCTCACCATTAACACCAGGGAGGTCGTCTCCCAGAAGAGGAAAGGATAAGTAATACACACAGTAAAGTACAATTTCCCTTAAGTGCACACAGAGATCACAGTCAGTCTGGGCCTGGTTGCTCCCTTGCTCTGCAGGTCCCCAATAAGACTCCCCATTGACACAACTATCGGGTCCAGGTCTCAGCCTAACTGGGCAAGCTAAAACCTCCAGTACCCAAACTGTCCAACCAGTGCTTCTTGTCCCTGCCAAGTAGCCGATAAAGCACACACACACTTTGAGATAAGTATTTATACAACTTCACAGACACTCCTGGGAAAGGCTGACACAGATTCTCCCACTGTGCCCCTTTACCCAGACTATATGGTAGTAATTACTGCCACCAGCCAGTTAATAATATCAGCTACTAAAAGGCCTCTAAAAGAGTGTTCAATTATTACTGTGCAATATTAATATCCAATGGTAGTATGACTAATAGTCAAGGCTTACTTTAGAGTGGCCTATTACAATAACCTCTATAAATATGCAATGTACTCTAGAGCTTATCTCTACACAAATCAGCCATGGGTAGAAGGTTTAAAAAATATTTAATAATAAATAATTAAAACACAAGACAAAACTACTACACCACAGAAATATCTAGGAGTTCAGAGATCACACAGAAACTTAAAATAATACAGTAGGACAGGTCTGATTTCAAAGAAAAATACCTAATTAATCTTTACTAGCTTTAACTATTCCTACAAGAAATCACAGTGCTCAAAATTACATGTGAGCACAAGGCAGAGTGCTGATAAGTTGGATATCCAGATCAAAATGCTCCCAGTCTCTTGTGAGAAATAGTATTTAAACATTACTAACAAACATATCTCTAAGGCCCTTCCCAAATTACATCATTTTTGACACTTAGCTTTTCCCAGTATTCATATTGCATCATCTTAACACCTGGTCTGAATGCTCAGGCCACAAACTGCATTATTTAGCAATCTAACACCTACTCAAACACTTACAACAATACAAGGCTTTTCACATATATATTCTAGCAGAAACTAAAGCAATAAAGCACCTTCCACATCTAAATTCTGGTCATAAACTTTAGCCTTAAAACAATGGGCATGAAACCTTCATCCAGACACACTGGAAATGACTTGTGAAACATTAAAGAGATTCATAAGATCTTTTCAGCTTTACAAGACACATTTGAAATACTTGGCTTGGTTTTCCTTACAGCAGATTGTCATGTTGCAACAATCTTGAAGTTCATATTTTACAGTGTTTTCTTACATTTAAAACACAAACCTGTATTTTACATTTATTTACAAATGCCAGAATTATATATCAAATTCTATTTGACTAGGCTGGCAGCCTTCACCCATCTCTCCCCAATCGTCACCCCCCCACCTTGGTGAGTTTAAAATAATGTGTTGTTTGTTAAGACTGGTCGAGTGGCCATGTAGTTTCATTCTCTAGGAAAAGGTTTTGATGATGTAAATGTTTGATGATAGGGTGTTCGATGATTAGGGTTCAGTGAATAGGCATTAGCAAAATTAAGCTTTTGATTAAGTAATATAGAACCATTTGTAAGGGAGTCTGTTGTTTCATGCCAAACTGTGCATGATACCATACTGGAAACTTGTAGAGGTCAAGGTAACTCTTGGCAAAACCACTCACCATAGCATTGTTAATTATAGGTCATGTTCTGCGTCATCCTCTGAGCATGCTGATTACCTTACTCTGAGTCAAAAGGCCCCCAGCAAGCTGAGTAACTCATTACTAGTGACTTTAATTACCTCACTATAGATTGGCATACCTTAACAACTAGCTGCAAATACACCCAAATATTCCTTGATTTTTTATTACTAATGTCTTTGATCAGATAGGTCCCCTCCTAAATGTAATAATAAGCTTCTTGCTTTGTTGTTATCACCATGGCCCCTCCCTGTACTTCCCCAATGGCATTACCTTCATAGTAAAATAAGCTACCTAACACCAACCTGGTCCCTTAAAACACACCTCCTCCAAAAAAAAAAAAAAAAGTACTTCAGTATTACTCGGCTATAAATGGTGCAGATTTTCAAATAGCCAAGTACCTAATACTACTGAATACTCTCTACTAAATAGTATTCCCATGTGAACAGAGGCATTGAGGAGTCATTCAAATCTGCTATACCAATAATAGTACATTTAAAAATAACCATCCATCTCCAAAATGAGAAACACTAGCTAATGTGGAACAAATGGGCATCGTGTTGAACACATAATAATGATTTACTAACCAAACCAAAGCTTTGTGTCCATATTCAAATTAATAAACTTCCTAAATATATCAAAGAGATGATTAATTAAATTTAACTTGGTGGGTTTTACTATATTATATTGTTAAAACATATTTTGTTGTTATGGCAGAGGCATATCGCAGACCTGAACAGCTGGTGTTTGATAATATTGCTAAGAATTGACAAGTGTTTGAGCAAGAGTATGATATTTTCATACAGACTGCTTTTTCTGATAAAGATTCATGTACAAAGTCATTCATACTTCTTAATTTAGCAGGCTCGGAGGCCATAGAGAGGGAATGCTTATTTGTGTATGCATCTGCATATATGCAGGGAAGGGGAAGAACCACCATATTGTGATACAGGCTGAAACGTGGGAAGACCCTGAATGCATAAAGCTAAATTTAGAGAAATGTGTAACCCTCAAATGAATATTGCAATGGAAAGACACATATTTTACACAAGAAATAAAAAGCTGATGAAACTACAGCAGCATATATTACTGACTTGAAAAAATAAAGCAAAAATGTGCATATCTGGTGATTTCCGAGATGAGTTGATACAACTCATGTGTGGTGTTAATAACAATGCAGTGAGAAAGATTTTGCTTCGAGATTCTCATTCAATGTTGAGCAAAGCCATAGAAATTTGTCAAATATATCACAGAGAAGCACACAAATATTCTTATGAATGAGAGAAGTATGCATACAGTAGCAACCAGTGCCAGTTTGGATAGTGTACCACAGAAAGCTAAGATGAAAAAGTAGTATAAACCAAAGATTGTGCCACCACCCAACCCTAGCTATAAACTGAAGAGGTTGTTTGCTACCTCAAACACTATTGTTAACTGTCGAAGTGGCGATGGTAACAATGAACCTAAATGAGAAGAGTGCTTTGCTTTTGGTCAGCAATGTCACAAATGTAAAAAGTGGAATCATTTCAAAAGGCTTTGTAAGTCTAAGGTGCTGCATTCTTTTAATTAAAGAGATCATCCAAAGAAGCAAATAGATCAGATAGAAATGGTGTCTCTGTGATTAACAACACTGTTACCACAGTAAACTATCAGTTGGCAGCAAAGGGCAAAATATTTTGTACTGTTCCGATTAATGGGAAATTTGTAGAGCTTAAAGTAGATACTGAATCCAAGTGCAATGTTATATCAGCACAGATGTTTGCCACAGTGAAAGCTGGTGAGAAACTTGACTTAGCAAAGTGTGCAAAACTTGTTGCTATTGGCCATGAAGAGATTCAAGCTGATGGCACTGTAGTTCTCACATGCCGTTCTGCTGGAAACAGCTATGACTTGCAGTCTTACATAATCAAAACACACATGCAGTCATTGTTAGGACTCAAAGACAGTTTGAGAATGGGACTAATTTAATTTAATAGAGGTCCACCATGTAAGTCTGAAGCGTCTATATTATAACATCGAAGTTTCAAAACTTTGAATGTTCTAATATCGACCCCTATTCAGCGAAAGCTGAACATATCAAAACAACAGAAAAACAAACTTTTTCCTATGGAAAGAATTCAGTTGTCTCTTTCTGTTGCTTTGGTATTTTCAGTGCTGTGGTGGAAAGTTATGGGTCAGGTTCAGGTAAGTGTGCGATTGAGTGTGGATTAGGTTAGTTAGGGTTAGGGTGCGGGTTAGGTATGTGTGTGATTGTGTGGATGTGAGGGTTTGGGCGGGTTAGGTGAGTTAGGGTTAGGGCATGGGTTAGGTATGTGTGCGATTGTGTGGACGTGAGGGTTAGGGCAGGTTAGGTGAGTTAGGGTTAGGGTGTGGGTCAAGTAAGTGTGCAATTGTCTGGACGTGGAGGTTAGAGCTGGTTAGGTGAGTTAGGGTTAGGGCGTGGGTGAGGTGAGTGTGCGATAGTGACAGACCTTAGGGTCAGGGTTTGAGTTAAGGTAAATAGATAGTTAGGGGTGTGTGTATAGTTTAGTGTAGGGTTAGGTGTAAGATTTTAGGTGTATGTGTGTGGATTGCTGTTTGTTTGGTGTGCTTGTTTTGTGTGTATGTGTTTTGGAACAACAAATTTTTTCCCTAGGAAAAAATTTGCTGTTCTGTATGTTCGATGTTTTCAGCTTTCGCTGAATAGGGGTCGATATCAGAACATTCAAAATTTTGAAACTTCAGTGTTCTAATATAGACCCAGTCTGAACAACAATGATAGCTTTATACAGAATATTTTTAGTAAATATATTGATGTTTTTACAGACGAGCTTGGCAAACTTCCAGTCACATATTCCATGAAGTTAAACCATGAAGTAAGCCCAGTTGTCAGACCAGCAAGGAAGGTTCTGGTAGCAATGCAGAGCAAAGTAAAAACAGCACTAGACAAAATGTTGAATTTACTTGTGATCAATCCAGTAAAAGAACCGACTGAATGGGTATCTTCCATGGTCATAGCTCATAAGAAAAGCTCAGATGATATTCAACTATGTATTAATCTGACAGACCTAAACAAAGTGCTTAAACGTCCTCATTACCTGATGTGCGCAGTAGAAGAAGTAGCAGCTCCGATGCCAAAGGCCACTATTTTCTCAGTCTTAGATGCAAAAGGTTTGTTTTGGCAAATTTTGCTGGATCACAAATGTTCATTGTTAACTACTTTCAGTACACCATTTGGAAGGTACAGATTTTTGAATGCCATTTGGGATAAATTCTGACAGTGAAGTCTTTCAATGTGCTATGGAACAAATATTTTCAGATTATCCATGTGCTATCATAGTAGACAACATTATTGTAAGGGGCAATGGTGAAGATGAACATGGTAGAAACCTCAAAAAAGTTTTAGACTGTGCACGTGAAGTCAGTCTTAAACTGAATCCTCAGAAATGTAAATTCAAACCGAGAGAAGTTACTTATGTGGGTCATTTATTTACCAGTTCTGGCTTACTACCTGATCCATCTAAGCAAGCAGCAGTTCTTGAGATGCCAGTTCCAGACAATGCCACATCTTTGCAATTATTTCTTGCTATGGTCAACTATTTAGGAAAGTTCATCCCAGACTTCAGTGAGCTTTCAGCACTGTTACATGAGTTGACATGCAGAAATGTAAACTGGTCCAGGATGGAACAACACCAAAGCATATTTGATGTTCTAAACCAGAAAATTGCCAGTCTACCCAAATCAAGATAGTATGATGTTCACAAACCAGTAACTCTTTCATGTGATGCTTTGAAGTATGGTCTTGCTGCAGCATGACTTCAGGAAGGCATACCAGTAGCCTATACAGCCAGAACTTTAACCCAAACTGAGATGCAGTACGGACAAGTTAGAAAAGAACGTTTGGCAGTAGTGCTTGCATGTTTGACATTCAGTGATTATATTTATGGCAAACCTATCCAAATAGAGACTGATCACCAACCTTTAGTGACAATTTTAGAAAAGTAAATGCACACAGCCCCAGAATGCCTGCAATAAATGATGGTAAAATTGCAGAAGCACAATTTCAATATTGTCTGTACAAAAGGCAAATATTTATACCTTGCATATGCTTTCTCAAGAGCACCCAGAAAAACAACAGAAAAGCATGACAATGAGAAAACAGACCTTGCAGTCATGGAAGTCAAAAATTTTTAGTCATCAAGGCTTGATGAACTCAGAAATCGCACAGCTCTAGACCTTGTCCTTCAGAAGCTGAAAAATGTTATCAGTCAAGGATGGCCAGTGATGCAGCAGATTGCCTGTGTCTGAGACTGTAGTTCTCAATGTGGCTCTACTCTTGTTCCAATTTCAGAGAACAGTGTATTTTCCTCAAATAATCCTGATGTAATCCCCAAAGTTCCTATTGAGAAGAATTCCCCAGAGATTGTCCCTTTTGATAAGCTTAGTTAAAGCTTTTATGTGACCAGATCGGGTAAAATTTCCAGACCCAATCCAAAATACACAGCGACTTGGACCTGAGCTCTGATTTGTTGTTAATATTGAAGTAATTTCTAGCATATACATAGTCTTGTTCTCCTATTGCATGTTGAACAAATCAAAGGGGGAGGCTGTAGATCATTATGTGTAGTGTTCCTAGTCAGCCACTGTAGCTACATAGCATGTGCATATAAATACTGAGCACGTGCAAGAATAGTGCCATTTTGTGTAGTCAGTCAGAATGAATGCAGACTGAATGGAGATGCACATGCAAGTATTTGAAGTAATGAGTGAATCAATTAGCTTAAATACATGTTCCAATTACAGTTCTTGACAGGTGTATGTAAGATAAATATCTTGAACCCATACAATGCTTTATTGTCTCTTTTGAATGCATGAGACAAGCGACAGTAATGTATTACTACTAGGTCACTTTACAGCTAGTTAATTACACTGCTGCTTCACCCTGCAGACTCTACAGGGACACAGTCAAGGTTAGCTGTCTCTCTGACCTCAGGATTCAGGACGTGAGCAGCACCCTTAAGGCCTATTCTGTACTCTTCTACAAGGCCTTATCTTGTTTCTCCCATAGCTGCTCTACTTTTGCTCAATCGTTCATTCCAGTAGAATGAGAGATAGTTATTCTTGGGGTAGGCAATAGTCCTGTGGCCTTTTTATTTATACCTAGGAACTTCCAACAGCCCACTGCTTCATGGTGAGAGTTGTGTAGGAGGCAAAAGCCAACTTGCTGGTCCTGGGGGACAGCCTACCCTCTCCCTGTGAAAGAATTTGCTTGGTGACTCTTCCCAGTCTACAATCACTGCCTCCTGAGCAGAGGTGTGTCACTACATGTTAGTTTCTCCTCAGCTACTTAGTGTGATAAATAAATTGTCTGATTTGGAGGCCTTCTTGATGCTCAAGCATGTTTATTTATGCGTTGTTATTAAATACTGGTTTCATTGTTATGGTGACACTTCCTCTATAACACGGTGCTGATTCTATCATTGTTTTAGACTCTTTCATGGCATCAAGGGAGCATTTGTTTTTACCAGTTCAGATACTAATATGTGCTAAATTCTTCAAGATTATTAATTCAGTCTACTTGACATTTTGTTCACATTTGACAAAATATATTACCACATCTTTGTCTACTATAGATCTGAATGTCAGCAGTTGACCACAAAAGGTGCTTTCAGAATTTGGATTCCATATCTGTTAATCTACATACCCTAATTCTAGTGACTTCAGTTATTCATCCATCAATTGGGAATCTTACAGAATTAGAAATAAATACACTTATTTCCTGGTTTTCATTAGTGCCAATTTCCTAAATCAAATTGTCCAAGTTCCCACAAGAGGGAGACATGTGCTTGACCTTATTCTTATGAATGCTACCTTTGCTTGCACACCTACAAATGTTATCCCATCCTTGCACAAATCTGGCCACCAAACTACCACCATTTTTCCTCAAAACTACCAAATTTAACCTTATATCCCTATTTGCAGGGTTTGCAATTTTTAAGCACTCTATCCTTTGCTGACCCAGTCACAAAGCCACAACATTTACTCGTGTTTTTTACTGCCATCTCCATCCCAACAAATGTATAGATAATTCAGTACCTAATTGGTGGAACATTTAGCAGTAAACTGTAAGGTGGAACTTTCAGATAAACAAACTGTATAATAAGAATTTTCCAGCATCAATCAGAAGGAGGAGTATGAGCAGGTCTGGAGGGATCCTAAATACGTCATTCAGAAACATAAGGCTGAATATGATTTGAGAGTAGCTAACAGTTTAAAGGATAATCAGAGGTCTATTTTCAACTCTAGAAGGATTATTAGAAATAGTTCTCAAAACTTTATCAAACTCAAAGTAAACAGGTCATTATCCAACCTATATGACTATAGCTTCACAAGCTCTTTCAATTATCTTAAACCCTAAAATTTAAACAACTCATCTGTAGCATTAATCTTATCTTTGCCCTTTCTTCCACACCCCTCTTTTACCTCCCCTCATTCCTCCACTCTTCTCAACCCTATCTATACACCCTCTTCACTCCATTTCTCACTGCTCACACTGCCTCTAACAATATAATTCCCTCCCATTCACATTATACCACACCACCATGCAATCATATTTCTTCCACCAAAGGCCTGAAGATTGTCCTCATAAATGTTCAAAGTCATACAAACAAGACTTATTCCTTAGAAATCTGTTGGACCTAGTCCTTGACTGACAGGTTCTACAGACTCCATGTTGTGAAAGTCTGACAAGGTCTAACTGCCTTCTTCTTGTGGGAATCCTCATGAATGCCTGGACCACTTTCTTGCGACATATGTGGTGTCCACCCAACTCATCTACCATGTGCATGGACATACCTTCATCCAAATCCATCTGTGTCTGAAATGTGTGTCTAGTATTCCATACTAATGTATGGATGGAGGCTGACATCGATGCCATATGTGCAGCCATACTACAAGTGAGGAAAGTCATGGCCCCTGGTTCACACATATTTTTTATTTCCTCTGTTAATCCTGTAGCACTACAACTATCTGTACCTGCCTCTCAGTGGCAGTAGCATGGGCCTGAACTATGTCACTGAACATCTGCTGTGGGGAAACAAGACTTTTTGTGCCTCCAGAGTCAGATGTAACACGTCTTCATCTAGCACTCCTGTGTACAGATTATACAGGGGCATTGCTGCCTCAGAAAGGTTGTCTTGAGCAGGAGGTGAAGCCTAGATGGCCAACTGTGAGCAGTGAATGTTGAGAGCTCCATAAACTAGTATAATAATATAGGAAAAATTTATTATTTTCAAGTTTAAAATGTCAGAAATCTATAGATAAACTACTAAACTACATACATATCAATTTTGGTGGAGATATACAAAAATGTTCCTGTCAAGTAACTTGGAGATATATTGAATCACTGAATATGAACAACTCAAGGAATTCTCATCCAGATGCTGCTTTGAAAAAAGAACTGCAATTGATGACATCTACCTTACAGGAAATATATTTGAAGATAGGTGGCTTTAAAAATGACTTAGAAAACCTCAAATTAAATTCTAAAAAACAGACTGATACTCTTAAGGAACTATTACAGCAACACCATACAAGCATAACAATTATAGAGACTTCTCTAAATGACATTGACGGGAGACTCAAAGAGGAAGAATTCCAAAAAGAATTTCTGCTTAAATGAAATACATGGCTGCTTAACAAAATAGATGACTTAGAAAACAGGGAAAGGAGAAGCATAAGGATCTTTGGTCTGCCTGAAAACACTGAAGGAGAAGACATTATTTCATTCTTAACAACCTGGATTCCTGAATTTTTAGACTTGAAAGAGGGGCTTTCATTTGGAATTGAAAGGGCGCATAGAGCACTGAGGAAACCTGCTTCTAATTCAACAAATACTCCACTTAGATCCATATTTATAAAATTTCTTTCATTTCTGGACAAGGAACTAATATTAAAATCTGCTTGGAGAAAATCACCCTTAAAATACAATCAGAGCCTGATAAGGCTTGACAATCATTATTCTTCCAGAATACTAGAACAAAGGAAAAAAGTCTGGCCAATAATAAAACTGTTGAAACAAAACAACAATAAAGCACAGCTGGCCTTACCAGCCAAGATAAAAATACTTTTTGCCAATGAGATGAGAACCATTAATGACTTAGAAGAAGCTACTATATTCATCAAAAACAACAACATAGTGTCTATCCCAGAAGAAATGGAATGGATGGCCCCTACTCTTAAAATAATAAAAGAAACAAACCCTTGGACTAATGCTAGAAAGAAGAAACAAAAAATGTATTCTAATATAGCTGTCCCAAAAAAAAAAATAACTCTTACAACTACATCTCTCAAAGAATCAACTGATATGGTACATCACTTATCATCTGTTTTTATTTAAAAAAGGAGGGTTTCTTAAACAACTGAGAAACAGTAATGATTCATGCAAAATGTTCAAAGAGTCGAATAATTCTTCACAAACAAAGGTAGGTCAAGATGGGTTACTATTTGCATTATATATAAACCAAACAAAGCAACATATAATACAAACATAGAAGTTTCTATTCCCCTACTTGAACTCAATGAATACTTACCTTGTTCATGTTTCATTGATTTTACTTATAATAATTTAAGTAATTAATTAAGTAATTCAACAAGGTACTATTCATCAGAGTTCAGACTCAAATATAACACATTAACTTCATATATAATAGCAGTAAAAGTAGAGTGTTTTGAAAAAAAATGCTGTCATGGAGACTAATGCCTTCTTCAGGTAAAGTATGATTTATAAATGTCATGTATATCCTGGTTAAATAAAAGTAGAAAGCTCTTAGTACAAATGTCATCATTATTCTGTCTAAATATAGTTAATATCAATTATGGTAGGTATCACAGCTATGAGTGCTGTTTGATCAATCCTGATATGGTTTGCATGGATGCAGCTGTATCTGGCAGCTAGTACAAATCTCATTATTATTCTGTCTTCTTCTTCTTCTTCTTCTTTAGGCTGTTCCCATTAGGGGTTGCAACAGCAGTTCATCTGTTTCCATTTCTTCCTATCCTCTGCATCATGCTCTTTCACACCAACCACCTACATGTCCTCTCTCACCATATACATAAACCTTATCTTAGGCCTTCCTCTTTTCCTCTTACCTGGCAGTGCCATCCTTAGCATCCTTTTCCCAATATACCCAGCATCCCTCCTCAGCACATTTCCAAACCAACGCAACCTCGCCTCTCTTGCTTTGTCTCCAAACTGTCCAACCTGAGCTGACCCTCTAATATACTGATTCCGAATCCTGTTCATCCTAGTCACACCCAGTGCAAATCTTAACATCTTTAACTCTGCCACATCCAGCTCTGACACCTGCTTTTTTGTCAATGCCACCGTTTCCAATCCATATAACATAGCTGGTTTCACTACCCTCTTATAGACCTTCCCTTTCACTCTTACTGGTACCTGTCTGTCACAAATCACTCCTAACACTCTTCTCCACCCATTCCACCCTGCCTGTATTCTCTTCTTCATCTTTCTTCCACACTCACCATTACTCTGAACTGTTGATCCCAAGTACTTAAACTAATCCACCTTTACCAACTCTACTACCTGCATCCTCACCATTCCTCTACCCTCCCTCTCATTTACACACATATATTCTGTTTTAGCCCTGCTGACCTTTATTCTTTTCCTCTCTAAAGCATATCTCCACCTCTCCAGGGTCTCCTGAACCTGGTCCCTATTCTCACTACATATCACAATGTCGTCTGCAAACATCATAGTCCACGGGGCCTCCTGTCTGATCTCATCTGTCAATCTGTCCATCACCACACGGGAGACTCAAAGAGGAAGAATTCCAAAAAGAATTTCTGCTTAAATGAAATACATGGCTGCTTAACAAAATAGATGACTTAGAAAACAGGGAAAGGAGAAACATAAGGATCTTTGGTCTGCCTGAAAACACTGAAGGAGAAGACATTATTTCATTCTTAACAACCTGGATTCCTGAATTTTTAGACTTGAAAGAGGGGCTTTCATTTGGAATTGAAAGGGCGCATAGAGCACTGAGGAAACCTGCTTCTAACTCAACAAATACTCCACTTAGATCCATATTTATAAAATTTCTTTCATTTATGGACAAGGAACTAATATTAAAATCTGCTTGGAGAAAATCACCCTTAAAATACAATCAGAGCCTGATAAGGCTTGACAATCATTATTCTTCCAGAATACTAGAACAAAGGAAAAAAGTCTGGCCAATAATAAAACTGTTGAAACAAAACAACAATAAAGCACAGCTGGCCTTACCAGCCAAGATAAAAATACTTTTTGCCAATGAGATGAGAACCATTAATGACTTAGAAGAATCTACTATATTCATCAAAAACAACAACATAGTGTCTATCCCAGAAGAAATGGAATGGATGGCCCCTACTCTTAAAATAATAAAAGAAACAAACCCTTGGACTAATGCTAGAAAGAAGAAACAAAAAATGTATTCTGATATAGCTGTCCCCAAAAAAATAACTCTTACAACTACATCTCTCAAAGTATCAACTGATATGGTACATCACTTATCATCTGTTTTTATTTAAAAAAAGGAGGGGTTCTTAAACAACTGAGAAACAGTAATGATTCATTCAAAATGTTCAAAGAGTCGAATAATTCTTCACAAACAAAGGTAGGTCAAGATGGGTTACTATTTGCATTATATATAAACCAAATAAAGCAACATATAATACAAACATAGAAGTTTCTATTCCCCTACTTGAACTCACTGAATACTTATCTTGTTCATGTTTCATTGATTTTACTTATAATAATTTAAGTAATTAATTAAGTAATTCAACAAGGCACTATTCATCAGAGTTCAGACTCAAATATAACACATTAACTTCATATATAATAGCAGTAACAGTAGAGTGTTTTGAAAAAAAATGCTGTCATGGAGACTAATGCCTTCTTCAGGTAAAGTATGATTTATAAATGTCATGTATATCCTGGTTAAATAAAAGTAGCAAGCTCTTAGTACAAATGTCATCATTATTCTGTCTAAATATAGTTAATATCAATTATGGTAGGTATCACAGCTATGAGTGCTGTTTGATCAATCCTGATATGGTTTGCATGGATGCAGCTGTATCTGGCAGCTATTACAAATCTCATTATTATTCTGTCTTCTTCTTCTTCTTCTTTAGGCTGTTCCCATTAGGGGTTGCCACAGCAGTTCATCTGTTTCCATTTCTTCCTGTCCTCTGCATCATGCTCTTTCACACCAACCGCCTACATGTCCTCTCTCACCATATACATAAACCTTATCTTAGGCCTTCCTCTTTTCCTCTTACCTGGCAGCGCCATCCTTAGCGTCCTTTTCCCAATATACCCAGCATCCCTCCTCAGCACATTTCCAAACCAACGCAACCTCGCCTCTCTTGCTTTGTCTCCAAACTGTCCAACCTGAGCTGACCCTCTAATATACTGATTCTGAATCCTGTCCATCCTAGTCACACCCAGTGCAAATCTTAACATCTTTAACTCTGCCACATCCAGCTCTGACACCTGCTTTTTTGTCAATGCCACCGTTTCCAATCCATATAACATAGCTGGTTTCACTACCCTCTTATAGACCTTCCCTTTCACTCTTACTGGTACCTGTCTGTCACAAATCACTCCTAACACTCTTCTCCACCCATTCCACCCTGCCTGTACTCTCTTCTTCATCTCTCTTCCACACTCACCATTACTCTGAACTGTTGATCCCAAGTACTTAAACTAATCCACCTTTACCAACTCTACTCCCTGCATCCTCACCATTCCTCTACCCTCCCTCTCATTTACACATATATATTCTGTTTTAGCCCTGCTGACCTTCATTCTTTTCCTCTCTAAAGCATATCTCCACCTCTCCAGGGTCTCCTCAACCTGGTCCCTATTCTCACTACATATCAAAATGTTGTCTGCAAACATCATAGTCCATGGGGCCTCCTGTCTGATCTCATCTGTCAATCTGTCCATCACCACTGCAAATAAGAAAGGGCTCAGAGCTGATCCATGATGTAATCCCACCTCCACCTTAAATGTATCTGTCACTCCCACCACAGTCCTCACCAATGTCACACTACCCTCGTACATATCCTGTACCACTCTTACATACTTCTCTGCCCCTCCCGACTTCCTCATACAATACCACAACTCCTCTGTAGGCACCCTGCCATATGCTTTCTCTAAGTCCACAAAGACACAATGCAGCTCCTTCTGACCTTCTCTGTATTTCTTCAACAATACTCTCGGAGCAAACATTGCATCTGTAGTGCTCTTTCCTGGCATGTAACCATACTGCTGATCACTAATCATCAACTCCCTTCTTAACCTAGCTTCCACTACTCTTTCCCATAACTTCAAGCTGTGACTGATCAATTTTATCCCTCTGTAGTTACTGCAGCTCTGCACATCACCCTTATTCTTAAAGATAGGTACCAAAACACTTTTCCTCCACTCCTCAGGCATTCTCTGACTTTTCAAAATGTCATTAAACAATCTGGTTAAAAATTCCACTGCCATTTCTCCTAAGCACCTCCATGCTTCCACTGGTATGTCATCTGGGCCAACAGCCTTTCCATTCTTTATCTTCTTCATAGCTGTCCTTACTTCCTCCTTGTTAATCTGTTTCACTTCCTGATTCACTATCACCACATCATTCAACCTTCTCTCTCTCTCATTCTCTTCATTCATCAGCCCTTCAAAGTACTCTTTCCATCTATTCAACACACTCTCCTCACTTGTGTGTATGTTTCCCTCACTATCCTTTATCCTTACCTGCTGCACATCTTTCCCAGCTCTGTCCCTTTGTCTAGCCAATTGGTACAGGTCCTTTTCTCCCTCTTTAGTGTCCAATCTCTCATACAACTCTCCATATGCCTTATCCTTAGCCTTCGCTACCTCTCTCTTTGCCATGCGCCTCATCTCCTTATACTCATGTCTACTTTCTTCATCTCTTTGACAATCCCACTTCTTCTTCACTAGCCTCTTCCTCTGTATACTCTTCTGTACCTCCTCATTCCACCACCAGGTCTCCTTGTTCTCCTTCCTCTGTCCAGGTGTCACACCAATCACCTTTCTAGCAGTATCCCTTACTAGCTCTGCTGTAGTTACTCAGCTATTGGGGTAAATCTTCTCTGCCTCCCAGTGCCTGTCTTAACTCTTCCCTGAGCTCCACCTCACAATCACCCTTTTTTAACTTCCAGCATTTAATCCTTGGCACTGCTTTCACACTCCTCCTCCTTTTCTTGATCACCAACGTCATCCTACAGACCACCATTCTATGCTGCTTAACTACACTTTCCCCTGTCATCATTTTACAGCCTCTAATTTCCTTTAGACTGGCCCTCCTACATAGGATATAGTTAATATCAATTATGGCAGGCATCATAGCCTCGAGTGCTGTTTGATCAATCCTGATATAGTGTGCGTGGTTGCAGCAGTGCCTGGCAGCTAGTACAAATGTCATTATTATTCTGTCTAAACATAGTTAATATCAAATATGGCAAGTATCATAGCTTTAAGTGCTGTTTGATTAAGCCTGACATGGTGTGTGTAGATGCAGCTGTGTCTGGCAGCTGTTGTATGTTGCCGTTTTCATCTCCGGGAAGCTGTGGGTTGTGGCTTGTGATTGAGGTTTACTGATGCTTGTGTATTAGGAAGAGACATTTGGTGTTTTATCCTGGATCCAGGGGAAGGTGGTGGATAAAACTGTGATTTGGGATATTTTGGAAGATAATAGTTTGTTTCTACATCTGCTGACTGAGAGGTGGGAAGGCTGCAAGAATGTGTCATCTCTTGTTGTGGCGGCTTATTGGGAGGTTTTTTTTGTCTGTTTGCTCTTCATTCTTTTCCTGGCTGCTGACTTGCTGAAATAGAAGGAATTTAGGCTTGAAGTTACAGTGAAGTGAAGTTTTGCTTCAGGTGCATCACAAGCCTCTGGTATGCAGTACACAGACACACTAACAGAAACAGATGCTCCTGGGTTGCTATGGTAACGGAGACAGAGTGATGATAATGCTTAAAGTCTCTGAGGATAATCTGAGATGATTCTCGGCAATGAAGTTTTTGGTTTAAAAAAAAATACATAATAAAAGGGCTATTTTAAACCTCATGTACACATATTGATGATCTCCCAAGACTTTGTTTAGCTCATTAAGTTGATTCTTGATAAAAATAAATAAATAAATAAGCGCACTTTTATATTTAAAATGTATTTTGGTCCAAACACATTAAGGTCTTACATAAGAGTAGAAGTCTGACTTATTGTGAAAGACTAAGAGCACTTGATCGTGTGCAGTACCCTTTGCAGTGGTCTGGGAGGTGAGCTTGCTCAGACATGTTGGGCATATGGGGATAGCTGATTCTTGTGGTGTTTGGGGTTGCTGGGAAGTGCTAAAGAGACATCAGATTTCTTTTGTGGAAATATCTGTGGGAATGGAAGGTGTGTTGAGTGGTTCACTGGCAGAGTGGCCACTGCATGGAACAGACTGGTAAAATTGAACAGGACAAGTATTGGTTTGGATATTTTAAGAGCAGCCTGGAAACACACCACATGAACTAGTGGTATTCTGGTTAAACTGGATGGGCATTTTTGCCTGTGCTTGAAGTACTGATATGTGTGCATGTAAGGATGGAAATATACTTATAATAAATAAGAAGCTAGAAGGGTCTCATAATTTAAAGTCTATGGACTGTACAAACATGCTTGGAAGGAGCTAATAATAATAATAAGCATTACAGCCTGTGGTATCTCAAATAAATAAGCAACAGCCAAAAAAAAAAAAAAAAACACACACACACAATAGTTATGTAATGTATGATTTTAGTAAATCTAGACATAAAATATATAATCTTCATATAAGATGAAGCAGTCTGGTGAATTTCGATATTAAAGACAGGTTTTAATAACATGGGCTTGTGTATAATAACACTGCTGTCTTAACTTGTCATAAATGACATGCACTATATTGAACATAAAGGGGAAACATGATGATTTTCTTATATAAGTAAATATGCATAACAAGTCATGTAATTGCTTTAACTTGAATTGCAGTTTTTGTAACCCATCTTGACCATATATAATACTTAAGTGGTTACCAAGGTAACTAATGCTTTATACATGACATCAGACTGACAAACTTGTTCAAGAGAAACAATAGAAGCCTGAACTTGAAATGCCATAGAATGTAGCAATCATATTCTGAACAAATAGTATTAAATTGACAATAGGCACTCAGTTTATTAACATGGGCTTGTGTATAATAACACTACTGTTTTAACTTGTCATAAATGACATACACTATACTGAACATCAAGGGGAAGCATGATGATTTTCTCATATAAGTAAATGTGCATAACAAGTCATATAATTGCTTTAACTTGAATTGTGGTTTTGTAACCCATCTTCACCATACATAATACTTAAGCTGTTACCAAGGTAACTAATGTTTTGTACATGACATCAAACTGACAAAGTTGTTCAAGGGAAACAACAGAATCCTGAACTAGGAATGTCACAGAATGTAACAATCACATTCTGAAAAAATAGTATTACATTGACAATAATCACTCAGTTTAACCTTTGCTGATTATACAAAATAGAATGTTGCCATTTAAATCTAAAAACTTGTAGTATATGCCATAAAATGGCAATTTATAAATATGGAAACAGAATTTGTAATTATTAATCACAATAAGTGACGTTTTTGGGTACTTGTCTGTTATCACAACCACATGTCACACATGTCAGCATTCGTTATTTGATGCAGGAATGAGTCATTCAGTTTCCACAGGTGTTGCCAGGTTAAATAAGTAACTGTCTATGACATTGGGGTCTGACTGTAGCATGACTGTAAAGAAACTGAAACGACTGACTTTCCCGACCACAGTGGGAATGTATATGGCAGTCCGATTGTAAATGCTTCCTTCCTGTCGGTTATCATGAAGTGCAAAGAAGTATTACATAAACATGCATTTCCTCTGGTATTAGTATTCATTTATTTTTGTAAACCTTCTATAAAAAATGTGGACTTCTTTTCATAAAATCAGGAAATAGCCTTTGTGTGTAAGTGACAATGCCGCAGACAGCTTCATCCCAGCGAAGTCTTTGGGCAGTGCTCCTTCTCCCGCTTAGCTCAGTCCCCGTAGCTGTCATAACTCCTGCTTACTTTTTGGAACTGTACACTTCATTGTTCAAAACTATGCACCCTTCCAAGAGGGAGACACAATGTCCTCAGCCCCATGTCATTCTTGAAAAAGTGAAAGATCACCTTCCCTTTTCAAAGCACTGTACCCGGTATGAGTCTCCCATCTGGCTCAGTGATGGCTTTCAGGAAGTAATAGCATTCCATGGCAAATTACAAAAAATGGCTGTCCCGGCTGTGGGAAGAGCCGCTCATTCTCCGTATCCAGAAGTTTTATTTTTCTGTCTCCTGTTGTTTATGTGTGTCTGTCTCTGTCAGTAACCCCCATTGTCATTTCCTCATGTAGTTTGGGAGGTGCTGTAAAATGGATGACCAAGAAGTTGCAACCATGGCCCGGTGTGGAAAGTGGTTGCGATAATATGTAAGCACCCTTTTTTGTTTTTTTTTTTGGAATACAAACACAATGCCATATTTGGAAGACTTCTACAGCCTAATGAAGACCACAGCATTATTGGAAATTAAAACTAAAGAACTAAGAATTTACCCAAAGTCATTTATCAACAACCCTTGGGGAAAAGTCTTATCACTGATTGACACTATACAATAATTGATCAGACACTCTGATAATGGATTGGATATACTTATAAAGTAACTGTATACATTAAGATATGTTATAGTGTCAGGCTAATGTAAATACTGTACATAGTTATTTAAGATGTTATGTATAAATACTATGGAATTCATTCAAATGTATTTGAAAAATAAAAACATATTTTGAAGGAGAAAGGGTTGTCTCTTCATCAAAGCATTCAGGTTGTACTGAAGAAACAAATGTTGAGCTACACAATGTTCCCCTCTTAATGCAATGTCATTTTCTCAGTATGCCGAGTGTATGAGCCCGTCTTGCTGCCTATAGAGTTATCCACCTGATTTGGGGTAAGGGGCTCTGCCAGTACACTCTGTGACTGTGTGCCACTGTTCTGAGACCCTGTCATGATTATCAGAGTAACAGCATTACCACTGACAGTAATTCTGCTGCCCATGTAAGCCTGCTGTACTACAGCACAGAATGTGATAGTTTATGCTGATGACCCTGTTAGGAAATATTTAATGATGTGGTTAATGTGAACTGTGGCAAGTGTATGACTTTGTACTAAAGGTATGATGTCCTCACTTACCATGCACTGACTGCAGAGGTGATACTACAGCTGTTGTTGATGGAGTACTTGATAAGGAGACATTTAACTGCTATAGGGACACAATTATTATAATTAATATATGATAAGGGGACATTTAACTGCTATAGAGACACAATTACCATAACTAATACCTGATAAGGAGACATTTAACTGCTATAGGGACACAATTGCCATGACTAATACATAATAAAAAGACATTTAACTGCTATAGGGACTCAATTACCATAACTAATACCTGATAAGGAGACATTTAACTACTATAGAGACACAATTATCATAACTAATACCTGATAAGGAGACATTTAACTACTATAGGAAAACAATTACCATAACTAATACCTGATAAGGAGACACTTATCATGCGATCCCAAATAAAACCAAGACCCAATCCTCCAAAGGCAGATGTCCTGTCTGGTGGACTCCAGCCATAAACAAACTATACAATAGAAGGAGGAAGCTACTAAATGATAGAGCAAAATCCCAAAAAGGGAAGGCATCACTGATCAGTATTAGCAAAAAACTACGGGCACACATAAAATTGTCTAAGGCCAGCTTCGAGAGAAAAATTGCACAGGACACTAAGGATAATCACAAGGCTTTCTTTAGTTATGTTAGGAACCTGGGTGGTAATTCCCAGATATGCTCAGAATTAGTCCAAAATGACAAAAAATACACTGAACCCACAGACATTGCCAACATCCTAGCTGACAGGTTCAGCGCAAACTTCTCCCACCAAAAGGGCAAATATCTTTCCCAGCAGAGTGCTGCCCCTGACATCTCAGATGCTCAGGTAAGAGCCGCCTTCTCCAAAGCAAAAACACAGCATCAATGGGACCAGATGGTGTCCCGGGCTGCGTCCTACATGAACTCCAAGAAGAGCTAAACCCAAACATAAAACTACTGTTCAATCTCAGGCTTACTACAGGATATGTGCCCAAAGAGTGACGTACAGCAACAGTGGTCCCTCTCCATAAAGGTGGTGCCTCAATGGATCCTGGAAACTATCGCCCCATAAGCCTGACTAGCTTGGTCTGCAAAGCTATGGAAAGGATCATCATGGACCTCATAAATAAAGATATTGGGGACCTACAAACACTGGATCCTACCCAGTTCGGCTTTGTTAAGGACAGATCCTGCCTCTTAAACCTGGTTGATTTCTTTGAAACAGTCACCAAGGCCATTGACGAGGGGAAGGTGGTCCACACAGCCTACCTGGACCTCACAAAAGCCTTCGATACAATACCCCACTCGGGCATTATAGATAAGCTCACCAGCTTAAATATAAACCCCTATGTCACTAGATGGATTGCAAACTGGCTCAAGGACAGAACCCACATGGTTAGAATTGCTGGAGCCATGTCAGACTCAAACCAGTTACAAGTGGTGTCCCACAAGGCTCAGTCCTGGGACCTCCCTTGTTCGGTATATATTTCTCGGAGGTACAGGCCAACACGGAAGGACTGTGGCTGACCAAGTTCGCAGATGACTGCAAACTGGGCGCCATAATCGACTCTCCAGCCGACACAAGCATCCTCCAAAAGGGCCTCATAGAAACAGACAACTGGTGCCAGAGCCATGGCCTCAAGCTAAATGCCAAAAAGTGTATAGTCATCCCCTTTGGCAAAAACAAAGTGCCCACAAATTACCACATAGGTGGTAATCCATTAAGTACAGAAGAAGTAATTAGGGACCTAGGGACCCAAGTTGATAGCAATCTCTCATTTGACAACCACATGGCCAAAGTGGTTAGAAAAACATTTTATATAGCCCACCTAATCATGAAGGGATTCACATCTAGATCAGGGGAGGTCATCGTGCCTCTTCACTCATCCCCCATCAGGCCCATAATTGAGTACAATGCCCCTTTTGGAATATACCTTACCAGACACCTGCAGCAACTGGAAAGACCCCAAAAGTACCTCACCAAGAGGATCAAAGGGCTCAAACAGATGCCATATGCTGCCCGGTTAAAGAAACTCCAGCTCTACTCAGTGGCATACCGCCTGTTCAGAGGCGATCTGTGCCTGACGTATAAAGCCATGTCCAACCCGGAATTAAAGGACATGCTGCACCTCAGAAAATCCAAATCCCATCGAGCTACCGGCTCGAGAGACTTGAACCTCAGCACTGAAATAAATAGGACATGTTGGAGGGACAGATTCATAACCCAGAGGCTCCCTTCACTCTGGAATAAAATCCCAGTCCAGGTTAGGCAGAGTCCCTCATTAACTCTCTTCAAGAGGAATCTTGATGAGTGGATGGGAGATCGTAGGTTTACCCCGGGTATCACTTCTGTGTCACTGTTAGACAGAGGCACAGTATACTAACCTCAAAAAAGGGCATAGCAAAATAAATTTAAAATGGGTGGCAAAAGCCAAACACATTCTGGCTAGGCTTATAAATGCCCTAGGGCAGATAGCCTAGTATGAACCTATGAACCTATGAACCTAACTGCTACAGGGACACAATTATCATAACTAATACCTGATAAGGAGACATTTAACTGCTATAGGGACACAATTACTATAACTAATACCTGATAAGGAGACATGTAACTGCTATAGGGATACAATTACCATAACTAATACCTGATAAGGAGACATTTAACTGCTAAAGGGACACAATTATCATAATTAATACTTGATAAGGAGACATTTAACTGCTATAGGGATGCAATTACCATAACTAATACACCTACATGGAGTAAACAATGCCAGCAAAATACTGACCTTCTGCATTGCCTTTATGAGGATGGTGGAAGTTTCTAAAAACACTGCTGTCCACACCACCTGAGAGGATTCCTGCACCATCCTCTACTACATCAAAGTCATCACTCATTAGCAAGAAAAGGTACTTCTTTATCAGAGTTTAAATGTTGTAGAGTGGAAGACCCCATCACTAGTGCTACTATGGGCAATTGCATACTGCATGGCCTTTGTCCTGGAATAGCCCGCTATGTCACTAACTCTTTTACTACACTGTGTCAACTGTCAAGGTAATGTTACTCCCCGCAATGTCAGCTGCAACTTGATTCCATGTCTTATGTTGTGCTGCCTACTTTGCCCCATCCACACTATTCCAAAAAAATGTTTTCCATATGTCCTAAGTGCAGCCATGAAAATGTGGCTTTCCTCTAGAGTGAAACAGTCTCTCCTGTGCTTTGTTCTATGTTGCTGCAATATCCTTTCCCTAAAAATACAAGTGCAACATTAATTTTACAGTCCTATCCTGTCTAACTACAATCAGTTCTGTGGCATGCATTTGACTGTGAAGTTGAACATTAGCAAAACAAAAACAAATATTACATATATAGATAGATAGATGGATAGATATACGAAACTTTAAATGTGATAAGGTGATGAACATAGCTCTGAGTATGACACTTACATATAGACAAACTAAGTATATTAAAAAACTACAGTACTATTGCAAGATTTTCTGCCATACAAGTAAGTCAGATGCAAATCCTGATGATATTAAAATAAAACACAGAAAACTACCTATATTAACAAATAAATAGCAGTTCATATTTAAAACCATAACCATCCATTCAGGAAGCAGTACTTAGTGATGTAATGGTCGAGCCTGTAAAACAGGTTTTAAAGGAACATTAGCATTTATTTATTTGTTAATATGGATCTGATGAAGCACTTGTGTGTGAAATTGCTTATCCACTTTTCTCTTATTTAGTAAAATTGTGTATGTTTTTAGCTGTGGTGGTTGGTCTGTTTTGTTTTATTTTGATATTTTCACTTGTATCAGATTACCCTTTAGTTGTTTGCTTTCTTTTATTTTTTAGAACACTATCGATCTCTAGTACTTTTATATTGAATGCCTGTTTTAAACTTTTTCATTTCATTTGCATTGTCAATTTTCACATAAATGTAGAGCCCAGTGGCTGTCAAAATGATGACTTATAAAAATATTTAGAAAAATTTGGTCCAGTTTGCAAAGTTCTTATGCCAGTTAGGCATTTCAGTACTCAGGTCCCTGAATGTCATTAACACACACACACACACACATACACACACACACACACACACACACACACACACACACACACACACACACACACACACACACAAAAAAAAGTACTAGTGATAGATAATGTTCTAAAAAAATAAAAGAAAGCAAGCAAGTAAAAGGTAATCTGCCACGTGTGTGTGTGTGTGTGTGTGTGTGTGTGTGTGTGTGTGTGTGTGTGTGTGTGTGTGTGTGTGTGTGTAGATTTACTATTAAAGTTTTAAACATGACACTTTCAAAACTGGAAATACCACAACAAGATGAGCGAAAGCCAGGAATGGCAAGGACTAGAAAGACAAAACATATCGAAAATTGAATCTCTTGACCTGTATGGACACAGGAGCAAATGTTTACATGAATCCAGAAGGATAGTCAGGATGTTCAATTATGTGGACCTCACTGTTATTGGCTTTTGAACTTTTTGTCCTATATTTCCTTTTTTTGAAAGTGTAGCCTTCAGAAATTCGATTGTAAACCATATATATATATATATACCCACACATAGAGAGAGAGACAGATATAGATATATTTTTATTAATTTTGCAGAGCTTAATAAGAGTAGTATAATAAGTATGGCAAATAGAGTGTGTCATGGGCATAAGTACTGGAAATTTTTGAAAAGGTTTGTATGTTACATAGATTGAGAAAGTACTTGTCTTACATTTCATTTTTATTTTAATGTAATGCAGTTGGCAGTACTATCATATCAATTGCACTTCAATAACAACTGTTTATTTGCTACTGATTTTATTACTTGTGCTGCTTTGCCATAGTCATAACTCAGCTTGTCTAGTGAAATCTTTAGACAAAATGCATTTAATTAATTTATTTCTCTACCAAGGGTCATTTCTGTAAAACCTTTATTATAAACTAGTATTGATAATGTATTGGGGATTTCCAGAACTTCTCATTTTCTGCAAATGATACATCAAGAAGAATCACATACCTCATGGGGAGAGGATACTTACTGAACTGCATATTGTGCATTAGGTTTGTGCAAACCTAAATGCTGTAGGCTCTGATCAACGCCATGTTTTTGTAAGTATGTCTAATGATGAAAATGTTGTATCATATAAATAGTAGCAATTCTAAATGCACATATCAAAACTGAGCAGTAATGGCACTGATTCATTTGAGCTTATAGTGGAAACTTGTTTAAAGGCACAGCATCACATGTAAGGCTATGACATTCCTGAAACTGATTATCTGCAAAGTTGCCAGAGCAGCAAAATTTTCATCAATAAACAGTCCAATTCTTCAGTCACCCCCCCCCCCACCCACACACACACACACACACACACACACACACACACACACACACACACACACACACACTCCCAGCAAAGGTGCATCTGTCATATTGGTTGCAGAGGGTCAGTACTGCCTGTAATAATTTATTATCATTTGCAAACTGTTTCCTCATTTTACTATAGACATACATAGTAATTTTTTTGCAGGATGGATGCCTTACCTATTGACTAGACAGACTTTAGACATAGCTCTTTCAGTAAGTCCCATGCTTTTGAACATTGATTACATTTACAGAATTACATGTTTCATTTGATAATTTAAAATAAATGGAGGACAGGGTAAACTGCAAGATGGGGGGGGGGGGGTACACAGCCATAAGTATACAGCTGTTTTTCTTCACCAAACCTATATAGGAAAATGTGGAGTTGTCAGTTGAATGTATAGCAGTTATGTGAAGCATAATGCATATGGTGTTAGTGTCAGCAATTTCTTCATTTTTGCTGTTATTTTCTCTTACTTTCATAGCACCAGATGAGGTTGAGAACAACTGTGCAAGATACTTTAAGCAACAGGAGCAGACAGTCTCCCTCACCCTGTGTGTTTAACCATTAACTAGAACAAATAAAAGTGGGAAAAAAAAAAACTTCAATGGAATTATTTAACCACAGATTGCAACCTACTAAGTTGTCATACATACAGCAGGAATAATTAGTCAGTAAATATGGCTGCAACAAATGTCATATCATTTTGTTATAGAAATTCTTATAGTTATTCAGTCTTGGTAATGAATATGCAGTATTACAAAGAGGAATGCTTTTAAAGTGCTAATGGATCCAAACCTGAGCCAGCAGGTGACACTATTTACTCTTAAAGTAATGAAGTGCAGCCATATATTTACCTACTGACTGTTTAACATTTCTGAATAAAGTGCTACTGCTCTGATTTGTGTCACTTTGAAATAAAGGTACGTGTTATTATATACTCATGAGTCCTTATGTTTTCTCTCTCTCTCTCTCTCTCTTTCTCTCTCTCTCTCTCTTTTTTTTTTTTGCATGTTCAGTAGTTTCTGGGGCAAACTGACTACAGTCAATCCAGGTTTGGAATAGATCATCACTACCTCCTTCCCACCAAAGGACTTCTTCACAGGATAGGATAGGTGGCACCACCTAAATGGTCACCTTGAGGCATGCCAGCCAGTACAGCCAACATCCTGAACTTCAGGCAATGGTGGAGGCTGCTGTCAAGAGGGTCATACAGAGCAGGTGGGGCACCTATTAACATCTCTTCCAATGACAACAAGACTTGCTGTCCCAATTGTCTCTGACCACTGAGCAACTGGAGGCCTTGATCCTGTCACCCCTGTAAAGGCCCATCAGGGCAGTGAAATCTCTGAGGCTGTATGAACTGGGATGTTACCATGAACAAGACCCTTATCACCATCCCTTTAATGCCTGTCCACCATAAGTATGCCTGTCTCCCCTTCCATTTGTCAGCCCAACATATTGTTCCAGTCTGTCTTGTCTGTCTTTTATGTTTACATCTTAAAAATCCTAAACCCTTCCCTAACCATCTCTCCTATACACTCTGCCCTTCTCCCTTCCAAAACTTCCCTTATAAAAATTATATTTGGAAAAACTGAAGTCTATCCCTAGCAAAAAATACTACCCATTTTTTCCCACCTCCTCCAGTACAACCCCTTAATGTGTTCCCTTTGTGTTTCCCTTGCCTGCTCTCTGTCCTCTTTTTCAGATTGTCCTATTTGTTCCCTTTCTAAATTTATAAAAGCTAAAACAGGGTTTCCATGACAAATAACCAAACTCTTTTCATATTAGTTCATGCAGATAAATATGCAAGACTGTACTCTGCTTTCCCTCTGAAGACTGTGTACTTCTAAAACCAGTATCGCTAGCTCACTGTTTGCTTATTTACATACAAACATAGCAGAGCTATTCACATATTTATGTCACAAATTTATGAAGCATGGGGTTATAAATACAACCAATTTTTGCAGGTCTGTATTGTGGCTTTGTTTAGTAATAGATTATCCTTTTTTTCCACACAATTTTCTTTTGTTGCTCTTCTGTTCCATTACCATGATTTCCATGACTGAATTCTTCTCATAATAAATGCAGTCTGTATCAGTTCCAGACTATAACTTATATGATGATGAAATGCAAGTTATAGGTTTGTAGCTCACTTTCAAGTTCACTTTTAGGAAGGGTATAGCTTTTCCTACTGTTCATATCAGTTTGTGATGTACATATGAAGTGTTTTAGTTTATTATTGGTTAATGTCCATGTTGTCAGAAGACCATAACAGATTTCTAAATGTACTTAATGAGCTACCCATAAATAAAACCACCTTCCTTTTATAATAGTTAACCAGCCCACTAGGTGACAAACTCTTCTTAACCTTGTTCTCACATACACTACTCTTATAGTTTCCTCACCTCTGGTCAAACCTGATCACAAATCTGCAGTCTTTAACTCAGGGTATCAAAAGCCTTCAAAATGAATATATTTGGATTCAAAGATTTTAAAAAGACAAATTGATAAAATTAAATGATGAGCTCTCAAAATTTAGTTGAATTTCTAAAATCGCTCTTGTTCCTGCTCTATTGTATTCTTCTGCGACAGATACTTTCTTGATGCTTCAGTTTTCCTGCAATAAATGTTGCTTTCATACATTATTTACGACCAAACATCATTTATATATCATCTGAAGAAAATGAGTAATTGGGTTTTCTTTTGCTTGTCTGACGAGTTACAGTTTTAAATTGTTCATAAAAAATTAAGATTGTTTTCTGGAATTCAATTTATAGCCATAGCCTAATCTGCTACATAAATAACTTAGTCAGCCAAGGACAAGGCAAAACAGCAGTGGTGACAAAGAGACCATGAATATTGCTCTTTACATTTTTATCCTTGGACAGTAATTTGCCTTTTGTTATGGCTAAGCTGTAAAGTGGCTTGCTACTCTTTTATCATGACTGCTAAGTAATTTATCAATGTATTTATATTCAAATTGATTACAAGATGAGTGGACTGGCTATACTCCCTTTTTCAGCCATGACCACAATGAATTAATCTTTTATTTCTTAATCATGTGGTATACTTTGAAAAACATACCCAAGTTTCTAAATCATCTGGTATAGTTAAATAGGATTTCCGATCTCATGTAGCCTCAGTTGTCACTTATGTCACTGAAGTTAATTCCCATCTAACAACTAGCATAAACCAAGCATTCTCCATCAGAACCAAATATATTGTGAAACATAAAAACAAACCATCTTGGTGAAGTGTCAGCATTAATAAACTCTATAATGAAGAGAAAAAAGCTAATTAAAGTCTATAATAAATCAAAATCTATATGCATTAAATACTTGGTTAAAAGGATCAGCAAAATTATAAAAGCTAGCATAAAGAAGACCAAAGAGGAATAGGTTCATAGGTAGGTACTAGGCTATCTGTCCGAAGCCATTTATAAGCCTAGCCAGAATGTGTTGGTTTTTGCCACCTCCTTAGATTAGTTCCCTGTGCCTCTGTCCAGCAGAGCCACTGAAGTGATCCCTGGGGTAAACTTTCTGTTTCCCATAGGTTCATAGGTAGGTACTAGGCTATCGGCCCAAGGGCCTACGTAAGCCTAGCCAACAAGGTTCCCTGACTTATGCCACCCAAGAAAGTTATTTTCATGTGCCACTGTCAAGCAGAGACACAGAAGTGATCCCCGGGATGTATTTTCTATTTCCCATCCACTTATCAAGATTTTTCTTGAAGAGTGCTAATGAAGAACTTTGCTTGACATAGATGGGTAGCCTGTTCCAGAGTATGGGAAGTCTCTGGGACAGGAATCCATCCCTCCAGCATGTCCTGTTTATTGTGGTGACAAGGTTTAGATCCCTAGACTGTGTAGCTCGGACAGATTGGGATTTCTTTAGGTGTAGCATGTCCAACAGCTCTGGGTTTGACATAGCTTTATATGTTAGGCAGAGATCACCTCGGAGTAGGTGATTTGCTACAGAGTAAAGTTGGAGTTTTTTGAGATGGTCAGTGTAGGGCATTTGTTTGAGGTCAGTAATCCTCTTTGTGAGGTACTTCTGTGGCCTTTCCAGCTGCTGAAGATGTATTGTGAGGTACATTCCAAAAGGGGCATTGTACTCTATAATGGGTCTAATGAGTGTCAAATAGAGGGGAACAATGACCTCTTTTTTTCCTGGATGAGAACCCTTTTATGATGAGGTGTGCCACATAGAAGGACTTCCTGATTACTGTGTCGATGTGACTATCAAAGGAGAGACTACTGTCCACCTGGGTCCCAAGGTCTCTTATCACACATTTGGTGTTAAGTAGATTACTGCCTATGTGGTAGTTCATGGGTACAGAGTTTTTACCAAAGTGGATGACACTGCACTTTTTGGCATTGAGCTTGAGGCCATGGCTCTGACACCAGGCATCTGTGTCAGCGCGGCCCTTCTGTAGGATGTCCACATCATTTGGGGACTTGACTATAGCTCCTAGTTTGCAGTCATCTGTGAACTCTGTTAGCCAGAGGGCTTCTGTGTTAGCCTGTACTTCAGAGAAGTAGATACCAAACAGGAGAGGTCCCAGGACGCAACCCTGTGGCACTCCACTTGTCACTGCTTTGAGGTCAGATTTGGAGTCTGCAACTTTTACAGTGTGGGTTCTGTCAGTGAGCCAGTTGGCAACCCATCTTGTGATATAGGGATTTATATCTATTTTAGTGAGTTTAGCTATAATTCCAGAATGGGGGATGTTGTCGAAAGCCTTGGCACGGTCAAGATAGGCTGTGTGAACCACCTTATCCTCATCTACGGCTTTGTCGACTGCCTCAGAGAAGTCAATCAGGTTCAGGAGGCATGATCTGCTTTTCACAAACCCGAACTGGGTGGGATCCAGAGTTTGGAGGTTGCCAATGTCTTTGTTTATGAGTTCCATGGTGATACATTCGATGGCCTTCCAGGCTCGCCAGGCTAATAGGTCGATAGTTCCCGGGATCAGTGGTGGCTTTGTGGAGTGGAATAATTGTTGAGGTGTGCAATTCAGTGGGCACAAAGCCTGATGTGAGGCTATTATTGAACACGGTGCTTAATTGGGGAGCCAGTTCATTCTGAAGTTCATGTAAAACGCAGCCTGGGATGTTGTCCGGTCCCATGGATGTTGTGTCTTTGGCTTTAGAGAGTGCAGCATTTACCTGTGTAGTTGTGATTTCAGGGACTCTGCATTCTTCCTGTATAGATATGGGCCCTTTAGGGGGTGGTTGGGTAAAGTTTGCACTCAACCTATCTGCCAGGATGTTGGCGATATCAGTTGGTTCTGTAATTTTCGTGCCGTTGTGTTCTAACTCAGAGCAGTTCTGGGTGTTGCCATTGAGATTCTTGACATAGCTATAGAATGCTTTGTTGTTGTCCTTAGAATTAGTGGTGATTTTGTTTTCATAGCTAGCTTTGGAGGATCTTATAAGGGATCTCAGCTTCTTACTGAGGCTGACCAGGGAGCTCCTCCACTCATGGGATTTTACTCTCTTTTGCAACAGTTTCTTCCTTCTGTTGTACAGTTTGTTTATGGCAGGGGACCACCAGATTGGCTTCCTTTTTTTGGAGTATAGCGTCTTGGTTCTGTTTGGGATAGCATGATCCATGCACTCGTGTAAGGGCTTAGAGACTGCATTTGTGTAGGATTCAGCAGTTGTAACTGTATTGTCCATCTGCATGGGTGTCATGAAGTTCACCACTTCTGTCTTAAGAAGCATGAAGTTGGCTTTGGAGAAATGTTTTACCATGGTTTCCTAAATGGGGGGTGGGGGCTTATGGTTGGATCGGACCAACGAGGAGTTGGCTTCAGGTGTAGAACATCAGTCACTCATGTTGGTAATGACTAGGTCTAGGATATTGTTGCCCCTGGTGGGGGTGTGGGTAAGTTGATCCATGGCATTAGAGTTTATGAATTCCAGAAAGCGTTGAGCTAAGGAGTTGGTACACGAGTAGTTTTCCCAGTTAATGGTGGGGTAGTTGAAGTCACCCATTATTAGGGTGTTTGATTGAACCCTAATATGTTCCAGTACATCAAGAAAAGAAAAGTGGGAATCCTGGGGCATGGTGGGGGATCTGCAGCAAGCTATAATTTGGATTGCAGTTTTGCCCATCCACTTGTCAAGGTTTCTCTCGAAGAGTGTTAGTGAGGAGCTCTGCCTAATATAGACTGGAATCTTGTTTCAAAGCATGGGATGTCTCTGGGACAGGAATCTATCCCTCCAACACATCCTATTTATTGTTGTGGTGAGGTTTAGATCCCTAGAGTGTGTGGCTCGAGTGGATAAGGTTTTCTTTAGGTGGAGAATGTCCATCAATTCTGGGTTGGACATGGCCTTGTATGTCAAGCAGAGATCACCTCTGAGTAGGCGGTATACAACCGAGTACAGCTGGAGTTTCTTCAGTCGAGCTGCATAGGGCATCTGTTTGAGACCAGTGATTCTCTTGGTGAGGTACTTCTGTGGTCTTTCCAGCTGTTGCAGGTGTCTTGTAAAGTACATCCCAAATGGTGCATTGTACTCTATGATTGGTCTGATGAGTGATGAGTAGAGGGGCACAATGACCTCTTTTGATCTGGATGCAAACCCTTTTGTGATTAGATGGGCCACATGGATGGATTTTCTAACCACTTTGGCAATGAGATTATCAAAGGAGAGATTACTATCTACCTGGGTCCACAGATCCCTTATTATATCTTCTGTATTTAGGGGACTACCACCTATGTGGTAGTTTGTGGGTACTTTTTCCAAAGGGGATGACTATACACTTTTGTCATTTAGCTAGAGGCCATGATGTTGACACCAGGTATCCATCTCAATGAAACCCTTTTGGAGGATGTCTGTATCAGCCAGAGAGTCAATTATAGCCCCTAGTTTGCAGTCGTCTGTGAACTTGGTCAGCCATAGTCCTCCTGTGCTTGCCTGTACCTCTGAGAAGTATATGCCAAACAGGAGGGGGTCCTAGGACTGAGCCATGGGGAATGCCACCTGTAACCAGTTTAGAGTTGGACCTAGCTCCGACAACTCTCACAGTGTGGATTCGGTCCGTGAGCCAGTTAGCAACCCATCTTGTGATGTAGGGGTTTATGTTCAGACTGGTGAGCTTGTCTATAATACCAGAATGGGGAATGGTGTTGAAGGCCTTTGCGAGGTCTATGTAGGCTGTGTGTATCACCTTTCCCTCATCTGTAGCCTTGTTAACTGTCTCAGAGAAGTCCACCAGGTTTAGGAGGCATGATCTTCCCTTAACAAAGCCAAACTGGGTAGGGTCCAGTGTTTGTAGGTTCCCAATGTCTCTGTTAATGAGTTCCATGATGATGCACTCCATAGCCTTGCAGACCAAGCTAGTCAGGCTTATAGGGTGATAGTTCCTGGGATCTGTTGCGGCTCCACCATTGTGGAGTGGAATAACCATTGCTGTGCACCACTCTATGGGTACATAGCCTGTGGAGAGGCTGAGTTTGAACAGTGTGTTTAGGTGAGAGGTTAGTTCATCTTTGAGCTCATGTAGGACACAGCCTGGGACACTGTCCGGTCCCACTGATGCTGTGTTTTTGGCTTTGGAGAGAGCTTTTTAAACCTGAGTGTCTGTGATTTCAGGGGCTCTACATTCTTCTGGTATGGTTATGGGCCCTTTTGGGGGTGAGTGGGGGTGAAATTTGCACTGAACCTGTCTGTCGGGATGTTGGCAATATCGGTTGGTTCAGTGTATTTTGTGCCATTCTGCAGATCTGAGCATTGCCACTTAGATTCTTGACATAGCTAAAGAATGCCTTGTGGTTATCTTTGGAGTCCTTAGCAATTTTTCTTTCAAAGCTCGCCTTGGATGATTTTTATGAGGGATCATAGTTTCTTGCTGATACTGATCAGGGATGTCTTCCCTTCTTGGGATTTTACTCTTTTCTGTACTAGTTTCCTCCTTCTATTGTATAGCTTGTTTATGGCAGGAGTTCACCAGACTGGTTTCCTTTTCTTGGAGGAGTGAGTCTTGGTTTTGCTTGGGATAGCATGATCCATGCATTCTTGTAGGTGCCCATAGAATGCATTAGTAAAGGATTTTGAAGCTTGGATAGTGTTATCCTTTAGCATGGGGGCTTTGAAACTTTCCACCTCGGTATTAAGTAACGTGAAGTTTGCTTTTGAAAAGGTTTTCACAGTGGTTTCCTTGTCCAGGGGTGGGGGTGGAATGTGATTTGTTTATGGTCAGATCTAACCAGCGAGGGGTTGACCTGCTGTGTGGAACACCGGTCACCCATGTTGGTGATGACCAGATCCAATATGTTGTCACCTCTGGTGGGAGTGTTGACCAGTTGATCCAGGGTGTTTGAGTTTATAAATTCTAGAAAATGTTGGGCAAGGGAATTAGTACTTGAGTAGCTCTCCCAGTTAATGTTTGGGTAATTGAAATCACCAAATATTAGGGTGTTTGGCAGGACCTTTATGATTCCCACTGTTTCCAAAAATGCATAATGGGGGTCCTGGGACATGGTGGATGATCTGTAGCAAGCTACAATTTGAATTGTAGTTTTGCCCATTGTTAGTTGTACATGGATGATCTCTGAAGTATCATGCTTTGCCACTAACCTGGAGGTGTGGGTATCCTTGATGAATATGGATACGCCCCCCGCCTTTTGTGTTTCGGTCCGAGTTCTGTGGCCAAAATGTATGGTATGAGTTGTAGCCTGGAAGTGCTGGGGTGCTCTCTGGATCCTTAAACCAGGTTTCTGTTACTGTACATATATCAATTTTCTCCATACTGAGGAGTGCCTCTAGTGTGTGCATTTTGAGGTTTAGACATCTGGCATTGAGTAGCATTACCCTCAGTTTTTTGTTACTTGTGCTATTTACAGTGGTGGGGTTGCCTTTTGAGCCTTGTCTAAAAAAGGCACTATAGGGGTGGCAAGAGCCTTGGCCAGTATTCTAAAGACTAAGGGTGACAGGTGCAAGCTGTCTGTAGTGAAACAGCGTGGCTTGTCGAGTATGCCATCCCAGGCAGACACTGGATCCCCTTTGAATGACACCAGAAACTTAGCCAATTGTTGAAATTGATAATTTTTTCTTTATACCGTGGTATCACTCTTGGTAAGAGCAGGATGCTCCTCAGGGTCAGGGTCATACCGGCCTGGGCTACGTGATCAGATAGCTCTTCCATGCCTCTTTTCATGTAGTCTAGAGAGGTATGGCTCAGGTCATTCACACCAACATGGACAATGACAGAGTCGTATTTGTACTTGTTCTGGAGTGACCTGAATGCTTGTGTTATGTGGCGGATCTTGGCACCTGACAGGCAGCTAACAGTAACCTTATTCAGCCTAGTGAGTGGGACATCATTGTGCCTGACTATAGAGTCACCTATTACTAATATGTTGGGTATGTTATTTTGGCTTAAGCGCTGTGATTGCATGGCACACTGGTTTTGTGAAGTATGTGTTTCATGGTTTGTGTTGGGGGGGGGTGGAGGTTGCTTGGATGTCTGCTTTAGAGGTCTCTGCTGCTTTTGCAGATTTTTATTTAGAGCCTCTGAGCATGTTTTCATGTATTTGTGCTGGTTTAATGGGTCTATGTGAGACTGGTGGTGTGATGCAAGTATTTCCCTTCTCCTCTTGACTGTCTGAACCAGTCTTGGGTTGAGAGATCTTAGCCTCCAGTTTGGCTGTATAATTGCATCTCTCGCATGTATTTGTGTTTGGTGGTAGGAGGAGATGGTTTTCTGTGTACATGAGGGTCTAGTGCTAGGGTTTATAAGTGCTTGCTATGAGTTTTGAGCAAGTGCCGGGTTGTGAAATTAATGGCTTGAGAGCTTAAGTTGAAAGCTTGTCAAGTTCCAAGGGAAAAATTGAAGAGGAGACTTTGTGGATTAAAATTAGCATCTGAAGCTAAGGATAATCATAAATTGTTTTTAGCTCTACCAGCTGATTAAAAAATAACCCAACAATGCAGTTAATTAATTCATTAAATTATTACCCATGTGAACCATAAATATATTGCTAATATACTTGCAGGTCAATTTATTGCCAACTTCACATTAGTCATTAAAGTTCCATAGATTTCTATGCTCCTTCTTCCCCTCCAAGATTAAGATGAAACATATCTTAACTGCAGTCTCTAAAGATAAAAGTACCACTTTATGGTCCCTATCAGTATACCTGGTTCTTTAATCAATAGTCCCAAGCATGCCCTGTCTGAATCCCTCCTAAAACCGCTCAGCTTAACATAGTCCCAGAATAAGTTCCTGAGGCATGGAAAGTGATTATCATTATGCCAGTGTATAAAGCAGGCCCCACTTCAGAGCCTGTGTTCTATAGACCCATCAGTCTAAATCTTAATATCAGTTTACAGTACAGACAGCAACTCACTCCATTTAGACATGGTCTTCAGAAAGGCCACACCTTTCTAGATGACTTCCAGTTCTTTTACCACCACATAACAACAATAGTAGGAAATTTATTCCAGAGGCTTCTCTCTAGCCTAATACATGATTAAAGACATCCCATCCAGATCAAAGGAAGTTATCGCAGTTATGGAATATTATTCCCCTTTTAGTATTGCACATCATGGAACTTATAATACTCCAGAGGTTCCAAACTAAATAAAATTCACCAATCTAAAAACCCTCACCTACCAAGACCAAAAGCATAGCTAGGATAGGGCAAAGGAGGGAGGCGCCCTCAGTGCATGGTGCAAGGAGGCATGATTGGCAGTATTTGCAATGCTGGCATTATATCTATACTCAGTACTTATGCGCTTGCTTCAACACTTTGTGTGTGGTAATAGTTGTAGCAAATGGTTTACTAGAAAAGGCCTTTTATTGTTAATTAGATAACTTAGTTGAGGGGTAGACCTGGTGCTACTTGGAGAGGGGTGAGGGTAAGGAACGCCAGATTTGAAAGGGACTTTTTTTTTTCAATCCTAAACTTTCAGAGGGGTGCCAGGAAGTCACTGGGTGCTAGAAGAGCCAGCCACAGTTCTGATCAACTTAGACTTGAATCTTTATCTCTGTATTCTGTGTCTTATAGACTCCTGCACAGTTATATCGAGCATTCCATACTGGTAAATATCCAACCTTTGCTAGTATTTGACACCTCCACAACACACGTGGCTTCACAAACCCTTGAACTAAAGTCTTGAATTTCCAGCAATAAAAAATGAAGCATTATTGAAGCTTCTGGAATAAATTTCCATTACATAATAAACCAAATGACACCCTCATTACCTTTAAGACAAATTTTGACAATTGGAGAGGAGTCTGTAAGTTCATCCTAGGCCTGACTTGTTTTGTCTTTCTATAGGTAGGAGGTGCACTATGAGGGTGGGTATTGGCAAGACAATTATGGTTAATGGAATGACTCTGCATGTTAAACTCTATCAGCGTGAGAATCTATGAATCTGTAACTGATCATATGTCTGCTAGCTAATATCATGCAACACCATACATCAGCCATGCATACAGCCTATACCCGTGCTACCTAATGATGTCCAGCATCATGAATCTTCTCTGCATCCAGACCTAGCCTGCCAGCCTGACACAGTCCAATATCACACAGAACACACACACACACACACACACACACACACACACACACACACACACACACACACACACACACACACACACACACACACTCTGCTTTATTTCATGACAGGATGTTATTCTTTTCCTCAAGACGACTGCCGACTTTTACCCTCTAGAAAAGGAACAAAAACTTGTGCAGAATGGATTGCAGTGCATTTGATGTTTCACCCTCTTCCCAGCTTTCATAACTGCCTCCAAAGATAACTTGTCATGATGTTACCCTCTGTGCACACTTTTGACACCTTTATTCTATCAAATATTTCTAGAAGGCTAAATTAGGTCTGCATTAGTCTGCCACTGAAAAACATAACTAGATTTAGTTTCAGGTCCAGCACTGAAATTCTGGAGTTCCCTATGACCAGAACAAGGGCATACTGATAAAACTGTTCTGGTCTAATTAATAAAGTCCAAGAATAAAATGTTGCAGGGTAACATATCATTGACCTCAAACGTGTTGTCATCAGAAATTGACTAATGAAGTGACATTGACATTAAAATAAAATACTATAGTCTAAATGTTAAGACTACATATATTAGAGAAAACCATGTCTAGAAAAAGATCTGCTTTGGAAACTAAATCATCCAAAATGACATCTGATGACTAGTAGTGCTTGATGTTCATAATTTATTACATCAGTTCAAATAATTATGATATCTAAATGTGCTTTTTATATGGAAAAATAAAAATAAAAAACAAGAACAGATATTGACTAAGAGTGGTATACAAAACATACACTGTGTGTGCTATACAAAATGTGGTCATTTGCTGATAGAACTGGCTGACACATTTATGCATGGCCAAAATGTTCGGTTATCAGTAGATATGACTGTACAGCTTTAATAAACTAAATGTACTCTTCAGTTGAAGTTATGATGCATGGCACACATTTCTTGGTACTTGCTTACTACAATCATATTTTTCCCTTCCTGTGTAAAGTCTAAACCCAGGCAAAATGTTATTATAGCAATAACCCACGCCTGGGTGTGGGTAATGCTGGATTTACCCATGGTTGGTGTGGTTTGGTCCCGAGGGTGAAGCCCAAGGGACCAAACAAAGCCAACCGTGGGTAAATGTAGCATTACCCACACCCAGAAGTGGGTTATTGCTATTATACCATGACATTATTTAAGAAAAGAAACTATTACTTTTCTGAAATAATGGCATAGTATAATGCCTGTTTGCTGCCCTTCCGCAGATGTCTGGCATCCGCGGCAGTTCTGATGTACTGCGCGCCTGTGCAGTACATCAGAGCTGTGGGCAAAAGCAACAGAGAAAGGAAGATCTCTGTTGCTTTTTTTTTAGTGTTTCGCTATGTTAAATGGGTTTAACATAGCGAGACAGCTTTAAAATAAGCAACGGAGATGTCCGTTGCTTATTTTAAAACTGTCTCGCTATGTTAAACTCATTTAACATAGCGAAACACTAAAAAAAAGCAACGGATATCTTGCTTTCTCCGTTGCTTTTTTTTAAAACCTATCTCGCTATGTTAAATGGGTTTAGCATAGCGAGACAGCTTTAAAATAAGCAACGGAGATTTCCGTTGCTTATTTTAAAGTTGTCTCGCTATGTTAAACCCATTTAACATAGCGAGACAGTGTTTTAAAAAGAGAGTTATACTAATGGAAAAAAGTCTGGGCGACCGGACCTTTTTCCATTAGTATAACTTGATTTACAACGGGCACGCTGGCCAATCAGCGTGCACGTTTTGGAATAATAATGGGGGGTCATGGCATAATAAGGAATAATAGAATCACACAATATGAAACAAGGCTGTAGATAACTTTTGTGCAATAGTAAACAACAAAACTGACTTCCTTTCTTCCCAAATGGAAAAACAACAGTCTGTGATAAAAAAAAAATCTAAAAATAAAAATAAAAACCCACCTAGTAAATCACCCCCACTAAGCATAAATGCCTAAAGAGTCAATATAGTGGACCTAGTCTCCTTGTATTAGTAATGCAAATATTTGTGTTAAAAAGAAACATGATCCTTGAAGTTTAATGCTAAAAAGAATAATGTGCCCCATCCATTCAGTGTAGATCTCTACCCACCACCCAAACATATTCCTTCAGAGGGGCACTATAAGGGTGGGTAATCATTAAGAATCATGAATCAAATAATTAATTATATTGTGCATTTGTTAAGTGAAGAAATAACTGTGGGCTTACAGTAACATCAACACAATGGCTGTTAACAGCATTCTGAGGAAATGCAAATGCCATATTATACTATCTCTGCATTTATCCTTGCTTTTTGTGGAAAATGTATGAAATGTAGACATCATTAAATTATGCAGTGGATGTATGTCATTGATTTCAGCATGAGTAAAGAAGGAGTTTTGAAAATGTGGACCTAATTTTGTTAAATATCAAATGTATTGTCATTTGCATTACTGAAGGAGTGCATTCAGTTTGCCATTTTGATCTCTCTCTCTCTCTCTCTCTCTCTCTCACTCTGTCTCTAAAGCAGTAGAGTTGAGGTTTATTCAAAGCATTTTGATGCCAATCACCAAAATATTTTAAGACCTCTCAAGAATGCATGTAGGACAGAACAAGGAATATATAGCAAAGAAGGAGTTGAGTGTTTGGGAACATTCATGCTTTTAATTCTGCTTCATCATGGGGGTGTGTAGAGAGATTAGTACAGTGCAAAATGATTTACACTGCTACACTATATCTTAGCCTGATAGGAGTGAGAAACTGCTGGGTAAAACAATAATAATAGTTGTTATACATGGTGGTAGTGATGAGATTGACAGGGTATGTTACCCACTACAGTAAGTGTTTACTGTAGAACATACCTCTCAACTTCTTTGTTCAAGAATTCTAAATAAAGACAAAATATAATGAGCGGGGGCAAAGGGTCAAAGTCATGGACAGTTTTAAATATTTCTCTAATTCTTTTAAAATGTCAGTAAAACAAAAATCGCTTCAACTTGCATTTTCTGAACAATAAGAACTATGAAACTCTATCGCTTGGTACTACTGACTGACTTTAATTCACAGTGATTTACCAGATAATCAAAAATGTTATGAGGAACAAGGAAAATATGAAGCAAAATCAGAGCCTTTCTGCAAAATTCTGGATAGGTGAGAGGTATGTTGTAAGATATAAGTGTATCACTTGTGTTACCAGGTGGTCAAAGAGTTCCAAGTTCTGCAGCAGTTTGTACTTGCCTTTAGCCAAAAGCAGCTAGTGGAAAGTGTCAATATCAATAAGATGTTTGAGAAACTGATCCTGCCAATGTTACACAAAGAACCGAAGGACAGATTTCCCCATTATAGTTATAAATGAAAAGGCTTTATGAAGTGCTTTAAATTACTTCAAAGATTGCTCATGTAAACCAAAGAACACTACAGGGAGGGAAACTGCAGGACAACATTAACTAGAATGGATTGCAAAAGGAAGTTTAAAATACTACAGCCTGAGCTGTAGAGTACAGTGCAAGGAAAACTTTGAAGAAGATTGCAAAATGATATAATTTAACTGCAATGCAGCATTAATTGGTACACTTATATCTCTAACAATACATATGCTCAATGTTTCCTAGACATTGTTAATAACAATGCACAAGAGCAGATTGTAAAACTACCAAACAAACCACAAACGAAAACTAAAACTGGTAAAAACAGGCACAGCAGGAAACCATAAAAGCCAGCAAAAAATGAATACTGTCACACCAATACAGAATAAAATAAAGAAAAAAACTTTAAAGTGAGCGCTTTTGGCAAGCACATTAACTTGCCTTCTTCAGACAAACAGTTATAAAACAGTTTTGGTTCTCATTATATACTATTCAGCTGAGTAAATTGATGAGTCAGCCTACTTAGCAAGCAGGAAAATTTTAAAGTAGCCTTGTCACACAACATAAAATAAACCATAAGTTGCTAATATAAATCTTATTCTCATAAAGAAATATATGTCAGACACCAATAAATATTATAAACACATAACAATATTTCAACAAAATTACCAAATTATTAACTAAAAACTATGAACTTAAACAATGTATAAATATATATATATATATATATATATATATATATATATATATATATATAGTATAAAAATATGGTAAGTGAAACCATAAATAAAAATTAACATAAACAGTAAATCCAAAAATCTATCTAAATCAACCAGAAATGTATATGTATGTGTAAACCCTTTAATGTCATTGTTTAAGGGCCAAATATCTCAACATACATTTGATAGAAAGGCTCTCATTCAAACCCGGAAAGACTTGTGCTCTAGTCTTAATCTGCCATATAAGCTCATCAGTTTCCAAAAGGACTTGCCATGGTCCTCCCCTAATATCAATGCTCCTATGTTGTAAAACTGCAAATCTGAAAGCATGATCAGGATAGTCTAAAATGTGTTTGGCCAGTGCATTGTTAGACTCATTCCTACTTATAGCATAACAATGTTCATAAATACGTTGTTTCAGTTTCCTTTCCATTTTGCCAATGTAGAATGCATCGCATGAAGTGCACAAAGACACATATATAACATCTTTAGACTCACAATTATATCTATAATTCATTTTGTACATCTTGTTATTGATGAAAATTTGCTTGGTCACAAAAATATGTTTACAGTATGAACATGAGCCACATTTAAACATTCCTTTAGTTCTATGTGTACTGTCTCTTTTCCTCTCTAGGAGCGATTTTAAATTCTGGCCTCGCCTATAAGTTATTTTAGGCCTAACCCCTAGTGCTTTAGATAAGTTTTCATCACCTTTAATTATATTCCAGTTCTTATTAAGAACTTCTCTAATAGCTGAGTGTTCAAGTGAATATGTACAAAGAAAACTAATTTGATGGACTATAAAGTTATCAGACATGTTAGTTGACTGCTCACCAAGAAAGCCTTCATGGTAACTCCGATTTTTAATAGGGGTGCCAACTAGATCAGATAGCAACGGTGTAAAATGCCCCATACTCCTTTTGTTTATGATTTCATTTTTAATATTTGAAACTAGGGTAGAAGGATACCCTCTATTCAGAAACATTTTTTCTAGCAAGTCACATTCATGGTTGAAATCGGTTTCATCAGAAACCATACGGGCAGCTCTAACCATCTGCCCCTTAACTACTGCCTTCTTCTGATGGTAAGGGTGACTGCTAGAAAAATGTAAAAAGGTATTTGAGTAAGTTGGTTTACGATATATCAAACTCTTATATCTATGGTTATAATCATCCCTAGTGAGCTGTATGTCGAGGTAATTGACCGTTTTTTCCCCTATAGTGTAAGTAAATTCCAAAAAGTTGGTAGTCTGAGTGATGTTATTAATGAAAGAAGGAATAAGAGAAAGATCACCTTTCCAAATACAGAACATGTCATCCTGGTATCTGGTATACCAGGATACATGATTCTGAAAAAATGAATCTTTAAACAAAAAATTGTGTTCCCAGAATGCCGTAATGGCATTCGCAAAACTACTGCAACAGGGGGAACCCATAGCTACCCCCGACTTCTGTAAGAAAAATTGGCCTTCAAAAACCATAAAGTTGTTACTCAGGACAATTTTTAAAAGTGTCTCAACTAAATTAATGGTATCATCATTTACTTTTTTCATAATTAAGAATTCCCTAGTCCATTCAATACCTAACTGCTGGGGAATAACTGTATATAAATCTTTGATGTCAATTGTTAAAAAATGAGCATTAGGCTGAAACTCAAGGTTATTAATATGGCTAAGAAACCCCCATGAATCCTTACAGATTTGTGTTTCGCTGCCAGTATGTGGTTTTAAGACACTATCAATATATTTGGCACACCCATATGTAATTGATCCCCGACCGTCAACTATTGGTCTAAATGGGGGATCAATTAAAGTTTTATGAATTTTGGGGGTGCCAGATAATGCTGGTGTTTTAGGGGCTAACATTATAAGGTAATGGTATAGGTCAATGTCAATAAGGCCCTCCAAAAACAGATCCTCCAGGACCCCTTTAACCTTTCTATGTGCCCCATTAACCTCATTTAATGTTACCCGTGTATATGTGGCAGTATTGAGGTGTTTGACCATACTATCAACATACATATCATGTTGCATAAACACAAGGCCACCACCTTTACCGGGCTTCATGACCCTAATATTACAATCGTTCAGCAAATTTAAGTAATCAAATTCACAATTACTAATGTTGCTACTCATATTTTTAAAATGCTGACAATTTTTGATAGCCCAAAAATCTATCTCACACATTTTTTCAAAAACACTCAAGTCTGGATGAATAAGTGGGTTAAATACACTAGAAACCCTTAAAGAACTGACCATACTAGTGCTGCTACCCATAAGCATATTGAGGTTAAGTTTACGGACAAATAACTTAAGGTCTATAATAGTTTTAGCAATGTCCATGTGTCTCCCCGGGACATAGGTTAGGCCCCTAGATAGAAAATCGACAATTTCTTTTCATTGGATCCACATCCAAGGAGGTGTAATTATATATGTTAAAGTCACCATCTGAGCTTGTGTAAACACATGGTCCACAAGCTAGTTCTTGAGTGTAAACTATCGTCTCCTCGTTCTCCTTTTGTTCCTCGCTTGTGGCCGGTTCCGATTGGACTGGCGATTGCTGGTTCGGTTGTTGTTGGTTGGTTGAAAATCCTGGTGGTTAGAACTAATGCCGCTATGATTGTCCCCCTGTTGTCTGTCAAGGTTGTTGTTATTACTACCAACATTATTGCCTCTATTGCCATACCCATTATTGTTTTTAGAAAGCCTCTCACTACGTCTGAGTGGCTGATCGTCCATACTTCCATTTAGTGGACTATCATTACTTGTACTAGAGGACAAAACTTCCTCATTCAAGTTTCCATCTATGTTATAGGCAGGTGACTGATTACTTGGATCATTGAAAGGGGGCTTAGGATAAGCTCTTTTATTGGCATAATCGCTAATGTCTCTAGTGATTTTTTTCTTATTAATAATGAGAAGTTAATTCAATGCAGACTCGATACTGGTATAAATTCTACAATAGTCGTACTTATACCTGTAAAAGTCAGTGCGGCTTTTGATAGCATGCTCTAAAATTTCAAGCTCTGTTTTAAGAGTATTAATGTCAGTTAAGTAAAAGTTAATAAGAGCCTGTAAAAATTCATGTCCTTGGCGGTCAAAAAGGTCTAGTAATTCCCTATGAAAAGTAGAATCATTCACCAGACCTGCTGGATACCGCCATTGCCTGAGGCCCTTGGGAATAATTTTATTCTGAATACATTGTTGCAGGTAGGAAACCTCAAGTTGAAGCTTCCTACATTTGCAAAGCTTTATATCAAAGTCATTAATTAAATTGGGTAGTTCATTTGTGGATTGTTCATCCCTTTCTAAAGGTGAACTGTTCAGTTGATTGTTTCCACAAAAGAAATTATTGTTATTTACAAATACTGCCATCAAAGGAATATTACTTACACGATTCGGTGAGCTATTGTCATTCAATGGTGGGGCTGGAATGCCTTGTGTTCCTCCCTGGTTGATGCCAGTTCGGCTTGTATTGTTTTGCGATGTTATGCGACCTTCGATGGTAACACTTACGCCCCTTGCAACCCCATTAGTGATGCTGCTATTGCCTGCTCCAACCAAACCCTCGTTGGACCCATGGTTGTTAATTTCTCCTGGTTGTCTAGTGGCAATATTACATTCGTTCAGTCTGCCACTACAGGGTATTTCCACTTTTTGAGACAAGGTTTCGACCCGCCCTAGGAGAACCTGCACTAGGGCTGTCAAATTTCCAATTGTGTTCTCCTGGTTATTCGTGGGGGTTTCTTAGCCATATTAATAACCTTGAGTTTCAGCCTAATGCTCATTTTTTAACAATTGACATCAAAGATTTATATACGGTTATTCCCCAGCAGTTAGGTATTGAATGGACTAGGGAATTCTTAATTATGAAAAAAGTAAATGGTGATACCATTAATTTAGTTGAGACACTTTTAGAAATTGTCCTGAGTAACAACTTTATGGTTTTTGAAGGCCAATTTTTCTTACAGAAGTCGGGGGTAGCTATGGGTTCCCCCTGTGGCAGTAGTTTTGCGAATGCCATTATGGCATTCTGGGAACACAATTTTTTGTTTAAAGATTCATTTTTTCAGAATCATGTATCCTGGTATACCAGATACTAGGATGACATGTTCTGTATTTGGAAAGGTGATCTTTCTCTTATTCCTTCTTTCATTAATAACATCACTCAGACTACCAACTTTTTGGAATTTACTTACACTATAGGGGAAAAAACGATCAATTACCTCGACATACAGCTCACTAGGGATGATTATAACCATAGATATAAGAGTTTGATATATCGTAAACCAGGAGTGTCAACCCGCTGGCCCTTGCGACCCTCAGAGCTCTTCCATGAAATTTAAAATGAATTTCACTTTTTCCGTGTCAAAGCTGCAGGAAGGAGCGCGATCGCACGTTAGCCGTAGAGAGGATTTATTTGTGTTTATTCTTTGTGAAGGTAAGTTACAAGAGGAAGGCTCAGCTCGCTTTTCTATATTTAAGATGTTACTGTTAAATCGAGTGTAATAGAATCACAACTAAGTAATACACTCAGTGAACTACTGGTGCAAACACCTGGTAGGAAGTACACTAATGTAAGGATGCTAAATAGCTGAGCAGTTAGCTTTCACTGAATACATACTACAGCACATGAGAGCATGAGTGAAAATAGAAATTTGTTATGAATTCATTTTTCCATGTGAAAGGTCTTGTTATATTATCAGTTTGTCATTTATTCTGTCTTTGTCTCTATCAGTCTACTAGACTGCATTATAGGTACTTTTTTCTCTCTTAAAGGCATGCTTTTAATGGAGCTGCCTGCATTGTTTCCAATTCATTTATCAAAGTTCAGTCGATAATCTGCTCATCTTCTGTATGACTGCTAGTTATATGAAATGTTTCAGAGTATCTGGTATTGTGAAGTGATGTGGATCAGGAAAATAGAAACTTTTCAGGTAAATGACAGTGTTGCTGCTACTATTCAGTGGTAAAATTTTACTTAGTCAAGAGACTGTTAGTTGTTAGCACCCATCAAGGAAGTTAATGGCTGACTCTTTAAATATTTTTTTCTCCCAGTACTTTACTATGGCAGTGGGCATTTCTAAAACCTGCTCTCACCTGTTCTTTGCTCTTGCAGGAAACAAAGACAGCGCCTGTCAGCTCACAGCTTGCTGCAGTTTCCAGTTGTCAGTGTAGATTTACCACAGTGGTGGTCTTCAGTTCTGTCCTTGCTTCTTTGATCTCAGGTGCTGTTATTTGTCCCAGGGGACAGCAAGGCAAGATGACATTCTGGGCTTGTTCAGCTTTTTCACTGACAGCTTGGCTTGTAGTCTGGCTTGTATTGTTTTCTTATAAATGGAATATTTTTTTCTTTACAAAAATAAACAGTAACAGACTGTTCTTTGGAGGTTTCTGGGTTATATGCAGTACATAACAGTTATTTGTGACACAGAACTTTGTTTCTCTCTACTAAGTTCATGCATAGTTAACAACAGATTGTTAAACAGTTTATTAAACAGTTTATTTACAGGAAGCAATTTTTCAAGTATCCCTAAAAGTAGTTAGCAAACAAACAGTACCACACCTTTGTTTATATGTATGTGTCTTTTTCTTTCTTGCATCACTTTGGTAGGGGATTGCATTGCATGCTATCAAAGGTCACTGTCTCTACATTGTTAAAGGCAAGACTTGTTATAGTCTGTGGGGTTCACCTTTCCCAACATCTGGGAGGTGCTTGTGTGCAAAGCACAAAATCATAGAGAGAACAGCATGCAGAAACATTGTTTCCAACATAGATTTAGTGCCTGACTGTCCATAAGATAGTATGGTAAACTGCTGGTGATGGAGTCATACTCCTGCCTCCTCCCTCCTGTCATGTCCCACTGTTTTTAAAATAATTAGAAAGAGATATTGAAGTTTAGGTGAAATATTATGCATTTATTAATTTATTTATATTATTTATTAATTTATTTATTGTTCAAATTAACAATACATTTTTGCTCTTCAGTTAATGTGAAACCTTTTTTGGTACACCCCTGTCGTAAACCAACTTACTCAAATACCTTTTTACATTTTTCTAGCAGTCACCCTTACCATCAGAAGAAGGCAGTAGTTAAGGGGAAGATGGTTAGAGCTGCCCGTATGGTTTCTGATGAAACCGATTTCAACCATGAATGTGACTTGCTAGAAACAATGTTTCTGAATAGAGGGTATCCTTCTACCCTAGTTTCAAATATTAAAAATGAAATCATAAACAAAAGGAGTATGGGGCATTTTACACCGTTGCTATCTGATCTAGTTGGCACCCCTATTAAAAATCGGAGTTACCATGAAGGCTTTCTTGGTGAGCAGTCAACTAACATGTCTGATGACTTTATAGTCCATCAAATTAGTTTTCTTTGTACATATTCACTTGAACACTCAGCTATTAGAGAAGTTCTTAATAAGAACTGGAATATAATTAAAGGTGATGAAAACTTATCTAAAGCACTAGGGGTTAGGCCTAAAATAACTTATAGGCGAGGCCAGAATTTAAAATCGCTCCTAGAGAGGAAAAGAGACAGTACACATAGAACTAAAGGAATGTTTAAATGTGGCTCATGTTCATACTGTAAACATATTTTTGTGACCAAGCAAATTTTCATCAATAACAAGATGTACAAAATGAATTATAGATATAATTGTGAGTCTAAAGGTGTTATATATGTGTCTTTGTGCACTTCATGCGATGCATTCTACATTGGCAAAATGGAAAGGAAACTAAAACAACCTATTTATGAACATTGTTATGCTATAAGTAGGAATGACTCTAACAATGCACTGGCCAAACACATTTTAGACTATCCTGATCATGCTTTCAGATTTGCAGTTTTACAACATAGGAGCATTGATATTAGGGGAGGACCATGGCAAGTCCTTTTGGAAACTGATGAACTTATATGGCAGATTAAGACTAGAGCACAAGTCTTTCCGGGTTTGAATGAGAGCCTTTCTATCAAATGTATGTTGAGATATTTGGCCCTTAAACGATGACATTAAAGGGTTTACACATACATATACATTTCTGGTTGATTTAGATAGATTTTTGGATTTACTGTTTATGTTAATTTTTATTTATGGTTTCACTTACCATATTTTTATACTCATTTATTTATTTATTTATTTAACATTTGTTGACCGGGAGTGTCCGACTAGGTTCCACAGATCCTGTTTTCAGCGGAGGCCCGGGGAGAAATGCTCCAGAAGCATGTCTTTAGAATGTGGGAGGAAACCGGAGTACCCGGAGGAAACCCACGTGAACGCAGGGAGAACATGCAAACTCCACACAGAAGGCACCCCAGCCGAGAATCGAACCGGAGAACCTCTTGCTGTGAGGCGACAGCATTAACCGCTGCACCACTGCACCGCCCAATATATATATATATATTTATACATTGTTTAAGTTCATAGTTTTTAGTTAATAATTTGGTAATTTTGTTGAAATATTGTTATGTGTTTATAATATTTATTGGTGTCTGACATATATTCCTTTATGATAATAAGATTTATATAGCAACTTATGGTTTATTTTATGTTGTGTGGCGAGGCTACTTTAAAATTTTCCTGCTTGTTAAGTAGGCTGACTCATCAATTTACTCAGCTGAATAGTATACAAGGAGAACCAAAACTGTTTTATAACTGTTTGTCTGAAGAAGGCAAGTTAATGTGCTTGCCGAAAGCGCTCACATTAAAGGTTTTTTATTTATTTTATTCCGTATTGGTGTGACAGTATTCATTTTTTGCCGGCTTTTATGGTTTCCTGCTGTGCCTATTTTTACCAGATTGTAAAACTATACAGCAGAGTGTCTAATATCTCTGACCAGGTCCTTGCTAACTTTGCTCTTGCCTGTGCCACATCCTGCATCTCCTCATCTATAGTTAAATCCAACCACAATTCAGTCAACTTCTCTGTCAGCACAAGGGACACCACATTACCACAAACTGAGACCATCTTTAGAGACTTCTCCAGAGCAAACCTGGTTTATCCTGTAAAAGACCCCCACAAAATTTCCAACAATCCCTTGCAAATGAAGCCTGCTGAGAAGGCTGCAACATTTACCAACAACATTTACCCGTACCTGAAGAGCTGCATAGAAAAATCACTACTCAGTCACCATAAATACAATGTCAAATTCAGAAGTAAACTTCTGTAGTGGAAGTCCCATATAAATAACAATAATAAAAATATGTTAATTGTAAGAAATCCTCACACCCCTATCACATGACTACAATGAAACATGTCAGCAAAGAACTTAAGAGCAGTAATAGAAAAATGCAAATTAGACAGTTTAAGGTTATTCCAGATACCAAATGAAACTGCTAATCTTTTCAAGTTATGTCAAGAAATAAAGGATTTATGTCTAATATTGCTTTGAGCTTAACCAAAACAATATATATTTTTCAATCCCAAGGATATAGCCAATATGTTATATTAGCAGACAACGTTAGAGCTAACTATCTCCCACCCACCCTCATTGTTTCCCACAGGTACCTGAAAACTTAATTTCCTATGAAATCTTCTTGGAACAAGTCTTAGAAGCCCTCCCCCCAAGCTAAAGTTAATACATCCATGGGAGCAGACAACATGAAAGACTGAATTCTTACCAGAGCGAGGTATGCACTATCTGAGCCTCTGCTTAAACCTTTCAACCTCAGCCTATCCACAAAGTATGTGTTTAAGGTCTGGAAAATAGCTGATGTAACCCTGCCAAACAGGAATGGCCATTTTACAGAGCCAGAGAGCTATAGGTCCATCACCCTCACCAGCTTTATATGCAAAACTATGGAACATATCATAGCAGAACTCACTTATGCATACATGAAGAACATCACCCAACAATTGAAAAAACATACATTTTTCAGAAAATCTTAAGCTTTTCTGCATTGCTAATGCCTCTGTATCAAAGTAAATGGTTGCTGTTATTTTCTAATTTGTTTTACCCCCAAAAGATCTGAAGGGGGCTACCATGGCAAGTATTATTTTGCTTTGCAGTCAATGCCTTCACCTTCCTGTGTCATGTTAGAGGGACAGAAAGAAATCCTTATGATGAGGGGATCATTGACTGTGGTTTTCTCTCTCCTCAGTTGACAACATTGCTGTGACTGCTTACTTTTCACTGCCAACATCAATCTGCATTTGTAATTACTTCGCTTCCTCTGATTTTCATGGCCATCTCTGTTGCAGCATTTTAAGAAATGTTAGAATTACAGGCCTGAAAATGTAGCTGAGTTAATTGCTCTTTTCAAAGTAACAACTGTTGTTCCGTTCAAGTGTGAGAATCTGACTGACCCCTGTGATTAATAAGTGTCACTTGAGCTGAGATTGTTTGTGTTGCTTTCACAGTTTTAAATATTGTAGCTAGAATTAAAGTCTGTGATGTTAATCTTTTTTCCCCAACACGATAAGAAACATGCACTTTTACAGAAATTACAGTGTGGAAAAATGCAAAATCATTTACTTACAGAAAGTAAGAATTTAGATTAACATATTTGCTTTCTTTCTTTGCGACACTGAGTTTTATTACAGGGAAAGTCATTTGCATCTGAAAACTCAGCTTGAAAGCCTTGACTTTGTTCAGACTCCAGTCTACATTATTTATTTGAGGTATGATGCTGGAAGTCTGTAATTGAAAGGCATATTTAAATGTCATTGTTTTCTTAATGGCTCTGTTGTTGGGTTACATGCCCTAACTTAAAGGGACAATCCCAGTGTTTAAAAGCTGACAGAAGTCACGCCCACTTTGACACATCACTTTTATTCCCACCCACAGTGTCTTTTTACTTTTAAATATCCTGTAAATCTACAGTTCCAGTCTTGTTTCAGCTCCCAGGATAAACTAATCTTTGGATTTATGTTCCTCTCTGACTTACATTGGATTGGGGAACTATGCCCCCATCTCCTGGCTCATATTTAAAATAAAGCTGTGCCAGGGAAAAGGGACTTCATTGTATACTAATTTTAAAATTTAGCATCACTCATGCTTCTACAGGGCGGCCACGGTAGTGCAGCGGTTAGCATTGCCGCCTCACAGCAAGAGGTTTGCTGGTTCGATTCTCGGCTGGGGTGCCTTCTGTGCGGAGTCTACATGTCCTCCCTGTGGTCACGTGGGTTTCCTCCGGGTGCTCCGGTTTCCTCCCACATCCCAAAGACATGCAGTAGGTGGATTTGACACTCTAAGTTGGCCCTAGGTGTGAGTGTGTGCATGTGTGTGCCTTCTGTGGAAGGTTGGGCACTGGGCTGGCAACTCAACACCGTAAAATTCCACTGCTAATCATGAGCAGACAGATGATCCGTTGTGGCGACCCCTGACCAGGAAAAGCTGAAAGAAGAAGAAGAAGAAGAAGAATCACTCATGCTTCTACAGATGAACAAGCAGCCCACTCATAAAAAATAGTGTATTTGTCACCATGCATTGCCACGGTGGTACGGCAGTAGCGTTGTTACCTCACAGCAAGAGGTTCGCCCATTCGATTCTCAGCTTGGCTTGGGAGTGCCATCTGCGTGGAGTCTGCATGTCCTCCCTGTGGTTGGGTAGCGTTCAAAAGACATGCGTGTGTAAATGGGCGTGCCTTCATTGAAGGTTGGGCATCAAGCTGGCACCTCGGCGTTTCGTAAAAATCTACTGCCAATCATTAGCGGACTGGAGTTCCGCTGTGGCGACCCCTTACCAGGAAAAAGCCGAAAGACAAACAACAACATTCAGAAATCAGCAGATATCAAACTAGAAGCTAAAAAAGGAACAGAAGCATGTATCTACTAATGCTCCACCCTTCCGTCACACACTTGCTTTCTATTGAATTGCTAGGAGGTCAGAAAGTCACTACACTAGGCTAGTATTCAAAAAATTTGAAAGAAAGACAAATATGGTTTCTATTTTTGTTTGCCTGACTCATGCTTTCTATAGGTAGAGGCCATGTCATAAAATTGTTGTAGATGGCCAGAATTCAAAATCACCACAGAATTAAATATGAAATGATAGAAACAAAAACTCTGTTTACTAATGTTTTAAAAGCCTTGCATTACTGATATGGTTTCTAGAGTAGCAGCAGCAGTCAGGTCATAGAATGCCTGAAAGGCTACTTTAATCAATGGGTAAAATGCACAGATTAAACTAATGAATGACTGACAAGGAGAGCTGTTCTCAGTACAACTGCAATTTGAGATGGAATTTGGCTAACACCTTTAAAACTTCCTGAAGGACTATTCTCCCACCCCCCTCAGCCAAGGGTGAGCATGCTCAGAAAGGCAAACCTGAAATGTAAACAAAGGCTGAATCAAAACAAAAAAATCTGTGGGACTGTCCCTTTTATTACTGTGCCACTCTTAGTAGCTGTTGTGATGTAACAGATGAGACAGATGCAGGAAAGAAAGGCAAACATAATTATTAAATTATGTTTTCTGTATGTGAAGTGTTTGGTCTTCAATTGCAGGGAAGTAAAAGCACTTTTTGGAAATAAAAAAATTGACTTTTTAGTGAAGTTCTGAGCTCTGATCAGTTTAGTTTTCTGAAAGGCAGGCCCTGTCTCCTGAACTTCTTTGAAAAGGATACAGGGGCAGGGAACAATGATCATTCCATGCATGCTGTTTACTTCAACCCAGCCAAGGTTTTGACACTATGCTCTGTATTGGTATTATTAAAAAATTAGATAAATATAATGCAACCCCCTACATTGTCTGCCAGACTGCAAATTGTCTATCCAATAGAGTCCAGGCTGTGAAAGTTGCTGGTATGCAATCTGATTGTAACATTGTAAGTGGCGGGTTGCCATACGGCTCATAGCTGGGCCCTCTTCTGCTTGGCATTTATTTTGCAGATATCTAAGCCAATATCCAAGAAGCTTGGTTGACCAAGTCTGCCGATGTCTGCAAGTTGGGTACTGTCATCTGCTCATCCACAGATACTAAACAGCTCCAACAAGGGCTGTAATATGCACATACCTTGTACATCAAAAACAGTCAAGCCAAATGCAGAAACGTATAACACAGTAGCATTAAACAAAAAAGCTGATCCCATGTCATATATCATAAATAGCATTACTCTTCAGACAGGTATAGTCTTTAGAGGCCTGCATATGTATGTGGACAGCTCTATCAAATATGATCATCATATTTCCACCATAGTCAGAAAATTCTTAAGTCTGACCCAGTTAATTTCCAAAGGAATATCTTCAAGATCCAAAAATGTCATCCTACTGCAGTATTCCTCCTGTATCACACCCATCACTGAATACAATGTCCCCTTTATTACATATAAAGCCAAACATATCATTCAACAAAAAAGGCATCAAAGATTTCTAACCATGAAAATTAAAGACCTTAAATCCTTCAACTTTCTCAATCGGTCACATGACCCTCCTTATACATAGTAGCCTACTGGCTGCGGTGAGGTTACCTGTGTCTTGTTTATGGAGCCTTGAAAGAGCTAATTCTATTTGATCTTCTATTTATTTCAAAAGCTGTAGTTGTACAAGAGACCACACAAGGGGATTAAATATACACCAAGTAATATCCCTCATTGGAGGGATAGAGTCCTAATCATCATCATCATCATCATTGTCATTATTAATGCCTTCTCCCCATTTTTACATGAGATTGGGGTGTCATATCATCTGTCACCATCTCGCTCTCTCTCGATTCAATGCCACTCTCTTATTTTCTATTGCAGTCATGCCTGACTGTCACAGGTCTTCTCTCACACAATCTCTCCATCTCTTTGCTAGACACCTTGTTGCCATTTGCCTTCTTCCTATCTGTCCCAAATCTTCTTTACCAGATTGCCTACTACATTCATGCACATGTGCTCAAAGCTCCATACTCTAGTAAATACTCTGCAATTGGAGCTACTTGGGCTTCTGCTCTGATGTCCTCATTTCTTCATTTCTCCCACAGTATGTATCCCATCACCAATTTTAGGCACTTCATCTCCATCACCTCTAGTTTTCTCAACTCCACAGCCTTCACTGATCAGGTTTCTGTTATATTCAGTAGTACTGGTCACACCACTGTTCAATATACCTTAATTTTAATATTCTTCATTCTTCTGTCCCTCACTACCCCCTGTCACTTTGTGATAAAATGAATGTAGACCCCCTGATTCGAGCTTTGACTTCCTCATTCAGAGTTCATTTCTCCTTAATGACCACTCCCAGATACTTGAAGCTTTTAATCTTTTCCACTATTTTCCCTTCTATCCCAATTTTCAGTTTCTTATGAATCCTCTTATGAATACTCTCATTTGCTGTCATTACAACTGTGTTTTCTGTACTCAGTTTTAACCAATGTGCCTTCAGTTTTGCATTCCATTCTCCAATTATTTGCTGAAGTTATTCTTTAGAGTCTGCCTGTAATGCCACATCATCGGCATATAGCAGCTTTGACCTGTTTGCTAATGCAGTCCATTACCAGTATGAATAGCAGTGGACTCAGAGTAGAAACTTGATGCAAACACACTCCCACTGGGAACTCCACTGTGAGTCTGAACACTGTTCGTATGTGTGCAATTGTGTCCATGTACATAGCCTACATTGATTCTACCAGAGTTTTTGAGACTTTGAACTATTGAAGGAATGCCCAAACCAGCTTTCTTGGGACCTTGTTATCTACTTTCTCCATGTCAGGAAATGCCCATTTTGTCACTTCTCATCTCTAATTTCATCTCAGCTCTCTGTCTCCCTGCAAACATTGGATCAGTTGTACTGATTCTGATCTGAATCCAAACCTCTCATTTCCAATCCAGCTTTCTACTACTCTGCATATTAATTTATTATCTGTCTTCTCCAGAACTTACATGCTATATAACAGGAGTTTGATACCTCTGTGCTGCCCATGTTTGTGAATATCCCCTTTGTCCTTGAACATTGGCACTAGTATGCTTATTCTCCAGTCATTTGGGATACACCTTTCTCTTCATACTAATCTAAGTACCTTCTGGAGCCATTTCTTCCATAACTCACCCAATATCTTGATCATATCTGTTGCAACCTCATCTGTGCCTGCTGCTTTCCCTGACTTAATTTTCCTTAGTGCTGTTTGTACTTCTTTTAGGGTGGGTTCCTTTTCTTCTTTCATTGGAGGTTGTGTCTGAGGCTGCAGAACTTCTCTAGGGTTTTCTTTATTCAAAGGTTGCTGTAAGTACTCTTTCATCAATCTTTGAGGTCCTCTGGTATGTTGAGCAGTTTGCTGCTGGCATTCCTTTTGAAGGGTGGCTAATGATTACCCTCTTTATCTTGCTGTCTTTGCCTTGCAACCTGATATAGTTTCTTTGTCCATCCAGAAGCTGGCAAAGTGCCACTGATGCCTTTTTCTTTGCTATTGCAACTGCTTTCTTAGCATCTTTGCTAGCCAACCAGTATCACTTCTTATCTTGGTCCATCGTTTCTAACTCACACTTTTTCTTTTCATGACTTCCAGGACTTCTGCATCCCACCCCAGCTTTCCTTGTGTGCTTTATTTCTGTACCTGTCTCAGCCCCATATCTGTTCTGTAATCTTCACACATGCTGTTTTTAGGTGGTGCCATTATTCCTCCAAGCCACCTATTTCCTCTTCTTCCTGTGGTGCCAGAGCCCTAAATTTTCCCTTGAATTCTTATGTCTTTAGTCCAAAGTGATATTATCAAATCTGAACTATTTGATTATTTTTATGTTAGTAAACCTATCATTTCAGTGATACACAGACTGCTTAAAATACATAAAGACAAAGAAAACTACCTTTAAGACCTATACTTTTATGCCATGGTTGGGTCACAGAACCCATATTGATTTACTTAAGAAATATGTTTTAGAGAATAATAGAGTATTAATTACTACTATTAGTATTAGTAATATTATTAGTTACTACTTATTAATTAGAGTATTAGTACTGCTGTTAGTCTGTGGTTTTACAGAGCTGATATTGTATGCACTATAATCAATTTTAATTATAATGTATGCAACATAATTAATTTTACTCTCCAGCTCTATTCCTTGCATGCTCTCCACTTCACATTCTTGTAACATTAGCGCTAATTCTGCCTTATTTACCTTTATTTTTCAGTTTGCACGGGTTTCTTTCATGAGTGACCCCCCCCCCCCCAACCTGGGATTCACTGCATAAAGCAATTTCTACCTTCTCCACTGAAGCTGGCTATCTTAACTAAGTAAAACCTCTTGGAAGCAAGACTCCCTCCAGCTTTTCAATTGTAATAGGTGAACAACAATTTAGTTTTTGTAAACTGTTGAGGCTTAATGGTGTATGCACAACAACAGTGAAGGGATCTAGCCAATTGCCACTAGATTGGGCTATGCTACTTTGAATCAGCCTTGCACTCGTACAGTGTTCCAGTCCCAAGCATTTACTTTTCAATTTGGTAAAGTAATTTCGGTCCCTCCTTATTGACTACATTTGCTAGTTTACCCCTAGGATCCAATTAAAATTAGCCTGAAAATTGGTGTAAAATTAAAAATAGCTGAAAACACACGAGTGTTATCAGGCAAGGTGCTTCTCAAGAAGAAATAGCAATAACTTGTAGCAGACTAAAGAAGCACACCACGGCTGGCACACCACGAACAGTTTATTTGATAGATAACTGGTTAGCGCTTTCACATTCAAATACAACGTAAAAATACATAATACACAACACATTATGCATACTCTATATTTAATGTCTTTGAATTGTATTTATTATTTATTATTTATTATTAAATTATGATATACAGTTTTATAGGAGTTTTTATATATATTTTTTATCTAATTATATAGGTGATAAAGTGTTTAGATGCTTAAAGTTAATATTTATATATACATCTATATTCACAGTTGTGTTTTTACTTAATTCTGCTGAGATTTAAACTCATCACAAATCAATATATAATATACATTATTTATACTTTGTACTTAATCATAATTATTCATCATCATTGTTAATTGATTAATTGATTAATGAGATTTTTTTAGAAAAAGTATATAAAGGCATGATGGGATTTTATTTCTTGAGGTCTGAAGAAACGTTGTATTTGAACGTGAAAGCGCTAACCAGTTATCTATCAAATAAACTGTTCGTGGTGTGCCAGCCGTGGTGTGCTTCTTTAGTCTGCTACAAGTTAAAATTAAAAATAATAAAACTAAATTAAAGTACAGCCAAAAACATTGCTTAAATACAATCATACAAACCAAATCAAAAGCCCAAGGGAACTCTCAGAGTCAGTGTTAGCCCCGCTGTGCTCAGCTCACTATGCTCCCCTCCCTGCCCCCTAAAGTGCTAAATTTAAACCAGACTTTGCCACTCCCTCCTGCTAAGTACCAATCAGCACCTCACACATCATTGAGCAGCCCTGCCCCCTTAACCCATTTCCTTCTCTCTCATTCTTCCACACCCTGTTAGCACAGTCAGCCATCAAATTTGGCCCGCCCCCTATCAAAATGCAAACAAGCAAAAAAACACTAATTACACAAATGCCTACGAACAAACACTTGACCATGGTATTCAATACCCAAATGGTCAAACAGACACCCACGACTTCACACATAACACCAAACACTCTACCTTCCTCAGAACACTGAATATATCACCCTCTATAAAATACCACCCCTGAACAGCCACAAAACATAATCCTAAAGACAAAGACTATATAAAGCTTATAAACAAACTCTTAAACCTCAGAATATCCTGTCACTATAACCTTATAACACATGGAGATATTCATCCCAACCCTGGCCCACCCACACCCAATAACCTCCACTCCCCTACCACAACCGCCACAGTCAAGCTACCCATGAATACTCCCACTAGATCCCTCCTAGCATTTCAACTAAATATTAGAAGTATTAACAATAAGATTGCCAACCTACACACCCTCCTAGCAACCCACTCCCCAGACATTATGTGTCTTACGGAAGCCTGGCTAAAATCCACTGCTACTGACAATGAGATACTACCTCCAGGATACAATATTCACTGGTTAGACTGTGCTACAAGGAAAGGAGGTTTGAAAGCAGTCCTTTACAAAAATACTCTAACCGTTAAGAGAGACACCATTCAACCTCCCCAATTCAATAATGTGGAACTCCTCATAGCCAAGCTACAGATTAACCAAAACAAACACTTGAACATCATCTGTGCGTACATTCCACCAGGCAACAATCTAAATACCCTAGAAGATCTTCTTTACTGGTTATCCACTACCTATCCCCAAGAAACCATAGTTATTGGTGATTTTAACACCGACTGGCACCCCTGCTCCTCCGACCCCCCCCCCCCACTCATATAAACTTATCTGGGTTTAAACAGACCATAACCTCTCCCACTAGGATAAACAAACCAACCAACAAGGAAAGTATCCTAGACTGGATCCTAGTTAATAACCAACCCCAACTGTACAAAGCTGGTACTCTCCCTGATGACCACAGCGACCATCGTCTAACCTAAAAAACATAAGGCAGGAAACCCTAACTAGCCCAAATATAAAACATTTAGAAATAGGAAAAACTTTGATGCTGCTATATTCCAAAATGAATTAAAAGCAGTTGACTGGTGAAAACTAACATTAGAGGAGGCCATAGATCACTTTAACACTAAATTCCTAAGTGTCCTTGATTCCCATGCTCCAGCATGTACAATAAAAACCTAGATCAAATACAGCACCATGGCTCACAAAAGATATCAAAGTTAAAATCAAAACTAGAAACAGAGCCTGGGCGAGCTGGAGAACAATCAAAGCCCCACTTGACCATCTAAAATATTGTCAACTCAGGAATGATACAAAAAAATCTATTTTACTGGATAAAAAAAAAGTTTCTACCAAAATCTCCTACACAAACACCACAACAACCCTCAGAAGTTCTGGGCAGGCTTAAATCAACTACTTTGTCCAGGTCACTCCACCACCCCAACCCCAGCTAACTACACCCATAGTTCCCCAGAGACCATAGCTAGCAACTTTAATAACTTTTTCACTGAAACAATCCAATCCCTAGCAAATCAACTAACCCCCTCCAACTTAAACCACATGCCTAATCTACCTAATAATCACCCAGAATTTAGCTACCGACCAATATCCACTAGTTTTATCAAAACACTTCTAAAAAAACTAAAACCTACCACCCTAGCTGCTGACCTCCTCCCTGCAGAGCACCTACAAATAGCTGTAGATGCCATTGCATATCCTATATCTATCCTCATCAACAGAACCTTATCCAAAAATGTTATCCCGTCCCTCTGGAAAATATCTCACGTCATCCCACTCCATAAAGGTGGTAGCTCCTCAGACATATCCAACTATAGACCCATTGCCATTCTTTCCCCACTAGCCAAAATAATGTTGAAATGTGTACACAAGCAACTAATGCAATACCTTTCACAGAATAACTTACTATCCGCCTCCCAACATGGTTTCAGGCCATACCACAGCACCACCTCAGCCCTCCTTTCCTTTACTACTGCCATAAACCAAAACAGGAATGATAATAGGCTAACCTCTGCCCTCTTTCTTGCCCTATCAAAAGCCTTTGACATGGTCAGCCATGAACTTCTCATTCTTTCACTAAAATCTGTTTCCCTCAACAAGCCTGCTATCCAGTGGTTCCAGTCCTACCTGACTGGTAGACAGCAGGCGGTACTATGGCAGGGCAAACTCTCCAGCCAGTTACCTCTCACACTTGGTGTCCCTCAAGGGTCCATACTAGGTCCACTACTCTTCTCTATTTTTATCAACAGCCTCCACACTGCTATTCCTAAAGCCACCTGCATTCAATACGCAGATGATTCCACTCTCATCTGCAAAGTCACCTCCCCATCTGACTTGCAAATCTTAACCCAAAATACATTTAACACTATCGAGAACTGGCTCACCAACCAATGCCTACTTCTGAACCCCAATAAAACTAAACTTCTACACTTCTCTCCCACTAGTAGATCCACCACACTTTCATTCTCTGTCACATCTAACAATGGTACCACTATTTCCCCAGATAATCACACCAAACTGCTAGGGGTTATTATAGACAATAATCTCAAATTTGACCTACAGGTCAACAAAACCATACAGACCATTAATAAGAAGCTTGGATCACTGTATAGAAACAAGACATTTTTAACCCCACTGGCTAGGACTGCAATTGTCCGATCAAACCTGATCTCTACTCTTTTATATGCCTCGCCTGTATTCTCAAACCTCAACAAATCTAAACTAGGTAAGCTGTCCCATAGTTACAATCATATTGCCAGATTCACTACCGGCTCTACCTATAGAACCCACCACTGCCAGAACCTTAAACAACTGGAGTGGCTAGAACTGCCCAGCTTAATTCAATTCAATCAACTCTTAATAGCACACAAAATTTTGCACCACCCTGAGGATACCCCCTCACTTAAAAATATTATTAAGCCATATAGCAACCTAAGATCCCTACAGTCAGCCGATAAACTAGTGGTCCAAACCCACAAAGCTAATAACTTTGCTGGTGAATCCTTGTTTGTTAACTTCATTGTCAAAACCAGGAATTCATTGCCAAACTATATAACCCTGCAATCCTCCAAAAGTCTCTTCAAAAAACAACTCAAACAGTATCTCAAAGTGAATTGGCTATGCCCATGTACCAACCCGGATTAAGTTATAAACTAAAAGCATATTCTGCAATTATAATAACTTGTAACTACATCACCAAGCTCTGCTTCCAATCTGATGTCTCTTACTTTTAATTGTCTGTCCATGAGAATTGTGAGTCCCTACTAGGGAACACTACTAACCCATTGTATATAATCACTTTGTTTTTATAATTGTTTGCTAAATTCTATGTAATCTATGCAAGTTTGTCTATGTGGAGCTTTTCTCCCCGGGCCTCCACTGAAAACGGACATGTATCCAGTCAGACTATCCTGGTCAACAAATGTAAAATAAATAAATAAATAAATAATAGTTCACAGTAAACATTTCTAGAGAGTTTTTATAAGTGGTATGATGAGAACACGAAACATTCTTTTTTCTTTTTTACATTTGTTGTTACAAACCTTTTATAGCAATTCCTAATGATAGGGGCATAGATCTGATAAGAGCTTACTTGTCCTACAGGAGTGATATGGACACAATTACTGTTGAATCTCATATGTATACTGTCGGAGTTAGTGCTAAAAAATAATACTTTATTTAAAATGGTTTATATTATATCCAGAGAAAAGGGGTAGTGATGAGCACAGTTTGCGCTAACTCATATGCCAATCTTGTTTTAATTTATTTATTTATTTATTTATTTATTTTATTTATTTATATTTGTTGACCAGGAGTGTCAGACTGGAAGTAGGTCCATTTTCAGTGGAGGTCCGGGGAGGAAAGCTCCACAGTTAAAATAAACAGACAGTAGTTACATTGGATTACATAGCGATTAACAATTTACATAGCAATTACTTACAACATATTTACAGATGAAGAACATAGTACATCAGTAGACACCTAGAATCTTTATCTGTGAAGTACATAACAGACATTAACAAATGTTACAAGAAGAAGTTCTTGCTGTATAATAAGTACTAGGCTTATGAGCATCTGAGCTTGCTATAATCAAAGTAGTTAGTGGAGTGGAAAGAAAGGTAGTGGTTGGATGGGGTGGATGATATTAAAGTGGGAGTTGCAAGGGCATAGCCAGCATGTTTTTAGTTGCACTTTTAGTAAAGTTTTGAAGTGGGTGCATGATGGTACGGAGGTAATTGTGGGTGGGAGGGAGTTCCATAATTTGACTATGGTGCAAGAGAATAGTGCTTCACCAGCAGAGTTATTGGCTTTAGTGATCTGCAAGTGATTTTTGTTGCTGGATCTTAGTGGTCTGGTGGTGCAATAGGGTTGGAGTAGATTCTGGAGGGATGGGACATTTAGTGGATGGTTTACTAGTTTGTCGGCACGTGAGAGTTGATACCATTGAAGGAGGTGAGGGAGTTCAAGCCAGCCCAGTTCAGCAAGTGAGGGACAGTGGTGACTATGGTAGGATGCCCCTGTGGCAAATTTGGTGATTTTGTTGTAGCAGGTCTCTAGCTTGTTTAGATCGCATTGCCTTAGGTTGGTATATATTGGAGAGGCATAAAGTAGGGTGGAGATAAGGTGGGAATTTGCTATTGAAATCTTTGCTGCTTTGGTGAGAAGTTGCTTATTTCTGTATAACGCTCCTAGTTTTTTGTGGACTTTTTTATGGTCATGGATATGTGAATGTCAAATTTTAGTTTATTGTCTGTTTCCACTCCTAGCAATTTGGTGTGTTCAGTTGGGTATATAGTGGTGTTGTCTTTTGCTGTGATGTTAAAGTGAGAGTTGTTTTGGGTATATTTGGTGGGTTGGAAGATGAGTAGTTTAGTTTTGTTTGGGTTAAGTATTAATTGGGCATTGGATAACCAAGTTTCAACAGAGGAAAAGGCTTCCTGTGTGACTTTTTGCAGTTTGGGTAGGGACTGGGCTGAGCAAATGATGGTTGAGTCATCTGCGTATTGTATGAGTGTGCCATGTTTGGTGGCAGAGGCTAGATTATTGGTGAAAACAGAGAAGAGCAGGGGTCCAAGGATGGATCCTTGGGGAACCCCTATGGAGACAGGTAGTTTATAGTAGTTGATAGTTGGTAGTTAATAAAATGGGAGAACAATTATTTATTAAATTCATCTTTATTTATTGATACTGTCTCCTACTATGCATGATTTGTTGATTATGTATTTTTAATTTGGTATAGGGATGCTGCTACGTTAAATCGTTGACAGAAATATATACAATCTACCACTACCTTTGTTAGGTTTAAATTTAAATATTCTGAACACACTATTGACTTCATAGATATAAGAATTCTTAAAATAGAATTAGGGATAGTGGAGACAAGTGTCTACAAGAAGGTCTGTAAGCGTAATTGTTATTTACAAAGGCCTAGCGTATTTCATCACTATATATTTAATAATGTTATATGTGGCCAGTTTATGAATACCTCAAGGGCTATAACAGATGGAGATGAATTAATGTGCATTGTGGATAATCTTTCTATTTTTTTTTCCTTGAAAAGTCTATGGACAATGGACAATAAGAGATTAGTTCTAGCAGGCAACTTGCTCTGAGTAGAAGAGATACAATAGTGCATTCATATTTTAGCATTGCAGTTACTAATAATGAAGTAGAATTTAAATCTGTCAGTGAAGGAATAACTGCCCCTATAACTTACTCCAGGGATACTAATTTTCTATGCAAAATTATACAAAGAGATTTGAATATTTTAACTGTAGATGACAAATTAAGAGACATCATTGGTCAACCCCCTAGATTTTTGCTGTAAGAACAACAACAACCTAAGAAGGTTGTTATGCTATAAAGAGTCTATATTCAAGAAAGAAAAAGAAAAGATTTAAAACATTTGGTACCTTTCCCTGTATAAATTGCAAGTTTTGTAAATTTATCAATAAAACTAGTGAATACTGTTCCCACTCTACATGCAGGTTATATAGTTTCATTCAATATGCTGATTTCAGTAACTAGGATGTCAGACACACTTACCTTTTTACATAGGAAAAAATAATCTTACTCTGACAGAGCACATTTGAGAGCATGTTTCAGAGATAAATAGAAGTAACCTCACCAATGCTCTGGCTAAGCATGTCCTAAACTTTGTCAACAACACTGGTTTAAATTTCAGATGCTGGCTCTTATTAAATCTAGTCAACGAGGTGGTGATTTAAAAAATTATACAGAAAATGTAGTACTGTAGAAAGAGGTTCTCCCATTCGATTCTCAGCATGGATTGGGAGTGCCTTCTGTGTGGAGTCTGCATGTTCTCTCCACGGTCGAGTGGGCATTCAAAAGACATGCGTTGAATGGGCGTGCCTTCGTTGAAGGTTGGGTATCAGGCTGGCAACTCGATACCATAAAAAACAACTGCCAATCATTAGCAGACCGGAGTTCCGCTGTGGTGACCCCTAACCGGGAAAAGCCGAAAGACAAACAACAACAACTAGATTTTAGAACTGGAAACTGAAAAGTTTGCTGGCTTAAATGATATGGATTCTTTGAAACCTATTTTAAGGAATACAGGTTCAGAGCATTAATTGTAAAGCAATTCAAAGGAATTTTAATGTTTCATCTTTTTGCATTTGTTTGTTTTCCATTCATGCATTTTTCTATTTATGCATTTCCTGTTTATATATTTGTAATAATTCTTTAGAATGATGGCTTGAGTAATATTTAGCCTAATGAAGTTATGGATGTGATGTCATTAATTGTTTAACTGATGTTTTATACAGGTTGCATTTTGTATACTAAAGACATAAGCCTGATGAAGCAAAAGTGAAAACTCATCTGTTATTGCTTTGTTTTCTTACTAAATGCATTTTTGTTTATTGGTACATGGTGTCTGAGGATTTCTATTCTTATTTCCATTAAGGTACTTTGTTTTGGAGTGTCTTGGACTTTACCGTGGCAGGTTTTGTTTTGGATTTTACAGATGCCCCTATTCACATTGCACTGTTCCTTATATGCATCATGCTATACAAGTTTAGTAAATGGCACACCCGCACAAATTTTTATGCAGGCACTGTTCTGTGTCCTCCATGTTACTGCTACAGTGAACAATTTATCTGTATGCAAACATTCTTAAAACATGTAAAACATAACAAGCATATCAAATTGTACAATGGTTGCCATCTATTTCTGCCAAAAAATGTCATTCTGTGCCAGTGGATATAGCCATTCCAGATAAATGTCCTCTTATTATACAAAACTATTCCACTTTTATCAGTTCAAAAGGTGGTAAACCTATATGGGTGTATTGGATGGGAAGATTGATGTCACACCCTAGTGGATGTGGTTCACAACCTAGTACTTTTTGCTTCAGACATCTACATCTCATTCTGAACTTGGTAATTTATGGTCATGCAATCTATGAAAGTGCAAGCTGAAGCTCCAGGATGGTCTGAAATAAAGTCCAAGGTTCTCATCTACCTGCTGCAGGATCCACGTCTACAGAAATTAGAGCTGGCCTCCCACAGGGCAACTGGAAGAAGAGAGACATCTGAGGAGAGTTGAGAGATTGCCTGCTCTTATTGACAGGAACCCCCTGCTCTGAGGAACAATGCATGCTCAGATATAGGTTCATAGGTTCATAGGTTCATACTAGGCTATCTGCCCAAGGGCATTTATAAGCCTAGCCCATAGTTATGTGGCTTTCGCCACCCCTTTAGTTTGAATAAAAACTATGCCTATCATTTTTCTGTGCCTCTGTCAAGCAGTGACACTGAAGTAATCCCTGGGGTATATCTGCGATCTCCCATCCATTGGTCAAGATTCCTCTTGAACAAGGCCAGCGAGGTGCTCTGCCTCACATGTACCGGGATTTTGTTCCACAGCATAGGGAGTCTCTGGGTGATGAATCTGTCCCTCCAGCACGTTCTATTTATAACCGTGTCAAGGTTTAAGTCTCCCGCCCTTGTGGTTCTGAGGGATCTAGATTTTTGAGGTGAAGCATATTCATCAAATCTGGGTTTGACATGGCCTTATATGTCAGGCACAGGTCACCTCTGAGCAAGCGGTATGAGACTGAATAAAGCTGGAGTTCTTTCAGTCGGGCAGCATAAGACATAGTTTTGTGGCCCTTTATCCTTTTGGTGAGGAACTTTTGGGGCCTTTCAAGCTGCATCAGGTGTCTGGTCAGATACATTCGAGCGGGCATTGTACTCAATCATAGGTCTAATGAGTGATGAGTACAGGGGGACGATGACCTCCCTTGATCTAGATGTGAATCCCTTCATGATCAGGTGGGCGATATAGAAGGTTATCCTAACTACTTTAGCAACATGAGTGTCAAACGAAAGACTACTGTCAACTTGGGTCCCCAGATCCCTGATGACTTTTCTGTGCTCAGTGGATTGTCACCTATATGGTAGCTAGGGGTAACCTTGTTTTTCCCGAAGGGTATGACTATGCATTTTTGGCGTTTAACTTCAGGCCATGGCTCTGGCACCAGTTATCCATTTCTGTGAGGCCCTTCTGGAGGATATCTGTGTCAGATGTGTTTTCGACTATGGCGCCCAGTTTGCAGTCATCTGCAAACTTTGTCAGCCATAACCCTCCTGTGTTTGCTTGTACTTCAGAAAAGTAGATGCCGAACAAGAGTGGACCCAGGACTGAGCCCTGTGGGACACCACTTGTGACAGGCTTTGAGTCTGACATGGCTCCAGCAACTCTGACCCTGTGGGTTCTGTCGGCCAGTTTGCAACCCATCTTGTGATGTATGGGTTTACATTCAAGCTGATGAGTTTTTCGATGATACCTGAGTGGGGTATTGTGTCGAAGACCTTTGCCAGGTCGAGGTAGGCTGTATGGACTGCCTTTCCCTCATCAATGGCCTTGGTGACTGTCTCGAAAAAGTCAACCAAGTTTAAGAGGCAGGATCTGCCTTTGACAAAGCCAAACTGGGTTGGATCCAAAGTCTGCAAGTTCCCTATGTCTTTATTTATGAGTTCCATTATGATCCTCTCCATAGCTTTGCAGATAAGGCTTGTCAAGCTAATGGGGCGGTAATTTCCAGGGTCTGTGGAGGCACCGCCCTTATGAAGTGGGACCACAGTCGCCGTGCGCCACTCCTTGGGTAAGTATCCTGAGGTGAGGCTAAGATTAAACAGCTGTCCTAACTGTGGGTTTAATTCCTCGTTGAGTTCATGAAGCACACAGCCGGGGACACCATCCGGTCCCATGGATGCTGTGTTTTTTGCCTTAGTGAGGGCAGTTCTCACCTGGGCGTTGGAGATGTTTGGGGGGCTACAATCCTCTGGAATAGATATCTCTCCTTTTGGGGGGGGGGAGAAGTTTGCACTGAACCTGTCAGCCAGTATGTTAGCAATGTGTGTAGGTTCAGTAATTTTCACATCATTTTGAACTAATTCTGAGCATATCTGGGAGTTTCCTCCTAGGTTTCTAACATAGCTAAAGAAGGCCTTATGATTGTCTTTAGAGTCCTTGGCGATTTTTCTCTCAAAATTTGCCTTTGATGATTTTATGAGAGCTCTTAGTTTTTACTTATAATGATCAAAGGTGTCTTACCTTTCAAGGATTTTGCTCTATCTTGTAGTAGCTTCCTCCTTTTGTTGTAGAGCTTGTTTATGGCTGGGGTCCACCAGACTGGACGCTTGCCTTTGGTACAGAGAGTCTTAGTTTTGTTTGGGATTGCCTGATCCATGCAGTCCTGTAGGTGCTGGTAGAAGGCATTTGTAAGTGATTCAGCGGTTTGAGTAATGTTTACCACTGGCTCAGGGGCCTTAAAGGAGACCACACTAGTTTTTAGAAGTGTGAAATCGGCTTTTGAGAAGTTTTTCACTGTGGTCTTTTTTGTTTCAGGTGGGGGCGGGATGAGGACCTCCAGCGAGATTAGTTTATGATCTGATCTCACCAGTGAGGGGTATACTTCGGTGTTGAACATTTTGATCCCATGTTCGTGATGATGAGATCAAGTATGTTTTCACCTCTTGTGGGGATGGTGACTAGTTGTTCCATGGCATTTGAGTTTATGAACTCCAGGAATCTTTGGGTTAGAGTGTTCGGGCTTGAGTAGTGTTCCCAGTCTATATTAGGGTAGTTGAAGTCACCTAGTATGATGGTGTTTGGAGATACATTTATCCCTCCAATGTTTTCAGGAAGGCCATGTGAGGTTCCTGAGTTTGAGAGGGTGGCCTGTAACATGCTACAAATTGCAGAGCAGTCTTGCCTATGGTTAATTGCACCTGGATGGTCTCCGATGCATCGTGCGTTGCCACCAACCTTGAGGTGTGGGTGTCCTTTATGAATATGGACACCCCCCCTCCTTTCTTGGTGTTGTCCGGATTTTGGGGCCGGAACATATGATATGAGGTGAAACCTGTTAGTGCTGGGGTGCTCTCAGGAGCCTTGAACCAGGTTTCTGTCACAGCACAGACATCGATGTTCTCCATATTGAGAAGGGCCTCGAGTGCGTGCATCTTGAGATTGAGACTTCTGGCATTGAGCAGCATTACTCTTAGTTTTTTTCCTTTTTGGTGTTCTAGGGTGGTAGGTTTAGAATTTGAGCCTTGCCTAAAAAAGGCACTATGGGGGTGGCAAGAGCCTTTGCCAATATCCGGAAGCCCAGGGGTGACAGGTGCAAGCCGTCCCTTGCGAAGCAGCGTGGCTTGTCCAGCATGTCATCCCAGACAGACAGACATTGGATCCCCTTTGAATGACTATATAACAGACTGCAGCACGGAATGAGGGCTCAGGTGGCCAGATGGATTTAGCAGATACAGGACATACATATTCTAGTATTTAGTGCACAAGTATCACTTTACTTTTATATATATATATATATATATATATATATATATATATATATATATATATATATATATCGAGAGAGAGAGAGAGAATACTTAGGGTGGATACTTGAAAGCTGTTTTCAGGCAAAGCAACACCTGCATGACTGAACATCATGGTACTGACTAGCTGCTGATTTTACCATGTTAGAACACTTTTCACCAATAGATGCAGCATTACCTCTCCTCCCACCACAGACATTTGGTATCTCTGAATGTGTCATGTAAGTTCAGTACTGCCTGTTAACAACTGAGTTCAAGTTGAAGAATATTGTCTGCTTGCAGAAAAGGTATATAGAACATTATTGTTTCCCAGGATGTTTACCTTCTTAGCTTTAAAGCTATGTTTTTTAATAACTATTCCTATATATTTGCAGAGTAACACATAGGATTTGCATAGAACAAGAAGCTGGATTACTGCATAAAGTAATGGATGAAGGGATACTTTAAGCTTAGAAACAGGACATAGTGAATTTCATTAAGCTAAAAATAACATATACTTAGGGTGAGTAAGACCTGCTCTTTTTTCTCCTGCCTTTTTTTTTATATCTCTACCACCCCTGAGGAAATCAACTGTAACAAATAGCAGCAGTAGCAGAGAATGACTTGGCTGGGGTCACAGCCTCATAAGTATGATAAATAGTCAAGACAATGAAAAAATACATACTATCACACCAATAAGTAAGTTAACAATTTTAAAGAAGTAGCAGATTTCAAGTTGCCAGGCTGTCACAGAGAGTTTTCTCAGCACATATGGTGTGACTGAGGTTTATGTAACTGTTTTATGGTGAATCACTGAAGCAGAATGCAATGTGCTATGCCAGTAATTACTGCTTTGCCAATGAAAGCATACTTGTCCATATAACTGTTGCAATAGTTCATTCCAGATTGTCTATGTCATTTTATTGCAGAACTTAATGCAGTTTATTCATTCCTCTTACATAAGAAGCAGTAATACCAATGATCCTCAAATAGAACTTGTCAAAGTTCAGAAATCGCATTACTCCTTGCAAAATATGTAACATTGTTTAATGACACGTATACGGTCATAGGTTCACAGGTAAGTACTTGGCCAGCATCCTTTGTGAACCATTTAAGACTAGTTAATCTGTCTTTTGGTGCTTGAATTAACCTATTCTATTTGGCTTTCGATTGGCCTTACCCATTCCATAGTCAATAAATATATATTATCCCTAGTGAGAATAACTTAGATTACACCATAGATAACTTGAGGGGACACATGCATGGGATAAAGCATTTAGTACAGGGGGCAGTTCTGGTGTAAATTTTCTGTTTCCCATACACAGATCCAAGTTGTGCTTGAATATGGAGAGGGATGGGCTTTCAGATTAAACAATGAAATATTTACTTTTGAGGTATTAAAATAAAGTGATTTGCAGCTGCACACTCATTAGTTCATTTATCTCTCTATTTTTCTTTCTTTCTTTCTTTCTTTCTTTCTTTCTTTCTTTCTTTCTTTCTTTCTTTCTTTCTTTCTTTCTTTCTTTTTCTTTCCCTTTTATGTTCTATTTTCCTGCCAGACCAGGAATGCCTAGAACCACACAGCTGCAAGCTTCTCAGGTGAAGGAATGCTCACCACTATTCCATGCCTGCCTAGTGCCAGCTTCACAGAGTGGGATGCAGTTGCACCATCCCTGTGGGCAGCCCTGGAATGAGGTAGCCTGATAAGCCAGGAGACTAGTCTTCAGGAACAGGTTGAGGATGTGGTTGAAAGGGCTATGGACTGGCACTGGCACCTGTACCACTCCCTCCTCCAGTGTGTAGAAAGCTTACTAACTCAAACAATATTGACCACTGAGCTGCTGGAGGCTTCCAGCACCACACTATCAGGATCATACCACTGAGTTCCACCACAGCAGACAAAACGTTAGGCCAGTGATCAAGGCTGGAGGCTGCCTCCCAGACTTCCTTATCCTTCATTTGTGTCCATTTGCCATCTGTATTTCTTGACCCCCTTTCAACTATCTGCTCACCATGGTGTTCCCTTGTCCCTATCTTGTCTATATTTTGTGCTTTTGTCTAAGAAATACCTTAACTCTTGTCTAACATTTTTTCTACTCACTCTGCTATCTTCTTTTCCCAACTTTTCCTAGTAAAAAAAAATAGAAAAATGTGAGTCTGTACCCTCTAAAACACAGTACCTGTCCTCTCCCACCTCCACCAGCACAACCCTTTTAAACTGTTTACCTTGTCATCTCTCTTTCGTGTTTACAGCTGTCTTATCTTCCCCCTTTCCAAACTTATAAAAGTCAAAACAAGGTGTACATATAAGCATACAGTAGACTCCCTCTTATCTGGTCTCGCTTTAACCAGACTCTGCTTTAACCGGCCATATTTTCATCAAGACCCAAATCAAATTTCTGCTGTAGCCATAGCAATTGACAACAGAGAAGAACAACACTTCCACCTCCAGGTACTTCAGAATGTCATGGCTTATCGTTTTAATCTTAAAATGCTAAAATATTGAAACAAAAATGAACCTGCAGTTACATACTAGAGTCAAAAATTGATTACTCTTATTGGTTCCTTGGTTGCTAGGCAGTTAAATTGAGGTTCATTGTAGAGGCAGTTTTTAATTAATAGCTACCAGGTGGAAGCAGTAAGTCTGTGGTTAAGTATAGAATCTAGTTATCCTTTACAGTTCATACAAGATGTAATGGATAGGTGGCTGTCAGTAACCACTTGTCTAGACATTAACCACAATGGTTTTAGATCATTTCACTCTTAAAATAAAGATCAGAAGGTCAGGCTACCTAATTTGACCTGGAAAGTAACATTTATCAACTCATTATTGTTCGTAGGTTCATACCATTTGTAGCCTAGCCAATAATCCCACCAATTTATCAACTCATGAATTAATACAAGACCCCAATTCAGTTTTGGCATCTTTCTTTAAGATATAGAAGGGTTAGACTGAGGGTGTACTTATGACTGCCCATCCAGTCATCCAGGTTATACTTAAAAGGGTCCTACAGCTACTCTGCTTTACCTCTAAGGTGAGTCTATTTCATAAAAGTGGTATTCTCTGTAAAAGATATCTATTCCACCGACAGATACTATTTATGCTTGGGGGTAGTTTAGGTTTCTCAAGCAGGTGTTTGGAGTGGTATAAGTTTTATGGATGTGTAGGATGTTACACAAGACTGGATTTTCTGAGTCTCTGTAGGCAAGGCAGAAATCTCCCCTCTGTAGTTGGTAGGAAATGGAAGAGTGCAACAGCTTTAAGGGTAATTTAAGGAAAATGTGCCCTTGAAATACATAGCTATCAGCTAATCAGGAACAAATCTCAAAAGAATCAGACACAATCAGGGACACTTTTAACATACTATAAAATAAAAACTGCAAAGCAAAAAGGGTAAATATGTCTTATTTAGTGACTGCAAACTTCAATGACTCTGCTGCATGATTTTGCTTCAAAACAAGAATTGAAATAAAAAAAAAGAAAATTACTGATTTTTTTCAACTAAATAAATTAATGTTCAATAAATATATATATACAAGATACAAACATATTTTTTTAATCTGATTTACAACCCAAAATGCTATTTGTGTGCTTTTTCTGCTTAACCACCATTTGTTTATCCAGCCTAAGGTCTGGTTCCAGAGAGACCGGATAAGAGGGAGTCTGCTGTTTAATCTGAATAAAAGAAACCTTAACATACTTTGGGCAAGGTACAGACCAGAGGTGCTCAGCCCTGTTCATTGCAGGTTCTCATGGAAATTCTTGACAGATCCTGACAGGCTTGTGCCTGGATCATCCTGCCAAAAAATGCACACCATTTATGACTTTATGTACATGTGGAATATTTGCATATAACTTGACTCATTTTTTTTCTCATTTTATGACAATTCAGATGCTCAAAACTGCCATGGGTATTTTGTCTCAATTCTCAGATGTTTGAAAACAAGCACCCATTTTTTGCACTTTGCTGATTTAAGTACAGAAGTTGCAGAGCTTTTTGCAGATTGCCACTGTACACATGTGAAGCATAAAACTATGACTACCACCCTTAATATTTCTACCTGATTTTATCAACCCCAAGTCTGGCAACATATGCTGTCATCACGCATTGCAGCATCTCTGGTATGAGCCTGTTGAGAAAGAAAAACATCACTAGTTCCAGTTCCAGTGATAACAAAGCAGATTGAAAGGGCATCTGTGGTGTCTCATCTGAGTCAACAGCATTGAAGTGCCTCTAGCACAAGGGTGGTGACTGCTCTGATATATGTTATCAGCTTCTTCTAGTTCAACCTATCACTGAAATGAGATAAATGTTTAACTGCTTACCTCTCTAGAAAGTGTATGAGAGTTACTGCACCATTCTTACACATCTGCTGTACTGCAGCACAAGCCTTTTATGCAAAATCAAAGTATAGTAACAAGGCAGCAAATACATCAGTATCTCCTGATTTATAAGTTACCAAAACAGTACAAACAACAAAGCTGATGTTCAGTAACATTCTTTGTCAAATATTAAAAAGTATACTAAGAGTTACTTTCTTTCATTCTGAATTAAAACCATCAAAATTATTTTTTTAATAAAATGAAGCACATTTTACCAACTTAGAAACTGTATATGTTGTACTAAAATGTCAGAGACAAGGTTCTCTCTCCTTACATATTTTATGATGTCTTGTCATTTGTTTGTCAGCTCTTTGTTTTCACAAATAGTAAACAAAATATGGAAATTGTATATTGTTTTCTAATCTATTTTTACTAAATCTACAAATAACATAAGGGTAGCAGTTTTGTTTATTAGGATATTGCTTTTTAGTTAACATCATGAATTGCTTTAGAAAGCTGTTTGCTTTTTGAAATACTACTAAAATAGGGAAGCCTTCCATATTTTCATGCATAGCCACATAATAACCACAGATAGAATACATTAAATATTGTTGATAGGTTTGTATTAGCATGGCACCACCATTCACAATACAAAAGTTGCTTGATTCTTAAAATACTAGAAAATGGAAAATGTACACACATACCTAAACAGGCCCAAAATGCCTAATGCATGTTACACATAGCATCATAGATGGTTATATTCTTCTTGATATGACTTTCATTTGATGCAATTAAATGATATTTCCATGTGTTTGTGTTCGGTAAGCTGTGAAAATTACAATGCTGACTGAAGTCTTCAGACATACGGGAAGTAAGTGAAAGGCCAGCTTACTCTAGGGGGCAAATAATCTGTGGCTGAAGAATATCAGACTGTGTTCTGGGCAGTTAAAAATGTCATGTAGCCTGAAGAAGCATTGTAAGTTCCTTAAAGCATGGATCAAGCAGACAGAAAAATATAATGTGCTTCACTCATGCATTCAATTTAATCACAAATCAGGAATGTTATTCTCTCTTTGCTAGCCAGGCATGTGTAAGGGATTTAGGTGATAAAGCTATGGGCGGCACAGTGGTGCAGCGGTTAACGTTGTCGCCTCACAGCAAGAGGTTCTCTGGTTCGATTCTCAGCTGGGATGCCTTCTGTGTGGAGTTTGTATGTTCTCCCTGTGTTCGCGTGGGTTTTCTCCGGGTACTCCGGTTTCCTCCCACATTCCAAAGACATGCATCTGGAGCATTTCTCCCCGGGCCTCCGCTGAAGACAGGCTCTGTGGAACCTAGTCAGACTTTCCCGGTCAACAAATGATAAATAAATTAAAAAAATATATATATATATATATATATATGACACTCCAACCTTATTCAAATGACCATAGGACAATCCGAGCTAACCAACCATGCAACTCCTCTGAGGATTTCATGGTAATTTTCAGGCTTAGTCAGACATTATAAAGATGTCAACACATTAGAATGATTATATCTACTGTAACTAGAGTCCTTGCCTTCAATGACTATTTAAAGAGAGGGCACAATATACATCACTATTAATCAACATCAGCTCATTCTTATCCTTACTGGTGCTTTTTCCCAACAAGTTAGGTGTATGGGCAAATTCCTGCATGCAAACCAAGTTTCAAATCATACAACACTCACAATGTCCACAGTATTGTCCACTATTAACAACCTTGTTTCTAGGCATTTCAGATTTTGGACACGCACACCTAAAATATGGTGATGTATGTTTTTTTCATAATATATTGGTATTTTCTTCACTTTTGTTATCTCTGTCACTCTTGAATACTTTATATCTTACTTTGATTTATTATACCTTAACGTGATCTAATGAGGCTAATATCTTGACCTAATTTTATTCCTCCTGGTAATCAAAAAGTTGCATAAAGAGGCAAAGGTTTTCTTTTCCCTTGTCCCTCCATTAACTTACAATGCAAGTCTGGTGATTTTTTGACTTTATCTGGGAAGAGAGAAATTTGTGCTGCTTCACTTATTCCATTTGATTCTTCTTCAGTGACTCTCCGAGAGTGTCTTTACAGGTGCAATTCAAGTTTATTCTTGAAACAACATAGTTGCAAGGGACTGTTGCCTTGGTGGTTAAATGGATATAGTTCAAAAGTTTAATATTGTAGTTTCTTTCACAGCAATGTATTATGCATGCCAACAGAGCACTTTCTTGGGGGTTTTGTTTTTTTCTCCACCATGGTGTGACCATGGAGTTGGTATATAGAATTTAAGAGGGCGTGGGGGTAATGTTTTTGCATCATTTTCAATTCAGTATTTTCAATATTAAATTTTTGATAAACAGTGAAATGAAAATCTGTTCTTTGATGTGTGTTAGGTAAATCTCTTGAAACAATTACTAATGGAGTTGCCTTTATTTTCTAGAAGATGCTTTCTAGCTGAGGTGTGACATGGGTCATGTATGGCTAAACAATCCCCTTTAAAAATACTTATTCATCAGTTACCTATATTATTATAACTAAAATAATTTAATGCATTTTAAGAGTCTGAATGTCTTAGATATAGTGACCCCTTCCCTATTTACTGACTTTTCACAAACCAAAACTGATTATATGATATAAAGCATGTCATGACAAACAAATAAGAGTTAAAATATGTCATAAATAGCTACACATTATGCAGGGAATCTGGAAAATAGATATAGGCAGGAAAAAAGGAGTAATATCTAAATCATGCTGGGTAAAAGTGATGTAAGCAAAGACAAAGCTCTTTGTGATCAGAAAAGCATACAGTAAACTCTCAGTTAACTGGAACTCAAGCAATCAGCACTCTGAAGCAACCAGAAAAAAAAATCGAAGAAATACAGTACAATTTTCATGTGCTGCACTTTCTGTTTTACTAACTGCAGAAACATACCTTATGTTTTTAGAGTTTTAGAGTTGTAAAATGGAAGACAGGAATAAATTCCCTCTCTCCCCAACCTGAGGACAAGTCAAACCAAACAAATAGTATAGGGTACATTATTAGTAACTCTCAAGCAACCAGAAACTACAGTTAGCCAGTGTCTACCAATCCCCATTGGGGGCTGGTTAACTGAGAGTTTACTGTATTATGTGCAACGCACAGAAAATATCTTGGCCAGTAATCCTTTTCAAATGTAATAAGAAAGGAAAGGTGTAGGATGGATTGATGAAAAGTCACAAAAAGACAAGTAATGGCTATAAACAAGAGTCTGTGTTCTGCCTCACATATCATTGTTGATGTGGTTCTTTCTCCATTAAGCAAATCAGAGCCTCCAACCATATCTATGAATAGTGTCACAGAACTGTGATGTGACAACATTCAAGATAAAGTTCTAATGTAGACTTGCTATTCAAGCACAGCTTTACCCACAGGACTTTGAGCCACTGGTCTAATACGAACCGACATCTCTGTAACTGGTCAGTTAGGATCTTTGTCTCAACCATAGTTTCAGTTATATTACCATGACGTTATATTTATCATTCTTTCCTTAATGGGTAATGGTGCTATAGCAACAAGTGAACAGTATGGGATTGCAAGATGCAATACTAGACTGCAGCCCCTTATAACAATTCCGAGGCTCATATGACTCCTAGAATTATGAAAAAATCTGAAAATATAGGAAGATAGATAATGCTGAATAGTTTTGCTCTTCTTTAAAACTGTTTTTTCAGGGGGGGTTGTGGGAGGCAACCCACCACACCTACTAGAACTTATATATGCCTGTGAAGATTGGGGAAAGATGGGCGAAGGCTGCCAGCCTAGTCAAATAGAATTTGATACATAATTCTATCATTTGTATATATAAATGTGAAATACAGGCTTGTGTTCTTAAATGAATGAAAACACTGTAAAATGTGAACTTCAAGATTGTTGCAACATTGACATCTGCTGTAAGGAAAACCAAGCCAAGCATTTCAAATGTTCTTTGAAGTTACAATTATCTAAATGGTGGTGCCGAGGCGACTGGCTAAACACATTCTTTCTATTGTCTTAACTTAAGGAATGAATGCTGGAGTGTACATGTGAAATGTCTGTTATTGTTGTAGTTTCCTGAGCAGGTGTTAGATTGCTAAATAATGCAGTTTGTTTGCCTGGGAACTTCAGACTAAGTGTCAGAATGATGTAATGTAAATACTGGGAAAACCTAAGTGTCAAAATGATGTAATTTGGGAGGGCCTTAGCAGAGCTGTTTGTTAGTGTTTTAAAAACTATTGTTGAGAGAGAGACTGTAAGCATTTTTGTCTTGGACCATCAACCCCAGCACTGTTTATGCTCTTTATGTATGTAAGTAGGATTGTAGCACTGTTTTCTCTTATGAATATCTAAAGATTAGAAAGTTTGATTGTTTTTCTTTGACATCAGACCTGTCCTACTGTATTATTTTAAGTTTCTGTGTGATCTCTGAACTCTTAGATATCTATGTGGTGTAGTAGTATTGTCTTGTGTTTTCATTATTTATTATTAAATATTTTAAAAAACTTTACCTGTGGTTGGTTTGTGTAGAGATAAGTAGGCTCTAGAGTACATTGCATATTTATAGAGTTTATTGTAATAAGCCACTCTAATAAGCCTTAGACTGAATAGTCACATTGCCAAATGGATAATAATATTGCACACTAAATAAGTGGACACCCTTTTAAGGGCCTTTGGGTAGCTGATAATTATTAGCTGGTGGTGGCAGTAATTACTACCGTATAGTCTGGGTAAAGGGGCACAGCTGGAGAATCTGTGTCAGCCTTTCCCAGGAGTGTCTGTGAAGTTGTATAAATACTTCTCTCAAAGTGTGTGGGTGTCAGGTACTTGGGCAGGGACATGAAGCACTGGTTGGACAGAGAGGTTACTGGAGGTTGGCTTGCCAGCTAGGCTGATATCTGTACCCTATAGCTGTGCCAGTGTGGAGTCTTCTTGCGGACCTGGAGAGCAAGGGAGCAACCAGCCCCAGACTGACTGTGATCTCTGTGCACTTAAGGGAAATTGTACTTTACTGTGTGTATTTATTATCCTTTCCTCTTCTATGAGACAACCTCCCTGGTGTTAGTGGTGAGGATTGAGGCTCCTTGATTGCTGGGCCAGGGCATGGTCATCACAATGCCAACTACAAAATTGCTGTACCTCAGGGAAAAGGGAATATTCTGGGAAATGGCAATCTTGGACATAGCATATATATGTCTGCATTTTTGGTCATTCAGCCTTATTATTCTGGGAATCACACTTATCAGTCTTGGAATATCACAGTTACTCCGGGATATACTATTTCTGTTGCTGGTGACAGCATGAAACAGCAGCTCAGTTTACTAACATAACAAATGAATGAATTTGTGCTTTGAATTACACAGTATCTTTATTAAAGTCAAGAATATTTTTCTGTAACACCATGAACTTTCATCACTGTCTCCCTGAGTGTCATGTTCACTACAGGGATAATCCTTGGTTTCCCCATCTCTTGCACCACACTGCAAGCACACCTTTGTACTGCACACACACATACACACATACACACACACACACACACACACACACACACACACACACACACACACACACTCACACAAAAAGACACAAATGAAAAAAAACACACAGATGCACAAAACACCTAAATGCACATTTGCATGCACACACACACACACACACACACACACACACACACACACACACACACACACACACACACACACACACACATACACACACACACTCATAAGTCTAAGTAACATAAATGTTTCAGTCAGCTGTGTTCTTATGTTCTTCTTAAATAGTTTTTGTCAAATGTTTGGAAACATAATTTTCTACATAAATTAGTTCTGAACAGCTTGGAAACTACATGACGTTAATAGGACTTGTTCTCTGTAAAGAAAACCCATACTAAATATGTTCATCTTGCTCTGTTATACTGATGCTTAATGTTGGCACATTACACTAACACTCTTTTGCTATCATCAGTACGAGAACCCACAGTGAGATTCAGAAATTAAATGCCAAAAAAAGTTCACACCACAAGACCACACTGTTGGATGCCAAGTTCTCCAAGTGCATATTTCTGGCATCAACTACTTAATTAGGTATTAACATGTCTGTTAGTTATAAAACAGTCTTCAAAACAAAAATGGTTCTTCTAATTGACTCTTCATTTTGTGCTCAGATTTACTTTAGTCTGCTTTTCTGGTGGTTACATCACCCAAGAGAGTATTGACTGAATTCATGTTGTTTAAGCTATAAAATTACTTGTTTCTTCATTTCATGTACAAAATAGAAGGGCAACTTGGTTTTTGTTCTTACTCATGGTACAACCACTTTATAAGACTCTTAGACCTCCAGGCATTAGTACAGAATCAGGAATGCAGTTCCCCTCTATCATTCTTTTCTGCAGAATAGTAGATTTAGATTTAGTGCCAGAAAGCCCTTCACATCCTGATTTATAGTTTTCTTCTTTCTTTCACACTCTAGATGTACACTGCAGCTCCCACAGTTGTAAGCACCTTTTCAGCTTACTATTACAAACTCTGCTTGGGATTACTCAGTGTTATTATACAAGGCAGCTATAAACAATTAAAGTAGACACCTGGGGAGGATGGGAAGGGTATTCAGAAACAATTAACATACTTGCTTAATTAGAGTATCAAGGAGAACAGTGGTGTACAGGGAGGAGCTAATTCAGACATATACACATAATGATCTTGCTAGCATGGAAAATAGTGCTGTATGCATCACATGCAAATGACCACATGACGAAATGCAAATGAGTGCCAACGTGCTAATGAGAGCTACCATATATGCAAATAATAAAAGTAAACATGGTAACACAATTCAAAAACATATGAAAAACTGTGTAAAGGGTTGTGGTGATCAACTTTTCTATACAATAACATTTATCATTGAACAGGTTTATCATTCACACAAAGATGATAGCATCGTCTTTAGCCAGTCAACATGTGTTAATGGCCAGTTTGGAAACCATAGTCTGCAGTGTTGTACACTACCACCACCACCACCCTTCATATCATAAAAGGGTCCATCAGCAGCTGAAAAAACATCACATCCATAACCAGTGGGACACAGGTGACCACTACAGGGTGGCAAGAGATACCATATGTAATATGATTAATTTAGATAACTCATGGAAAAACTGGAAGAAAAACAAATCACCTTCTAATCTACAATCTTACAGAGAACTCCGTAACTTAACAAAAAAACAAGTTAATAATGATATAAGAAACTTTTACCTAAAGCCACAAATTAACCCCTACTCTAACCCACAAAAATTCTGGAGTGAAATAAACTTCTACACCCATGTAGACCCTTTACTCCCTCTCCCTCCCCCAATAGCTCTGCCTTAGACACTGCTATACTTCTTAACTCCTTCTTTATTGATTCCATTCAGAAACTTGCTAAGCAAGATAAAAGTCCCTACCCCTGTACCTCTCCCTCTCCATCCAGCCACCACTCTACCTCTCCCTCTCCTTCCACTCACAAATCCCCATTCTCTCTTAAGCCTGTCCCCACATCTTATATCAGAGCTCTTCTCAGCAAACTCAAGGCATGCTTACCTTCTGCTGATAACTAGCCATCTCTTTTCCTTAAACTTGCTGCACACTCCATACCTTACCCTATCTCCATATTTATCAATAGAGCTACCCAAGAAAACATTGTTCCTGAACTCTGGAAGAAATTCTATGTTATACCCTTACATAAAGGAGGCAACTCCACTGACCCCTCCAACTTCAGGCCTAATGCTATTCTGTCTTCTCTATGTAAAATACTTGAGAAGTTCATTCATAAACAGCTCATAAATTATCTTCTACAAGAAAATCTGCTAACCCCTACCCAGCACAGCTTTTCCCCCCACCACAGTATCTTCACAGCACTAGTATCTTTTGCACATGCTTTCTCCAAATCTTTAGACAACAATAACCTCATCTCCTGTCTTTTCCTTGACCTCTCAAAAGCCTTTGACACTGTCTCCCACAACATTCTTCTCTTAAAACTTTCTAGCTTTAATCTCTCCAACTCTGCTATTTCCTGGTTTGCTAGCTATCTCTCAAACAGACTACACTCTGTAAAATGGCTCTCTGTAACTTCCCCCTTCCTGACAGCCCACACAGGGGCTCCCTAAAGCTCTATTCTTGGGCCCCTGCTATTTAACATTTTCACTAACAACCTGTACATTTCCTGTCCCTACTCGTCATTAATTCAGTATGCTGATGGCTACACCTGACTCAATCTATCATTAACCGACCCGATTCCTGTACAACTCCCTCAACTATCATCTCTCTCTCTCTCTCTCTCTACACTCCTAGTAACATACTCCATAGCTCTGACCAACACCTCCTGGAGACTTATACTCCACCCCAAAAAAAAAATAAAAATTGGTAGACTCCTCTGCAACCACTCAGTTGCCAATGTATGGAACAATCCGCCCCGATATATTAGAATGATTTCCAGCACTTCCTGTTTCAAAAATACCTTAATAGACCACCTATTAACCTCCTAGACTTGCTCTTGCACTGACCCTACATTAACTCTTCCTCCACTGCAACTAATCCCTCCTTAATCTTACTTTATTTCAATACCTGCAACTTTGCATTAAAGAGGCCTATGGCCCCAGTGTGATGTTATATGTTTTAAATCTGTAAGATTTGGATAGTGTGTATGCTTAGGATACAGTTATTATATGATTAGTATTATACGTTACCCTTTATAAAGTCTTGACCAGTAGTACTTCAGATTATATATTTGTTATCCTATATGTTAATTTAGTTTGGAATGTAAATCTATGTGTTTTTTGTTATACTTCATCCTTTATTATGTATGTAAAAACTGAAGCTTTTCTCCTCTTGTCTCCACTGAAAAAGGGCATCTGCCCATTTGGACTAACCAATGAACAAATGTCAAGTAAATGTCAAGTAAATAAATAAATAAACTGGTACTGTCTTCTCATGGAACCAAGGGGGTTGCATGGAAGGCCTATCCCAGCTGTTATGAAGGTTTGTGCAGCATTGACTTCATGCTATGGACACCCTCCAGGATTCAACTAGGGACACTTTAGGTGTTTTGCAGGCCTTAGCCAAGTCATTCACCAGTTCATAGTGTTAATGCTGATGCATGGGGAAACCATTTCAGAATGGCCTGTCAAAATCCTAAATTGGGGGGGTAGAGCCTAGATGGCCAACTGAGAGCAGTGAATTTTGAGAGCTCTATAAACTAGTATAATAATATATGAAAATTTTATTATTTTCAAGTTTAAAACATCAGAAATCTTTAGATAAACTACTAAACTATATAAATTTCAATTTTGGTGGAGATATACAAACATTTTCCTGTCAAGTAACTTGGAGATATATTGAGTCAGTGAATATGAACAACTCAAGGAATTCTCATCCAGACGCTGCTTTGAAAAAATAACTGCAATTGATGACATCTACCTTACAGGAACTATTTTTGAAGATGGGTGGCTTTAAAAATGACTTAGAAAACCTCAAATTAAATTTTCAGAAACAGACTGATACTCTTAAGGAACTATTACAGCAACACCATACAAAAATAACAAATATAGAGACTTCTCTAAATGACACTGACAGGAGACTCAAAGAGGAAGAATTCCAAAAAGAATTTCTGCTTAAACAGAATACATGGCTGCTTAACAAAATAGATGACTTAGAAAACAGGGAAAGGAGAAACATATGGATCTTTGGTCTGCCTGAAAATACTGAAGGAAAAGATATTATTTCATTCTTAACAACCTGGATTCCTGAAATTTTAGACTTGAAAGAGAGACTTTCATTTGGAATTGAAAGGGTGCATAGAGCACTGAGGAAACCTGCTTTTAACTCAACAAATACTCCATCTAGATTCATAGTTATAAAATTTCTTTCATTTCTGGACAAAGAACTAATAATAAAATCTGCTTGGAGAAAATCACCCTTAAAATATAAGCAAAGCCTGATAAGGTTTGGCAATGATTATTCTTCCAGAATAATAGAACAAAGGAAAAAAGCCTGGCCAATAATAAAACTGTTGAAACAAAACAAAGCTGGCCTTTCCAGCCAAGATAAAAATACTTATTGCCAATGAGATGAGCACCTTTAGTAACTTAAAAGAAGCTACTATATTCATCAAAAACATCAACATAGTGTCTATCCCAGAAGAAATTGAATGGATGGCCCCTACTCTTAAAAGAGTAAAAGAACCAAATCCTTGGACTGATGCTAGAAAGAAGAAACAAAAAACTGATTCCAAGATAGCTGTCCCAAAAAAATAACTCTTACAACTACATCTCTCAAAGTATCAACTGATATGGTACATCACTTGTCATCTGTTTTTATTTTTTTTTTTAAATGAGGATTTCTTGAACAACTGAGAAATAGTAATGATTTATTCAGAATGTTCAAAGAATCCAATAATTCTTCACAAACAAAGGTAGGTCAAGATGAGTTACTATTTACATTATATATAAGCCAAACAAAGGAAAATACAATAAAAACATAGAAGTTTCTATTCCCCTACTTGAACTCAACGAATACTTACCTAGTTCATTTTAAATTGTTTTTACTTAAAATAATTTAAGTAATTAATTAACTAATTAAACAAGGTACGATTCATCAGAGTTCAGACTCAAATTTAACAAATTGACATCATATATAATAGCAGTAACAGTAGAGTGTTTTGAAAAATAAATGCTGTCATGGAGACTAATGCCTTCTTCAGTTAAAGTATGATTTAGAAATGTCATGTATACCCTGGTTGAATAATAGTAGCAAGCTCTTTGTACAAATGTCATCATTATTCCGTCTAAATATAGTTAATATCAATTATGGTAGGTATCACAGCTACAAGTGTTGTTTGATCAATCCTGATATGGTGTGTGTGGATGTAGCTGTATCTGGCAGCTAGTAAAAATGTCATTATTATTCTGTCTAAACATAGTTACTATCAATTATGGCAGGTATCATAGCTTCGAGTGCTGCTTGATTAAGCCTGGCATGGTGTGTGTGGATGCAGCTGTGCCTGTCACCTGTTGTATGTTGCCATTTTTGTCTCTGGGAAGCTGTGGGTTGTGGCTTGTGATCGAGGTTTACTGATGCTTGTGTATTAAGAAGAGACATTTGGTGTTTTAGCCTGGATCCAGGGGAAGGTAGTGGATAAAACTGTGATTTGGGATATTTTGGCAGAGAATAGTTTGTTTATATATGTGCTGAGTGAGAAGTGGGAAGGCTGGAAGAATGTGTTATCTCTTGTTGTGGCGGCTTGTTGGGAGATTTTTTTTTTTTGATCTGTTTGCTCTCTGTTCTTTACCTGACTGCTACGTCAATGAAAAGGAGGGAATTTAGCCTTGAAGTTGCAGTGAAGTGAAGCTTTGCTTCAGATGCTTCGCGAGCCTCTGGTATGCAGTACACAGACACACTAACAAAAACATATGGTCCCAGGTTGTTATGGTAACAGAGGCAGAGTGACAATAATGCTTAATGTCTCTGAGGAGCCTCCAAGATGATTCTCAGCATGGTTTTTGGTTTTAAAAAAAAAAATATATATATATATATATATATATATATATATATATATATATATATATGTGGTTCCACTTTAAATCATCAAATGTTCAGAACATCGACGTTCTGATCATCGAGACCAGAACATCGATGTTCAGAACATTGAAGGTTTAAATTGGAAGTGCCAGGTAAGTGAAAATATAGAATTGTGGGTGTGTATGCAGGTCAGCAAGGTGCCCTGCATGTTGTGTGTGTGTGTGTGTGTGTGTGTGTGTGTGTGTGTGTGTGTGTGTGTGTGTGTGTGTGTGTGTGTGCCATCTGAGTGTTGGCATTGCAGGTAGGGTACGTGAAATCTCCCATTTAGCACTACCGCATATAGCAATAAACATGAGATTTCCCTTACCCCACTGTACTGCGATCTCAGAGTTGGAATATTAAAGTAGGGGGGATGTGGGAGGCACAGCCCCCACATGGGGGGTGCAAGGGGGCAAAGCCCCCCCCCCCTGCATAACATAGTTTTTGTAATTTATTTGGTGTTAGTGTGGTTTATTTTGAAACTTCCATGTTCTGAACATATATATATAATAAAAAAGCTGTTTTAAACCACATGTACACATATTGATGGTCTCCCAAAACTTTGTTTACCTCATTAAATTGATTCTTGATAAAAAAAAATAAAAAATAATGTGCAATTTTATATTTAAAATGTATTTTGGTCCAAACACATTAAGGACTTACATAAGAGTGGAAGTCTGAGTTATTGTGAAAGACTAAGAGCACTTGGTCTTGTGCAGTACCCTTTGCAGTGGTCTGGGGGTGAGTTTGCTCGGACTTGTTGAGCATATGGGGATAGCTGATTCTAGGTGTGTTTGGGGTTGCCGGGAAGTACTAGGGAGTCATCAGATTTCCTTTGTGGAAATATCTGTGGGAATGGAAGGTGTGTTCAGTGGTTCACTGGCAGAGTGGCCACTGCATGGAACAGGCTGGTAAAATGGAACAGGATAAATATTGGTTTGGATATTTTAAGAACAGCCTAGAAACACACCACATGAATGAGTGAATGGTATTCTGGCAAAAGTGGATGGGTATTGTTGCCCGTGCTTGAAGTACTGATATGTGTGTATGTAAGGATGGAAATATACTTATAACAAATAAGAAACTAGAAGGGTCTCATAATTTAAAGTCTATGAACTGTATAAACATGCTTGAAAGGAGCTAATAATAAGAATAATCATTACAGCTTGTGGTCTCTCAAATAACTAAGCAATATCCAAAAAAAAAAAAACACAATAGTTATGTAATGAAGTAATGTATGATTTTAGTAAATCTTGACATAAAATATATAATCGTCATATAAGATGAAGCAGTCTGCTGAATTAAGATATTAACGACAGGATTTAATAACATGGCCTTGTGTATAATAACACTGCTGTCTTAACTTGTCATAAATGACATACACTACACTGAATATCAAAGGGAAACATGATGATTTTTCTCATATAAGTAAATGTGCATAACAATTCATGTAATTCCTTTAACTTGAATTGTAGTTTTTGTAACCCATCTTGACCATATATAATACTGAAGTGGTTACCAAGGTAACTAATGTTTATACATGACATCAAACTGACAAAGTTGTTCAAGAGAAACAATAGAAGCCTGAACTTGAAATGTCACAAAATGTAACAATCATATTCTGAACAAATAGTACTAAATTGACAATCGACACTCAGTTTAATAACATAATCATGTGTTTAATAACACGACTGTTTTAATTTGTCATGAATGACATACACTATATTGAACATCAAGGGGAAGTATGATGATTTTCTCATAGAAGTAAATGTGCATAACAAGTCATATAATTGCTTTAACTTGAATTGTGATTTTGTAACCCATCTTGACCACACATAATCCTTAAGCTGTTACCAAGGTAACTAATGTTTTATACATGACATCAAGCTGACAAATTTGTTCAAGGGAAACAATAGAAGCCTGAACTAGGAATGCCACAGAATGTAACAATCACATTCTAAACAAATAGTATTAAATTGATAATAATCACTCAGTTTAACCTTTGCTGATTATACAAAATAGAATGTTGCCATTTAAATCTAAAAACTTTCGGTATATGCCATAAAATGTGAATTTATGAATATGGAAAGGGAACTTGTAATCATTAATCACAATATGTGAATTTGTTGTTTTTAACCTATAATTTCACTGATTTTATAATAAGAAATGACAGATATGAAAATCCCTATGTGTAGGAAATGAGGGGGAGACGGATGCACTGATAATTAAAATGCCCTAACTTTCATCAGTGTTCACATAAAACAAACTTGATGCTTTAAGTATGTTAGCAACAAACAAAGTGATTATTTAAATGCTGGCAAACAATGAAATATAACTTCTGATATATCCAGTAAAATACATTGTATTATAAACATTAGGTATTTCCATGGGAAACAGTATTTCAAAATTTTACAAAATATTGATGAACTATAAAACAACACCCAAAACCTCATATTGTAATTATATAACAAAAGGACACAATACAGTTAACTTAAGATATTAAACAAATATCTCATTATCGATAAAATATACATTCTTTACACAACACTGGAAAGGTTTTCATTGGAAATGCTTGCACAGAGCATTCTTAATCCCAAATAGAATCAGTAAAATTAGCTCTCCCATAAAAGGAATATTTTGGAGATGTGAGCAAGTACACAATGCAGATTGGAACCACATTTTCTTTGATTGTGTCAAAATTAAGCCATTTTGGAATGGTATTAATAACTTTCTACAAGCTTTATTTAATGGCTCATTTTATTTAACTAAAGCTCTTGTATTATTAAATGTAAAGGAAGGTCCTCATTTGAATAGGGCAAACATGTATCTAGTATGGACTATACTTGCAATTTCAAGGAAGTGTATTACAAGAAGATGGAATACAAACACAATACCAACTTTGGAAGACTTCTACAGCCAACTGAAGACCACATCATTATTGGAAATTAAAATTAAAGAACTAAGAATTTATTCAAAGTCATTTATCAACAACCCTTGGGGAAAAGTCTTATCGTTGATTGACACTATACAATAATTGGTCAGACACTATGATAATGGATTGGACATACTTATAAAGTAACTGTATACATTAAGATCTGTTATAGTGTCAGGCTAGTGTAAACAGTGTACATAGTTATTTAAGATGTTATGTATAAATACTATGGAATTCATTCAAATGTATTTGCAAACTAAAAAAAAATTTTAAGAAAATCCTAAATTGTTATGGGATTAACTTTTTATCTAAGTGCATGTCTGGAGGAAACTTAACCTGTTGGGGTGGGGTAAGATATGAGCAGTAATGGTGACATTTGGTAAAAAGCCATCCTACGCACTTATTTACATACTCACTCTAACTGTCATTGGTTAGTAAAAAAACAAACATTGATCAGGCAATGTCTGTGATCTAGAAACTCTACCTTATTTCTGACAGGAAAAGAGAGGCTGTTGCATAGTTAATTAAGGATGAATGGCAGAGGTTTTTCATTTTCACATGTGGCTCTCCTCTAAGCTCCATTGTTAAGACAGTGTGGGAACAAACAGAGAACAGACTGTTGTGTGGCTCATCCTTGAGGGCTTTATGATGGTTCCCTCACTCTTTTCCAAAACATTTTCAGCAATAGATCACCTAATAGAAAACTTTTAGGGCCATTCAGAGACTAAGGAAAAGAATTCCCTGACGACTTAGTTGGAAAATAGAAATCCCTGTTTAGGGCCATCCTGAGTTTAAAATAGATGACGCAAGATTGTGGTGGAGTGGACAGAATGGATAACAAAGAGCATGTTGTGGGTCTCCCAGCTTTTACAGATGTTATGGTAAGTGATCCTTTGTGTCAGCTGAATATCTATGAGTAATATATGGCCCCCACCTTTAGACAGGAGGAGATATTTTCTATTATATATACATGCACACACACACACACATATATATATATATATCTATCTATATATATATATATATATATATATATATATATATATATATATATATACATGCACACACACACATATATATATGGGGGTTATTTTCATCTTTTATTGTGGACAGATGATATTACAGTAACTATTTTTATAACAGTGAGTTATATGTATATATGTACATTCAATAATATTGTTGGATTATTAATAGGTTGGATGTTGCTTTAGTGTGGTTTCAGGTTCCATATTAGCATATGAAATTGTTAGTTTGAAAAAATGTTATATGCATCATGTTTTACTATATGTAAGTGATTGTGGCATACCACTAGGGGGCATGGTGTAATTTGACCATATAAAAGCATGCAATATGTTGATTCTGCACTCACTGAGGACGCTCTTTGGAGTGAAACCGGTTTGGGGGATGTGTTACATTCAATAAACAAGCTTATTTCAAGCTTACTTTATGCTGCTCGTGTCTCCTGTTTGTGCTGGAATTATTTCTTGGAGGTTTTTTTCTATTTTGTTCCGTGCACTTGTTTGATGTCCGCGCAACTGTGTCGTTGGAAATTGGATTACTTTTGCGGTTTGCTGGATGTCATAGAGGCCGACACAACGTGGAGTTTCGTTGAGTCAGTAACTTGTTCATTGGAACTAAAGGGGACAAGCACGGGTGAGCAGTGTTCGCGATAGCAATTGTGATTGTGCACTTTCCATTATGGCAGAATCCGGAGAAGATTTGATGTGCTACATGGAAAACATCTTAGCCGACAAGGATGATTGTTCTGTTTTTGGACAACAAGGAATTACTTCCAACAATATTTCAGTTGGTATGGTCACGCTGGATGAGGGGAAAGACATTGTTGACTGTTTCAAACGCCTGGGACAGTTGTCCCGTAAGGTACGCTCCTTAATATGGCATAATAGACTGTTAAAGGCCTATTTGCAGGCCAAGGTGATACCTCGTGGGTTACGTATACATGTGGAGCCTGGGGTTGGCTCCGAAAAATCAGAGTTTATGTCAAAATGGAGGGCGGTGCAGACTACTGCCTCCCTTATGTTCATAGAATTGCTCATTGAATATTACGATACTCAGATAAATGAAAGCAATTTGCTTTTAAGGGCATGTCAAGAACGTGTTTTCACTTTTTCTGATAAAGGACAATATCAGCATTTATATTCTACCTTTAGAGCTGACATGGAGCGACATGAACAAGATTTAAAGATGCGAAAAATGAAGAAATACACTAGGGACATGACTGATTATAAAAATAATGTAGTGTATACGTGGAAACAGCAGAAAAGAAGTGTGCGTTTTGACTCTAATAATAAAAAAAGTGGGTCAACTAAACGTAAAAGGGCTAGACCCATTTTAAAGGCTCCACATGGCAGTGAAATATCTGATTTCTCATCCAGTGTTTCCAACACTGATACTGACATTGAAACAGGGGACATTGAGCAGCATAGTTCACCAGTGAGCAAAAGGCCTAATACCCCTTTAGACGGGGGGGCCGTAAACATCGGCGGAGAGGAAATAAGGCTGTTGTTTCAGTCCAAAATGCAAATGATGTAGCAGCAGTTAATTTTGAGCCCAATAGTGTTGATGTAACTGATAATGCTGATGTTAACAATTTGATTATTAATCTGTCTAGATGCATACTTGATGTAAACCAAGCTAAACTCTTGAATAAAGGACTTGGATATGTACCATCTTTTTATGTGTCCCACTATGATGTTGTGAAAGATTTGAAGCAATTTACTAGAAATCTAAATTTAAAGTATTATTTTGCACACCAAGCACAAAATGTTAATAGTAATATGGATGAAAATTTTCATTTTAGAAAATCTGAATTTCAGCCTCCATATAATGCTGTTGTTAAAACTTTTGAAAACTTGGTTTTGCAAGACATTCAAAGTAATTGCACTAACATCTTTGTTAACCATGCTAGGAACCTTAATCAAGACGAACGTGAGGCTTTACAAACCTTGGCTAACAATAAGGATATTATCATAGTGGGGGCTGATAAGGGTGGAGCGACAGTGATCTGGGACAGGATTGAGTATACCCAGGAGGCTTTAAATCAGTTAAATGATCATGTCTCATATATTAAGCTCCCCATGGATCCTACATATGATTTCAAGAGTGTAATAGATGGTTTTTTGAAAAGGGCATTTAAAAGAGGTATCATAAGTGAAACCTTACTTAAACAACTTACAGTTGATATTCCTAAGCATCAATATTTTTATCTTGTCCCTAAGATACACAAAACTTTAGTAGGTACTCCCGGTAGACCAATAGTGGCAGGTAGAGGTTCTTTAACTGAACCTCTTTCAGAATATTTAGAATACAGGCTGAAGCCACTCTTGGATCAGGTCAGGGCACGTATTAAAGATACCACCCAGTTTCTATCTTTAATGGGGGATTTACAGATACCTGTGCAGTCATATATAGGGACTTTGGATGTCCAATCCCTATATACCAGTATCCCTCACAAGGGCGGCATTCAGGCCATACAATATTGGTTGTTAAAAGCTGGAACTTACACCAGGGATGATATGGATTTACTTATTAATATCCTCACTTTGGTATTAGAACACAATGTTTTCAGTTTCCAGGGTCAATGGTATCTCCAAAGCAAAGGGACAGCTATGGGGGCGATGTTCGCCCCTACTTATGCTGATTATATCATGGGTTTTTTTGAGATTAAATATATCTATCTTACTGATTTCCCATTCAAAAAACAGCTTATGATGTGGAGGAGATACCTTGATGACTGCTGGGTGGTTTGGAATGGGTCGGAGGGGGAATGGAAAGATTTTGTCCAGTATTTGAACAGTAATGTCTTCGGGATAAAGTTCACTGGTAACATACATCTGCTCACGGTTGATTTTCTGGATGTGCATGTCACTAAGACATTGGATGGTACAATGGCCACCACTGTACACAGAAAACCTTTCTCGAAAAATTCTTTATTACTGGCAAATAGTTGTCATCCACCCCATATAATTAATAACATACCCAAAGCCCAATTCCAACGTATCAGGAGAATATGTTCATCGGATCAGGAATATGATACACAAGCAGCAGTCCTGAAACAGAGATTCATGGACCGTGGTTATTCAGAACCTAAGCTGAATATAGCTTATTCGGCTGGTCGTAAGTTGAAGAGAACACAGTTATTAGAGTCAAAAACTGTAGATAAAGCTATTGATGCTCCAAAAGTGAGATTCATTACCAGCTATGGGACCAATTCTTTCAAGATCAAGGATATCATCAATAAATATTGGCATATCTTCACTAGTGACCCATTTTTTTCAGACATTTTACCAGACAAATGTAGTTTTGGTTATAAACGGGGTAAAACATTGGGCCAATGTTTTTCAAGTTTTAAGAATGAAGTTCCTCATTTGGAACATAGGATCACTGGCCGTCAGGGTTGCACCTTTTGTGGCAACTGTAAGTACTGCAAACTAGTGTCTAGGACTTCATCATTTACATCTATAAACACTAGTAAGGTTTATGATATTAGACATCATATCAAATGTAGTAGTACTTGGTTGGTTTACATGGCTGTCTGTAAATGTGGTGCTTTTTATGTAGGACAGACGTCCTGTAGTTTCAAACAGAGGATAGCCCTTCATATTAGTGATATCAAATGCAAACGGGAGAGAAGTGCCTTATATAAACACACTCTAATACATACAGCTTCACATTTTGTATTTGTAGGGATTGATTTGTTAGAACCAAATATTGTAAATATAGCTTTAAGACATCAACTGTTAAATAATTTGGAACGTAGATGGATTGTTAATCTTGGAGCCCTATTTAAACCTGGGCTTAATGATCACTGGTGATAATGGGGGTTATTTTCATCTTTTATTGTGGACAGATGATATTACAGTAACTATTTTTTATAACAGTGAGTTATATGTATATATGTACATTCAATAATATTGTTGGATTATTAATAGGTTGGATGTTGCTTTAGTGTGGTTTCAGGTTCCATATTAGCATATGAAATTGTTAGTTTGAAAAAATGTTATATGCATCATGTTTTACTATATGTAAGTGATTGTAGCATACCACTAGGGGGCATGGTGTAATTTGACCATATAAAAGCATGCAATATGTTGATTCTGCACTTACTGAGGACGCTCTTTGGAGTGAAACCGGTTTGGGGGATGTGTTACATTCAATAAACAAGCTTATTTCAAGCTTACTTTATGCTGCTCGTGTCTCCTGTTTGTGCTGGAATTATTTCTTGGAGGTTTTTTTTATATATATATATATATACATACAAACATATATAGGGGTGTAAGACACTTGATCAACTGTGGTAATCCCTGGAGCATGGATAGAATGTGTCAACATTTGCCATTTCAGTGGTTTTAGTTGAGGATTCTGTCAGTGTAGGTGCACAGTCCATCCCGTGCCCTACATCAATATATATATATATATATATATATATATATATATATATATATGTATATATAAATGCACACACACAAACATTTTATATATATATATATATATATATATATATATATATATATATATATATATATATATATATAAAATAAGGATCAAGTTTTAGCCAAGTTGAAGTGTCATAGTTCAGGATTTAAGAACAATGCTTCATAATTGTCAATTACCATGTAAATGGGGATGTTTCATAGGATGGAGAAACCACTCAAAATTGCTCATAGGACCCCCAGTAAATGTAAATAAAATGGCTTTAATAATGGAAAGAATTATATAGGTTCATATGTAGGTACTAGGCTATTGGCCCTGGGGCCTATATAAGCCTAGCCAAAAAAGTTCGCTAGCTTTTGCCACCCAAGAAAGTTATTTTCCTGTGCCCCTGTCTAGCAGAGCCACAGAAGTAATCCCCTGGGTGAATTTCCTATTTCCCATCAAATTGTCAAGATTTTTCTTAAAGAGGGCTAATGAGGAGCTTGGCTTGACAATGAATGGGTAGTCTGTTCCAGAGCATGGGAAGTCTCTGGGACAGAAATCTATCCCTCCAGCATGTTCTGTTTATTGTGGTGGCAAAGTTTAGGTCACTAGAGCCTGTGGCTCGGAGGGGTTAGGGTTTCTTTTAAGTGTAGCATGTACAACAGATCTGGGTTTGACATGGTTGGACATGGCTTTGTATGCTAGGCAGAGGTCGCCTCTGAGTAGGCGATAAGTGATGGAGTAGAGCTGGAGTTTTTTGAGACGGTCTGCGTATGGCATCTGTTTGAGGCTAGTAATCCTCTTAGTGAGGTATTTCTGTGGCTTTTCTAGTTGTTGTAGATGTCTTGCGAGGTACATGCCATATGGGGCATTGTAGTCTGTAATGGGTCTGATGAGGGATGAGTAGAGAGGAACAATGGCTTCTTTTTTTCTGGAGGTGAACCCCTTTGTGATGAGGTGTGCCACGTAGAAGGATTTCCTGACTACTGTGGTGATATGATTATCAAAAGAGAGATTACTATCCACCTGTGTCCCAAGGTCTCTTATCACACTTTCAGTTTTTAATAGGCTAACGCCTATGTGGTATTTCATGGGTAAAGTGTTCTTCCCAAAGGGGATGACAATGCACTTGGCATTGAGCTTGAGGCCATGAGTTTGACACCAAGCATCAGTCACTGTGAGGCCCTTTGTAGAATGTCCACATCATTAGGCAATTCTATTATGGCACATAGTTTGCAGTCGTCTGTGAACTTCATTAGCCAAAGACCTGCTGTATTAGCCTGGACTTCTGAGAAGTTAATGCCAAACAGGAGAGGACCCAGGACTGACCCCTATGGTACTCCTTTTGTCAATGGTCTGAGGTTGTATTTGGAGTTGGCTACTTTAACTCTGTGGGTTCTGTCAGTGAGCCAGTTGGCCACCCATCTTGTGACATAGGGATTTATGCCCAGTCTAGTGAGTTTATCTATTTATCTATAATTCAAGAGTGAGGGATGGTGGTAAAAGCCTTGGGGAGGTCAAGATAGGCTGTCTGCATCACCTTACCCTCATCCACAGCTCTGGTGATGACTTCAAAGAAGTCAATCAAGTTTAGGAGACATGACCTACCTTTTACAAACCCAAACTGAGAGGTGTCTAGAGTTTGGAGGTTACCTATTTCCTTGTCTATAAGCTCCAAGATGATACGTTCCATGGCCTTGCAGACCAGGCCCGTTAGGCTAATGGGGTGGCAGATCCCGGGGGTCCATGGTGGCACCTCCTTTGTGGAGTGGGATAACCATCGCTCTGCACCATTCACTAGGCACAAAGCCTGAAGTGAGGCTATGATTGAACATGGTACATAGGTGGGGTACCACTTCATTCTGTAGTTCATGCAGAATGCAGTCGGGATATTGTCACGTCCCATGGATGCTGTGTTCTTGGCTTTGCAGAGCGCAGTCTTTACTTGTGCAGCCATGATTGCAGGGGCTTTGCATTCTTCCGATATAGTGATGGGCCCTTTGGGGGGGTGGGGGGGGTGAAGTTTGCACTGAACCTATCTGCCAGGATTTTGGCAATATTAGTTGGTTCTCTATATCTAGTGCCATTGTGCTGCAGCTCAGAGCAAATCTGAGTGTCGCCATTGAGATTCTTGATATAGCTGTAGAATGCTTTGTGGTTGTCTTTAGAATCAGTGGCGATTTTGTTTTCATAACTAGCTTTGGAGGATTTTATGGGGGATCTCAGCTTCTTACTGAGGCTGACCAGGGAGTTCCTGCAATCAGGAAATTTTACTCTTTTTTGCAACAGCCTCTTCCTTCTGTTGTAGAGTTTGTTTATGACAGTGGACCACCAGATTGGCTTCTTTTTTTTTTGGAGGATAGCATCTTGGTTCTGTTGGGGATGGCACAATCCATGCCCTCGTGTATGTGTTTATACAGTGCATTTGTATAGGACTCAGCAGTTGTACCTCTATTTTCTGTCTGTATGGGTGCAGTGAAGCTTTCCACTTCTGTCTTAAGAAGCAAGAAGTTGGTTTTGGAGAAGTTTTTTATGGTGGTTTCCTTAATGGGGGGTGGGTGGGATGTTGATGTCTAGGGTGATTAGCTTGTGGTCAGATCTGACCAGCGAGGAGTTGACCACTGGTGTGGAACATCAGTTACCCATATTGGTAATGACCAGGTCCAGGATATTACTGCCCCTGGTGGGGGTATGGACAAGCTGATCCAGGGCATTGGAATTTATGAATTCCAGAAAGTGTTGAGCAAATGAATTAGTACATGAGTAGTTTTCCCATTTGATGGTGGGGTAGTTGAAATCGCCTATTATTAGGGTATTGAGCTGTACCTTAATATTACCCAGCATATCAAGAAATGTGGAGTGGGAATCCTGAGGCATGGTGGGGGATCTTTAACAAGCTACAACCTTGACTACAGTCTTGCCCAATGTTAGTTGCACTTGGATAATTTCGGATGCATTATGTTGAGCAACTAGCCTGGAGGTGTGGATATCCTTAATGAATATGGACATGCCTCCTCCTTTAGTGTTTTGGTCCAGGTTAGGTGGCCGAAAGGTGTGGTATGAGTTATAACCTGGTAATGCAAGGGTGCTTCCTGGAGCCTTGAACCGGGTCTCCATCACTGCACAGATGTCGATGTTCTCCATTTTAAGGAGTGCCTTGCATGAGTGCATTTTGAGGTTTAGACTTCTAGTATTGAGTAGCATTACCCTCAGATTTTGCTTGCTTGTACCTGCTACGGTGGTGAGTTTCTCATTTGAACCTTACCTAAAAAAGGCACTATAGGGGTGGCAAGAGCATTAGCCAGTATCCAGAATACCAGGGGCGACAGGTGCAGGCCATCTCTGGCAAAGCATCGTGGTCTGTCGATCATGTCGTCCCAGGAGAACAGACACTGGATCTCCTTAGAATAACACCAGAAGCTTAGACAGTTGTTAAAGTCAGTCATTTTGTCCTTGTATTGTGGTAACATTCTGGGTGATAACAGGATGTTACTCAGGGCTAGGGTCATATCTGCCTGGGCTACATGATCCAAGAGCTCCTCCATGTCTCTTTTCATGTAGTGCAGGGAGGTACATCTCAGGTCATTCACACCAACATGGACAATGACAGAGTCATATTTTTACTTGTTGTGGAGTGACCTGAGTCCTTGCATTATGTGGTGGATCCTGGCACCCGACAGGCAGTTGACAGTAAGTTTCTCCTTGTTTAGCCTGGTGAGTGGGACATCAGTGTGCCTGACTATAGTCACCTGTGTGTTGGATACGTTGTTTTGCCTTATGGGCTGAGGTTGAGTGGCACACTTATTTTGTGGGCTATGTGTTATGGTATGTGAATTTTCTGTAGTGAATGAATATCAGAAATGTTGGACTTGCAAATGGGTTAAGCTAATATGGAATTTCCTCTTGTGACAAATTTATGGATTCCTATAGGCATTGCAGGTATTTGTGACCTATCCTGACTCAAATAATAGGGAATATGCAACTCTCTGATATAACCAAGTGGTATATTGTCTTGGAGTGGAATATGGCAGCCCATCTGTCTGTAAAGAAATTCCTAACTTTCCTGAGGAGGTAAATCAGGTTATTGCAGACAGATCTGACTTTGAACAGCTTGGTGTATTAGGCTTCTTTTGCTAATCAATGGTGAAAAATATTGTAACAGTATGGTCTTCTACAGAGAATCTTAGAATGCCTCTAGACAGCTAAAGTAGGTAAAATGAGCAAAATATTCCTTTATATTTAGTGTCACACTGAAGTATTTTTTATTTTAATTCCAGTATCTGTAAGCTGACAGAATAGCAGCTGTAAGATAAAATGAGGTTGGCATTACAGTTTTTGATAATTGTTAATGGATATCATGATGAGTGTTTGGAGTTATATGTTATATTTTCAGTATATGTTAAATGTGCATTGTATACTAAACTTAGTATACTTCTATAAAGCTAGAGTTTTTTCATTGCTCATTTGGTTGTTTTTGGCAATAATTAAGAATAAATTGTTATGCACCTGTTTGATGTCAGAGAGGTGTATAACAAGGTTGTCTTCTTTGTTATTTTCGAGTGCAATCATGGCAGCAGTTAATTTTGAGCCCAATAGTGTTGATGTAACTGATAATGCTGATGTTAACAATTTGATTATTAATCTGTCTAGATGCATACTTGATGTAAACCAAGCTAAACTCTTGAATAAAGGACTTGGATATGTACCATCTTTTTATGTGTCCCACTATGATGTTGTGAAAGATTTGAAGCAATTTACTAGAAATCTAAATTTAAAGTATTATTTTGCACACCAAGCACAAAATGTTAATAGTAATATGGATGAAAATTTTCATTTTAGAAAATCTGAATTTCAGCCTCCATATAATGCTGTTGTTAAAACTTTTGAAAACTTGGTTTTGCAAGACATTCAAAGTAATTGCACTAACATCTTTGTTAACCATGCTAGGAACCTTAATCAAGACGAACGTGAGGCTTTACAAACCCTGGCTAACAATAAGGATATTATCATAGTGGGGGCTGATAAGGGTGGAGCGACAGTGATCTGGGACAGGATTGAGTATACCCAGGAGGCTTTAAATCAGTTAAATGATCATGTCTCATATATTAAGCTCCCCATGGATCCTACATATGATTTCAAGAGTGTAATATGTATTTTCTCCACATGAAATAATGAGGCAGTTATTTTTTTCAGCAGTGTGGTCACCCAATGATTCTCAAATTCTTTCCTTCTCTTAGTATAATTTATGTATATTTGTCCAATAAGACTTTCACTGACAGCCATTTTACAAATCTATAACTACACACAAAACAAAATCAGCATAAAAAGATCCATTTCATGTTGAAATGGATGCTTTCATGAGTGCAGAAAGGCAACATCCTTGCTGAAACAGTGTATTGATATGGTTTGAATATCTTCAGGTTGGATTTGTCTCTTAAATCTTCATTGGAAGAATGGGTGGATCCATTTAATGTGTTACATTTGGCATAAGTGCAAACTGATATTGATAGTTCTGCTTCAAACTCTTGTACTTTCTGTGTATCCTGATTCAACAGCTATGTCTGTAAAGGGTCCCAAATATAGATGACTTTAGTCAGTCTTTCTTAATCTTTGCCTGTAGGTGCAGCATTCCCACTGGGCTTCTATCCACTGCATTACTGTTTTACTTGTCTTTGTTACAGATGTTAACATTGTAATTTTGATTTTGTCGTATATATCGCCATTGGTGCAATACTTAATTGCCACAGAATTTGCCATCTCTGCTAACATCAGAATTTTATCATGTCGGCTAGTCACTATCTCCTGCTAAACACCAAGAAGACATTACCAGTGCTCTTTACCTCTGCAATTGTGTTAATAAGCCATGGGTTAATTGGTATCTCTAAAGGTAAATCAAGTTATTGTTGCAAACCTATGCATCCAAAAATCTTGGTGCCACCTTTGAATCGTAGTAATTCTGGCTTTGCAAATTTAGCAGTCTACTTAACAGATGCTTCCACATGTACAGTTCAGCATGAATTTTATTTTCTAGAAAATTCTAAATGTGCGATTTCTCTGATTTGTTCTACCACAACTGCTCTGTCTGAAACTGGTTACAGCAAGTTACACCATTTTCTTTAAAACCCTTAAGCAAATATATCGCTACAATCTATATTCCATTTGAATCAGCTGGCTGCTACGTCTTGACACTAGACTGCATGTTTCTCTTTGCCTCCTTCACTCCACTGCATTAAATAAGCCACTAAATATAACTGGACTGTTTCTTCCCTTATTTTGAACAAAAATGTATAAATATTTCATGGCCAGACATTTCAGATTATCTCTCTGAAGCTTAAAACCACTGCTGTAGGATGCCTAAGATATACTGAAGAATTCTTAAGTTAGACTACTATTATTTGTAATTCACACAAATACTGTTTAAATACTATGACTAGAGAAAAAAATGATAAGTCTACTATCATTGGGCCCATATAAAAATGATAAGTACAGGCATTTTTGTTAAGCCTTTCAGTCATAACATCACATTTCGTATTACTATACAAGTAAGTGTGTGCATGCATGCGCAGTCACACTAACATGCATGTGTATGCATATACACTCATATGCACACACACACACACACACACACACACACACACACACACACACACACACATACACACACACGCACACACATGACACACAAACAGCACAGATGCGTATAAACCCACTAGATTGTAAAATGCACAGGACAGAGATTATCATATAAGAAAAAAGAACATCTGATTATCTAGATATACATAGCAACAGTTGTGTGGCACTGGTTACTCAAAAGCCTGCATTTATGGGTACATTTTGAAGTACATTATGGAAGCTCAAGTTTCATATACTGCACACTCTTAACAGAAACATTTCTGCCCTATTTTGATTATGACAAATTGTTAGAAAAATATGTAATAGTAATATGCATGCTTAGTGCATTTACTGCATTCGAGATTTAAAAGGGTTAATACATTTATTCGGTTCACACTGCATGAATCTGCACAGCCATTAGAAACTTAACAAGAAGCATTCTATTTTCTGCTAATGTCAGCAAATAACAAGAAGTAATTAATTTCCGCTAATGTCATGAAAATTAACAAAGGGATATTGATTTCTGCTTATGCCATGAGAAAACATGCAGCTGTTAGAAGCTATTGATAAAGAAAACAATAGATGCTTGAAAGTTTAAACCGTAGTCAGCATTACTTGAACTAAAGCTAGAAATGTACCTTGAATCTAGGTAAAATGTAACACATGTATTAGAACAGTACAATAGAAGAATTGAAATGCTGAAATGGACTGACATAAACCCAAGGCCAGGTTGTTTTTCTCAAAATGTTTTTGCAGAATGACAGATATTTTAACTTGGTCGGCAATAAGTCTAACAATATTTTCTGTAGAACATACAGAAAGCTGTGTCTGACTATGTCAGCAATAGAATGTAACATTTTCTATGTGACAGGAAGAGAACTGTATAAGTATAACCTACTAGTCATTAATCATTTAGACAAACCTTGTGCATATACATGCTTTGTCTCCTTGCTGCAAATAATAAAGGGTACCTTGCTTGAACCTAACGTGAATTGGTCTTAGAAGTTTTTTCCTTTGACAGATTAGTCCTTCGGACCGGAACCCTCTCTTCACCTCGGATCAGACAGGCCAGGTGGTTGAAACTGTATGGGGAAGAAACCAAATCGGTCCTTCTTATCTCAAAAGTCCTCCGACTGAATTGTCGTTCAAAAGAGGGCAGCCACTTTCTGATCTGTGACTGAAGGACAGGTCTCCGCGAATTGCTGATCCGTCACGTAGGCTTAGGTAAGGTGAATCTACTTTTTTCTGTTTTCTGTTTTAGATCAGGGACTAGATATGTATTGTTTTTGTTAGACTGTATTTTTCTTACAAGTCAGGGACAAAAAAGATTACTGTCTTGTCATAGATCAGGAGAAACAGAATAAGTAGGCAGTCATTTTGAAGAGACTATAACAAAATCCATGGTACCACATTAAAAAATAAGAGAAGTTACGTAACGATAAAAGGGTAGAAGAAAATGGGTAATAATTGCACAAAAAGACCCCAAAATCCGCCGTTAACAGAAGACGCAAAATACATGCAGTCGCAGCGCTCCGACAATATTAAATATTATTCAAAATGGGTTAATAAGTACAAATTCGACGGGAAATTAGAAAAATCCTCACTTATCAAACTTATCAAACAGCTCAAAACCGATTCTAAAGGTCAGGTAAAAAAGCAATGTAAATTAGGAATTCCTCAGGCACACAGGTGCATTGAGGAAGTAAACCGTAGGGAACAAAAGAACAAAAATTCAAAAGCAATGTTTTTAGACAAGGAGGACAATAACTTAGTAATAGCATCAGCACCTCCACCTCCCTTACCGGAATATGAAGCAAGTGAACAGGTTAGTCCACCCCCACGATATCCTGTGGTCACTGAAGATAGAGGCATTATGAAAATAAAACCGTATATTAGAGATCCCATCGAGACCAGGTCTCGAACAAAGGCAGGTAACTCAAATGAAGGCATCGAGTTATGGCAAATGGTTAAGAATTCACGATCTATAAGTGAAGGAGAAGAAATATGTCCACTTATAGAAGTACCCAACCCTCAGGCAGGTCAGGACAATCAGGACCCAACTATTTTATTGTATAGACCTTGGACTCTGGAGGATATCCGGAAAGCCACTGAGGGAATCCCCCATCCAAAGGTTAATTTTAGAAAATTCTCTGAATATTTACAAGCAATGAGGCTGAGTTATAACTTAAATGGAGAAGAGGTAGAAAAGGTAGTTAGACAAATTGTAGGGCCAGATTGGCATATGCTTAGTAGGAACTGGAATCCCCGTGACACTGCACAAAGACCCCTCCCACATAGCAGCGCAGAACTAGACACCAGAGTAAAAGGTCTTACAGACCGCATCTCTGAAAAATGGAAACCCAGGGCAGACTGGACTTGCATTAATCTATGCATCCAACAAGAAGGTGAAACTATTGACCAGTATTATGCCAGACTATTAGAGTGTTTTAATAACCACTGTGGAATGCAGGTTCCTGAAGATCAAACACAAGATTCCCCATATGAACAGCAGTTAAAGAATGCATTTTTAAAGGGCAGTATTGCACCTATAAGCAGTTTTATTACAAAACACATGGTAGATCATTGTACAAGCAAGTTACAATCATTGCTTGAATATGCTAGGCATGCTGAAAGGCATTTTAATAGCAAAAAGAAAAAGAAAGCTCAGATATTTTCTGAAGAAGATGGAGCAAAAGTTTACATAGTACAGTCCGGGAAAATGGGCAAGAAAAATGCACAGGGAAACAAACAATCTGATCAACGATCAGAAGACTTTGAAGGGCGAAAGAAAAGGGGTGAATGTATTAAATGCGGTAAAAAGGGCCACTTGGCAAAGGATTGCAGGAAAAATAAGAAGGCAACAACGGAAGACAAGGAGGGTGAGGACTGACTATATGGTAGTCAGGAATCACTAGAAGGGGCTAGCGAAGAAGGGACAAATGAGAATGTGATAGAGGGAGTAGAGGAAGTGCAGGAAGTAAGTGACAATGAAGAAGATGAAATACTAGACCTAGCTTTATTGAGCTTGGAGCTCTATTTAGCAGACACAAAACCAGAAGTTACACTCTTGGTAGAAGGGAGGGAAGTCAAATTCTTGTGTGACTCAGGGGCATCACAAACCCTGATACATCCCTCCAAACTGCCAGAAAACACAGAGACACCTGATTACATACTGGTCAAAGCAGCTAATGGACAACTGTATCGGGAGCCACTCTCCCGTGACATTGCAATAACTGATCCAGTTTCAGGATTGACACAAAAAAGCAAAATTGTTGTTTCTGCAAAATGCCCAGTAAACCTCTTGGGCAGAGATTTCATGCAGCTATTTGGTATAGCAGTAGTCCCAACCATGCAGGGTATGGAAGCACAGCGACAAATTGATACCTTTGCAGTGCAATCGGAGTGTGAAATGTTTTGTTGGTACAGCCAGGACTTGGTTATGACTGGTCCAGGGACTGTAACCAAAGAGTTAATGAATGTAGCCGTCATCAAGTTCCCCTCCCTTGACATTGATAAGCAACACCTGTTGCACTGTACCCTGTATTATTGTAACACACCAGGACCTGATAAGGAATATGAGCAAGAATTGTTTAAGAATCATGCAAATAGATTGATATTGCGTAACCTGTACTGGGACATGGAAGGGAACAGTGTTGCCAGCTGTTCATTGCCCCAGGAGTTCTTTGCACTTTATAAATCTAATCGATTACCACATGTTAGCTTAACCAAAAACAGAAATATAAAATGGGCAGACCTAGGAGAAAAAGTCACAAGATGGGAGAAACAGACAGATCTAGAACTGTCAGAACAGGGAATACAAATACAGAAGTTGAATTGGATAACTCAGCCCAACCCAGCTATGCACTTACAGTCTGTTGAGGACAGCTGATTGACACTCCTGTTGAAGGAGGAAGAAAATGCCTTACAAAATATACCAGAGACTCTCTGGTCAACAGGAAAGTCAGATGTAGGACTTATTCGTACAGCGGGACCAGTTACTATCACGCCAAAGTCAGCATTTAGACCACAAAAAAGACAGTATCCCTTAAGAAAAGATGCAGAGGCAGGGATAAAGCCTATTATAGCAGCCTTACTTAAAGGAGGGATACTAGTAGAATCTCCCGATTCACCATGTAACACACCCTTATTTCCAGTCAAAAAAGCAAATGGAGAATGGCGTATGGTCCAAGATTTACAAGCTGTAAATGATGCAGTAATACCAAGGGCACCCACGGTGCCAGACCCACACACCCTGTTGAATGATTTAAAACCTCAACAGAAGTATTTTTCTGTGGTAGACATCTGCAATGCGTTCTTTTCAATACCGATACACCCTGACAGATTGCCAGTATTGGTTTGCATTCACATTTCAGGGGAAAAGGTATACATATGCGCGACTACCACAGGGATATTGTGAAAGTCCAACAATATTCTCACAAGAAATGGCAAGCAACTTGGCGGGATTCACCCCACCAAGAGGCAGTCAGATTTTACTTTATGTTGACGACATCTTGCTGGCAGCCCCCACCCAGCAGGATTGCAGAAAAGATACCATAGCACTTCTACAATTCTTAGCCGCTGAAGGACATAATGTAAATAAAAGTAAACTACAGCTTTGGAAAAAACAAGTTAAATACCTGGGATATGTAATATCCAAGGAAGGTAGAACACTAGATGAGGACAGAAAGATAGCAATTTTGCAAGCACCAAAACCCACTACCAAGAAGGAAATGATGTCCTTCCTGGGTACAACTAATTTTTGCCGGAGCTGAATCCCAAACTATGCTTTGGAATCTGCACCACTAACTGACCTTATATATAAGAAGCCTGTAGCAGTGCAGGATTTATTACAATGGACACCAGAAGCAGAATTTGCTTTCTGCAAACTGAAGCAGTTAATAGCATCCTCATTAGTTCTGGGATTACCAAACTATCATAAACGTTTTTTCCAAACTGTAGATTGGAAGCAGGGTTACATGACATCAGTATTAACACAACAGCACGGGGATAAGCAATGCCCCATTCCTTACTATTCATCACAACTAGACCCAGTGGCATGATCCTTACCCCACTGTGTACAAGCAGTAGTTGCCGCTGCAATGGCAGTACAGGCTTCGGCCTCAGTAGTCTTATTCCACCCTCTCACTTTGAGAGTGCCTCATGCAGTCACAATTATTTTACTACAAGAAAAGGTGGCATATCTTTCCCCTGCTATGCATCTTTCCTACATGACTATATTGTTGAGCCAACCTCATATGACAATTGAGCGATGCACGACTTTGAATCCTTCTACTCTGCTCCCGACCCCTGCAGATGGCACACCGCACTGCTGCCTGCAGGTAATTGAGCAAAAGACACTACCTAGAAAAGATCTCACGGATGTCCCCTTGGATGATGCCGAGGTGACATACTACATGGATGGCTTGTGCAAAGGGGTCCTGCAGGACAGAACCTAGTAGGATATGCAGTAGTTTCTGATACTGAAATTATAGAAGCAAAACCTTTACCACACAACTTATCTGCACATGCAGCAGAATTGATTGCCTTGACACGGGCATGTACCTTAGCAAAGGGTAAATGTGTAAACATTGTTACTGACAGCCAGTACACTTTTTCTACTGTACATGTTTTTGCGCAACAGTGGAAAAACCGGGGAATGATAACATCTACTGGCAAACCTATCAATCATGCACAGTTTATTTTAGATCTTTTAGAATATATTCAGTTAACTCAGAAAGTAGCCATTTGTAAATGCACAGCTCACACCAAGCAACAAGATAGGATTTCAAAAGGTAATGCGAGAGATGATACAGCTGCAAAACAAGCAGCCACAGAAGTATTTCTTTTAAATAAGGAATTACAACTGTCTGAGATTTTAGACTTAGAAATGTTAAAAACAATGCAGACATTCACTACGCAAGCTGAAAAACAATGATGGGTAAGACGAGGAGCAATTCTCGAAAAGGGGCTGTACATCTCTAGAGAAGGGAAATCGATACTACCATCTAATTTGTTTAGATATGCAGCTTTGTTGAGCCATGGGCAGTGCCATGTCTCAACAGGGGGGATGGTACAGCTGGTGAACCAGGTGTTCACAACGTACGGATTTACAAACTACTCTAAAAAATTTAGTTTGACGTGTCAGATTTGTAACAAACATCATGCACAAGGGGCGTTAAAGCCCAAGCAAGGGAGTTTCCCTACACCACCATATCCGTTTCACACTATCTGTATGGATTTCATAGAATTGAACAAATGTAAAAATAAGAAGTATTGTCTTGTCATTGTAGACATGTTTTCCAGATGGGTGGAAGCCTTTCCAACCAAAAATCCAGATGCAGCCATGGTGGCAAAAGTACTTGTCAAAGAAATCATCCCTAGATTCGGCATTCCGGAAAGGATCTACAGTGACAATGGTGCACACTTTGTAAACCAAACCATGCAGCAGTTAAGTAAGCATTTTGGTATTTATTTAAAAAATCATTGTGCATATCATCCACAATCTGCAGGGCTAGTTGAAAGACATAATGGTATATTAAAAAACAAATTGAGAAAATTGATAGCTGAGACAGGGAAAAATTGGATATACTGTTTACCCCTGGCACTGTTGAGCATGAGAACTGTTCCTACAGCAAAAGGATTGACTCCTTTTGAAAAATTATTTGGAAGGGCTTACTATACATCCCAGTGGAAACTTCTCATGTCATCAGACCAGGAAGCTGATTTTACACTAGCTGAATATATGAAGAAAGTCATGAATTCTAAACATCTGTTGCAGTCAAATTCTGTTTCAGATAGAAAGCAAACCGAGACATCAGAAGTGGCAGTGACACCCGGGGACTGGGTGTGGATAAAACTTGTCAAGAAGAAGAATTGGTTATCACCAAGGTGGGAAGGTCCCTACCAGGTGCTTCTTTCAACACCCACTGCAGTCAAGATAGCAGAGCGAGCTTCGTGGATCCACCTGACGCACTGCAAACTTGTTAAGAACTTTGAACTGGACAAAATTCTTACCTCTCCATCGGGGCCCTCAGCACAAAGTCTGGCTACAAGGGGGGGTCAGATCAATAGGACTGATCCGTCTCAACACCAGTGAAGAAACCATCAGTGTTGAAGGTCCTATTAAGGCAGAGAGTAAGAACACATGTCTGAAATAAAGATGACAAAATCCAGTAAGATCCAAATGTACCTATTCGGAAGAGTCAGAGAAAACAGGAATGCAGAACAATCGTTCCTCAGAAGTATTGCATAACCATCCTGTTGACTGTACTAGTGACAATAATCTTTTTGTTGTGGCCATTCCTTTTTTCAGCCACACAAACTGGACTGAACAAGCGTGCAGAGTTGTACACAGAGTGGCACCCAAACTTCAACACTTACCAGGCAATCAAATATGTGTATGCTGAGATCTTCAATATTTCGAATTGCTGGATTTGCACAGCCTTGCTGACAGCATACTGGGGTTATTGCTAACTTCAGTCCCCCTAGGAGCCAACAAGACCTGGGAAAACTTAGTCTATGATACATCAGATGTCACATCACAAGATAAAGTAGCATTGCACTTGTCTGTTCGACAGAAGGGGACTGTGTGTTTTTACAGAAATGATACAGTTCAGGTGGGTTGGAGCAATTGCAATGTGACTGTTCCTTATAGATGCTACAATAAGACTGATAACACAGGATCCTATTGCAACACGAGCTATGATTCATTTGTTGAACTGATGCATAGGACAACTGATGAAGTAAAACATAATGCTGACCTTTATAAACAACTGTCAATGATAGACAAAAAAATGTTTCATCCAGAGCCAGGACATAGTAAAGTAACTACCAAAGTAGAAGACTGCTATTTTGTATGTGGTAGGAAAGCATACAAGTGGTTACCTCAGAATTGGTCCGGCAGTTGTTATTTGGGGTACCTGGTTCCGGCCATACGACACACAGCAGTTTTATCTCAAGGGAAAATTCGGAATGTTCGATGAGAAATCAAAAAGCCTGTCAATCCAGTGGGGCAAATCAATGCAGGCTGGAAAAACCATCATGCTGTGGAGTTAGGGAAAAATGGACTGTCACATATGGACTTGGGTGATACCATCATCTAGTGGGCAGGTTTATTGCCAGCATATGGAGCAATGAAATCAATCTGGGAACTGAAAAAATTGTCTAAACTTCTCAAAATAATGAGTAATGCAACCTTTTCCGCCCTAGAATTGGTGACTGATGAACTGACTGCCATGAGAACTGTAGTGCTTCAAAACCACATAGCTCTCGACTTCACCCTAGCGGCGAGAGGAGGTACGTACGCTTTGATCCAGGAGGAGTGCTGTTCGTATATTCCTGACCACAAACAAGAGATAGACAATCATCTTGAGGTAATTCAGCAGGTGTCAGCCTTGACCAAACCAGGACCAAATCCATTGATGGACTTTTTCCAGGGATTGTTTAGGGGGTGGGGCAGTATCCTGATGAACATCCTGATTGCCATCTGTGTAGGAATGATCCTACTGGTGGTATGTGTGTGCTGCTGCATCCCCTGCATAAAAAGACTGATTAAAGACTTTATAGACATGTCAGTTTCAGAAACCTTATACCAAGGTGCTGAACTTGAAGAATTGTTAGAAATCTAAAAATGCTTTCATAAGTTTAAACTGAATGACTCTCTTAACTGCAAATCCTGAGTAGGAAGAGGTTAGGGGAAGAAAAACTGTTTATGCTTATTTTGAAAGTAGAATAAAAGTATTAAAAGGGGGGAAATGTTAGAAAAATATGTAATAGTAATATGCATGCTTAGTGCATTTAGTGCATTCGAGATTTAAAAGGGTTAATACATTTATTCTGTTCACACTGCATGAATCTACACAGCCATTAGAAACTTAACAAGAAGCATTCTATTTTCTGCTAATGTCAGCAAATAACAAGAAGTAATTAATTTCCGCTAATGTCATGAAAATTAACAAAGGGATATTGATTTCTGCTTATGCCATGAGAAAACATGCAGCTGTTAGAAGCTATTGATAAAGAAAACAATAGACATAGTCAGCATTACTTGTACTAAAGCTAGAAATGTACCTTGAATCTAAGTAAAATGTAACACATGTATTAGAACAGTACAATAGAAGAACTGAAATGCTGAAATGGACTGACATAAACCCAAGGCCAGGTTGTTTTTCTCAAAATGTTTTTGCAGAATGACAGATATTTTAACTTGGTCAGCAATAAGTCTAACAATATTTTCTGTAGAACATACAGAAAGCTGTGTCTGACTATGTCAGCAATAGAATGTAACATTTTCTATGTGACAGGAAAAGAACTGTATAAGTATAACCTACTAGTCATTAATCATTTAGACAAACCTTGTGCATATACATGCTTTGTATCCTTGCTGCAAGTAATAAAGGGTGCCTTGCTTGAACCAAACTTGAATTGGTCTTTGAAGTTTTTTCCTTTGACACAAATAAATCAGAACCTGTGGCATTGATAAACTGTTAAGTATCCACAGAACAAGAGCAGCTTGTATTGTCACATGACCAAAACAGTTACCTAATGTGGGACAAACTTTTCCTTTAGTATCTGTTCTCTTAAAGTAGGAAAAAGTAAGTGCCATGCATGCAGTAGTTTATTTCTTATAGTTGCTTAGTATATAGCTATGTCTTAAGACATGAGAATCCCAAATGGTATACATATATATATATATATATATATATATATATATATATATATATATATATATGTGTGTCTTTCGGCTTTTCTCGGTTAGGGGTCGCCACAGCGGAACTCCGGTCCGCTAATGATTGGTAGTGGATTTTTACGTACCAGGTTACCAGCCCTGATGCACAACCTTCAATGAAGGCATGCCCCATTCACGTATTCCTCCACACAGAAGACTCTCTAGCTGAGAATCGAACGGGACAACGTCTTGCTATGAGGCGACAATGCTACCACAGCACTACCACCGCAGTTTTATATATATATATATATATATGTGTGTGTGTGTGTGTGTGTGTGTGTGTGTGTGTGTAGAAATCAGAAGGGATATCTGCCTCTAGGCTCTGGCAGCCATAATGATTTTTTTCATAATGGTGATACGGAGGATTCCATTACTTCCCTCCACAACTGTATGTGTGTATTACTTGTGCGGTGTATACATATGTGTAACTACAGTATTACAACAAACAAATTTAACATAAAATTGGGGAACAAGGTCATGAAGGTCATGATGCTGTTGAAGCAAAGTCAGGTGTGCTTTTATGTCTGAATTTGAGAGCACTGCACTGCACTGTATATAATTAAGCATCCTATGTGGTTGCTTAGTATAGCAGCAGGACACTTGGACCACAAAAATAAATGGTAACTGTGGAAGTGGTGGGTCAGAAAAATGATTTCCTTTTGTTAGGTGTGTTTATTTCTGAGTGTGAAGTATGCATGCATATGTGTGTGTGTGTATGTGTGTGTGTGTGTGTGTGTGCAAAGTTTAAAATGAGAACCAAAGCACATTTTCATAGCTTTGTAACTTTTGTAGAAAACTTAACTGTGGTATTGTTTATTTGTTTATTTAATTTTTGCTGAGATTTTCCATAATTTTTTTGAAAGGATAAACATTGCCTTATTTTATTACTAGAAGACCTCTGAGCTTCTGTCAGAACATAATGGTAATCACATGTTCCAATGTCGAATGTATGTATTCAGCATAGCAGCAGTATACCACTAAGTAGGACTGCGGAATGTTAGGAATTTTAACTCTGAAATATTGTTGTTATTATTTTATTGCTACCAAGAACTTCTTTTAGGGGATAGCTTTGTCTTAACTCACATCAGAGAGCTTTAGATGATGACATTGTCAGTGCTATACTTATTGTTAGCACTTGGAAATGTAGATTTCTGTCAACCTTTTACCATTTGCCAGCTGGTAGGGCTACAGCATTTGTTAGCTTTACATTTCTTGGCAAACTTGCATGTAATTTACTTAATCCCCTGGTCTTGTTCAAAGCTACAGTTGCTGTTTGGGTTTCTTGCTCTGTGAACTGGTGCACAGCTTCCAGGATTACTTATTGTTGAGACTTTCCTAAAATAATCCAGTAAAATAATAGACAAAGTGGAGGATAGGTTCTTCTAAGAAACATTAAAATAATACGTCTGTGACTATTAACTAAGCAGTTCAACCCAAACAAAAAGGCCAAATCCAGGAGGATCATATTTGTTTAGGAGGTAGCTTTTAAATGGAGAACTGACTGTTTCATGGTTCATCTATTACTATAAACTTTTCCAGTTCATCCCATCAGACTTCATATATTGATCATTTTTTCTTACAGTGTCTTTGCAAATAATCTGTGATGAAAATCATACCTGCATTAACAATTACAAGGCTGTATTGCTAAGACAACTTTTAGAGTATTTTTACAAATAAATGTTACTGTTAGTGGGGGCTAGATTCTAAGCAAAGATTTGTATAAAGATCTGTCGATCTGGGAGGGAAATCATGATCTTATGTGAACAGTTTATGAGCTTCTTCAGCAAATAATTATAGTAGTCAAGTGGGTAGGGGAGGCAAAGAGATAAAGTAGAAAAATCTTAGTGCGACATCACATCACATTGTCAGAGTAGTTATTGATATGCATATTAATAGGAATGATATCAGGAGAAAGGTAGTAAATGTGATGTTGAGATATAGCCAGTGTCAACACGGACAAGACAAATGGGACCAGATCAGTAAAATGAAACTGGAACAGCATGAGTAGCAGATCCGGAGGTGAAGGAAAACTGTCTGATTGTAAAGTCTGTTAGATGAGAAATTGGTTTAAATTCTTGTAGTAAGAGACCTGTTATACAGAGAACCATGTCCAGAAAGAAAACATTCCAGAATATACACAAACAAGATAAAGAAAGGAGGAATTCAATGAAAGTATACAAGGTTTATTTTTAATTAACTGACACATTCATTCACTTTCATTTTCTGATGCCTGCTGTATTTAGGGTTGCGGAAGAGCCCAACTGTATCCCAGCAATTAATGGGCATAAACCTGAAACACATACACACACACACACACACACACACACACACACACACACACACACACACACACACACACACACAAAAACACACACAGTGCTTGGACACCTATAGAAAATTTTGGGGATCAACAGTTCATCTACTTGCATGTCTTTGGGATGCTGGAGAAAACCAGAGCACAAGACAAAAACTTACATAAATAAAAGGAAGACATGCAGGCTCCATACTGAAGGCACCTCAGCTGGGGACTGAACCAGTGAGTAACTTGCTGAGGAAGGGTATAGCCCTATATATGAAAAGTCATAAAACAATAGAACAAACAAAGAAACCAAGAAGACAGAAAGTAATGTAGTTCGCAGTGCAACAAGTATTTGTAACCCCCCCCCCGCACAACCTTACTAATGTCTGCTAACCTTAACCCCACCCCTGCCTCTAACCCTAGCTCTGCACCTTACCTTTTAAAAACATTTCCATAAAACTACTACTAATCAAACAAGTTTAGTCTGAATGTATGTTTCGTTTTGGTGATAGGACCAAAAAGGAAACTGCATATTTCCTTTTATGATTATTTTGAGTTTTGCGATATTTTGATTTTATAAATGCTTGAATTGATCAATTCAGTGTCATTGCTTTTGCATGTCCATAATTCACCATATAACCATATCTCTCTCTTTCTCCCTATATATATATATATATATATATATATATATATATATATATATATATACAAGCTCTTTGTATAATTGAAACTTATCAAAACAGATGGTCGAGAGGTGTGTGAAATCAACAATCCCTGCAGATGGAGAATATGCCCCTACCCCATGGATTGAGCAGTCTTAGCGTTAGTATATATAATTAGCATGGGGTGTGGGGGCATGGAGGTCATGCTGCCCTGCAAAATACAGTAGTTTTCTATGGTCCAAAGTTGTGTAGTAGAGCATGCATCTTAGTGTATTAGTCTTTTTTTTTTGCCTTTTGTTCCATGCTTTTAGTGTCACTCTACTGAAGTTTAGACTAACTTCATAGATCCACATATATGGGGGGATCTCTTCCTGATAATGCAAAAAATATGAAAGTGGTAAAATATAGCCTTAGGATGAGTATTGATGAAAGACTTTAATATGCTGGAGGGTAACTGGGACACTAACTGCAAAATCCAAAATAAGGATATCTTTGGTTCCCTGCAAGGAGCAGGCTTCAGACAACTTGCACTAACACCTGCTTAGTAATGAAAGGTTTTAGACTTTGTTTTCTCAAATGTAATGACAGATGGAGATACAGTCCTGGATTTTGAAGTGGGCCATCATTTTCGAGTAAGTAATTACCAAACAGTATAGTTCTCAAAAAACTCAAGTAAAGAATCTGGATCTTATGAGCAGGTATTTGTAACCCCCCCCCCCTGCACAAATGAGAAGAGGCCAAGGAAAGCTCTATAAAGCATAAATGAAAGCAATGTGGATAAACTATCAAGTTATGTAAAACCTCGGTCACAGATACAGCGAATTTTTGGGTGAAAAAAATATTCATATAAAAACTAAAAATGGCATAATGCTCTCATGTGAGGTTGTTATAGCATTTAGTGAATATAATGAAATACCTCCCATTTGAAATGTTGGCACTCATAATGCCAAATGCTGACATGCTGAAAAAGAACCACACAAAAATTGTAGAAGAGAAAACATCAGACATCGCTTTTCTCCTTTAAACTTCTTTTTTCCAAGTCTACTATACCTCTAAACCAACTATGAGATCATTATTTATTTATCTATTTTTATTTGCAATTTGTTTACCGGGACATAATGAGCCCTTTTTCACTGAAGACCCAGGAGAAAAGCTCCTTATACAGTTATACAATAGAAACATCAACAAATACACACATTATTACACAGTTTAAGGAATAACAGAATGCAAAAAAGGCAAAAACATACAAATAATAAAACAAAAAACCTTAGTATAATGTGCCCTGATAGAGCACTCAGAGGCAGTATAAAAATAAGAAGTTAAGCATAGTGTAAAACATTTGAGAACCGAGCCTCACAAACCATTTTTAAGAATTATAAAGTAACAAGGTATATTGGAGTACAAGTCTTACAAGTATCTAAGTATGTAAGAAATAATAGGGAATAAATAACATAGGATAGAGGAAAAAGGTAGATAAGAATAGTGGAAATCAAGTATTAGATTGAGTTGAGAGGATGGAGGGATAAGCAAATAGGGATGAAGTAGAGGGAAGTTAGGTGGGATGAGAGCAGGAGCATTCTCAGTGAGAAGAGAGGTGGGAGTGGAGCAAGGTCTTAAAGGTGGAGTGGTTGTTGGTGGTACAAATGTGTGGTGGAAGGGACTTCTATAGTCATGCTAGGGAGAAATATAATAGAAGTTTCCCTGGAGTACGTATTAGTTTGTACACTTCAAGCAGATTGTTGGACCTGAGTAGTCTATCAGGCTGATGCATTTTGAGAGTAGAGGAGAGGGAGGGACAATGAGTGGGTTTGAAGATGAGTTTATGGACATTAGAGGGTTGGATGTAGGAGAGATAGTTAGGCAGTTCCAGCCAGTTCAAGGTGTGGAGGGCACAGAAGATTTGGAATCAGTAGCAAACTTTGCAATTTTGTTGTAGCAAGAAGATAATTTTGACTTTAGTGAGGACTGAGGATTGGTAAGGTGAGGGGCTCCATGCAGGAGAGAGGGAATGAAGTAGGTGGTAGAGAGGATATGTTTGGTTGAGGTAGTAAGGTAACAACTGTGATGATAAAGCATACCTAGCTTTTGGTGGGTTTTCTTAATATTAGTTTGTAGATGAATATCAAACTTTTAATTGTTCGTCAATGAAGACTCTTAGAAGCTCTGTATGGGGGCATTTTCAATAGGGGTCTTGTTTTGGCTTGCTATGGAAAAAGAGTTCTTGTCTATTTTGGTGCATTTAGAAGGGGTAAATATCATGATTTTGGATTTAAGCACATTGGTGATTATTTAGCATCCAGCGCTTGGTAGAAGAGAAGGCATTCTGAGTTAATTTCATGAGTTTGGGGAGTGATTCGGCAGATCAAATAATCATAGAGTCAGATGCATATTGGACAAGTTTAGCATTAGGGATACAGTGATGGAATCATTAATGAATATGTTAAATAGTAAAGGACCTAGTATAGAATCCTGTGGAACACCTATCAGACTGTGAAGGAAGGAGGATGTGCAGTTTTTCCACTTGATGGCTTGTTGTCTATCAGAGCGTTAGCTGGAAAACCAGTTGATAGAGGAGGTAGAAAAATTCAGATGAGAGGGTTTGGACAAGAGAAGGTTATGTGAAACAGTATCAAAAGCCTTAGAAATGTCTAGAAGGAGGGTAGTTACAATATTGCCAGAGTCAAGCACTTGGTTGATGGCTTTGAGGAAGGAGAGGAGTGCAGTAGTGGTGCTGTGTCCAGGTCTGAATCCATGTTGTGTGGGGGTCAGGAGCTGATTGTCTAACAGGTAGGGTGGGAGTTGTAGGTGAATACATTTTTTGAAAATTTTAGAGATGGGGATAGGGTGGCTATTGGTTGGAAATTAGAGATATCAGTATTGTTGCCCCCTTTGTCTTTGTGAAGGGGAATAATAAAGGTTTTTTTCCAGAGTAGGGATGTGAAGCTGCAAGCCCAGCTAGCTAGAATTTTGTAAATAATCCAATGCCATTTGTAAATATTAATATGATCCATGGGCTTGTCTTATAAATGTAAATAAACTGTATGCTATGTCCACAGTGCACCCTGCTGGAGAAGAGCAGAAATGTATATGGACTATAGGCCTATGCAAATGTATGTTTTCATGGTAGAAGTTGGAAAATACAGAGTTAACTTGCAAACTCTGAGAAAATAAGTAAAGAGTTTTATGATGTGCTATGAAGTTAGTTAATACAGCAAACAGACAGAATGTCTGCAGCTAGAAATTCTTTCTATTGTCTGGAAACAGAAATAATTACAGGTTTCAAGGGTAAAAGTGTTTAACTGGTTTTACAGCCTCCAGTTCCAGGCAACTTATTTATTTATTTTTTAATTATTATTTTTGCATTTGTTAACTGGGAAAGTCCACTAGGCTGGAAATGAGCCCATTTTCAGTGGAGGCCCGGGGAGAAAAGCTCCACAAAATTACATAAAAAAATAAATATTAATACAATTCAGCAAAGTTCACAAAATTAAGTACAAAGAACATGTTGAATCACAAAAACATTGAACAAGTTATAATTGTGAAAAAAATAGAAGTAATAAATGGCAATATATTCGCATACCACATGATGAAAAAACTGCAAGATTTTTACAGTGCATTCAATTAGCGTTTGATGTGATTTATCTTCTAGGCTAAATGTCATGGAGAGTTGATTGCAATGTAAGAAACAGTGGGAGATTTGAAGGGTTAGAAAGGGTAAGGACAGTATAAGGTGACACAGAAGTAGTGAGTAGGCAGAGTGAAGGGAAAGGAAATGATAGTGAAAGGAATAACACTGGGGAGAGGTAGTCAAGAGTTGGGTTGTGTGTTGGGGTGCAGGAGCATAACCAAAGTGAAGAGAGATGCTGTTTGAGGGATTTTTTTAAATTGGCAGGATTGCTGATAGTCCTGAGTGAAAGGGGAGATAATTCCATGCTTTAGAGTGTAGGAATATAACATATGGCTGCCTGTGAGTTTAGGTTTCTCAACGGGTAGAAGAATTTTGGTTTTGGACCTAAGTTGTCGGTTAGGCTGATACATGGTCAGTATAGAGGAGAGGGAAGGGCAGATTTCCAGGTTGTAGATGAGCTCATGGGCTGTATTTAATTGTAGAAAGGTGAGATAGTGAGGGGATTCTAGACAATTTAGTTGTTGCAGAGAGGAACAGTGATGGGTAGAAAATGTAGTGTTTGTAGCAAATTTAGTGATTTTGTTGTAGCAGGAGTCTAGTTTTGTTTTTAAGGAAGACTGAAGATTTGTGAGGATGGGAGCACCATATAGAAGTGTTGAAAGCAGGAAGGATGAGGCTAGAGCCTTTTTTGTGAAGAGGCTAAGAACATAGTTGTGCCTGTACAGGGCACCTAGTTTTTGATGCTTTTTTTTAATGTTGTTATTGATGGGAAGGTTGAAGGTGAATTTGTCATCAATGGTGATGCCTAGCAATTTGGTGCTGGGGACGACTTCAATGATTGTGTTGTTTTGGGATTGAGTGGAGAATAATGACTTGTCAGCAGGGCTAGATTTTGTGGGAGTGAATACTAAAAATTTTGTTTTATTGGGGTATGAGCAAGATGGTTCTGGGCCATCCAGGTTTCAGTGGGGCTAAATGCCTCTTAGTTGAGGTGCTGTAGTGTAGGGGCATATTTAGCAGAGCAGATAATAGTTGAGTCATTTACATACTGGATAACAGAACTGTGGGACAGAGAGGAATGAAAGTTGTTGATGAATATAATGAATAGGAGGGTCCCAAAAATTGAACCTTGGGGGGACACCTGTATTTGTAGTTATGAAAGGAGAGGAAGAGTGGTGCCATTTTCTGGATTGCTGCCTGTTGTTGAGATAATTAGTAAACCATTGTAGAGTAGGAGGAGAGAGTCCAAGAACAGAGAGTTTAGTATGCAGGAGGGTGTGGAAAATAGTGTTAAAAGACTTTGATAAATCCAGGAAGAGTGCTGAGACTTAAGACCCAGCATCTCAAGGTTTATTCACTGTATCAAGGAAGGAAATGAGAGAGTGTTAGCACTATGTCCAGGCCTGAAGCCGTGTTGAGTGGGAGAAAGGATATGGTGTTGGATCAGGTGGCTGAAGAGTTGGGCATGAGTACATTTCTCCAGTATTTTGGAGATTGGGGAGAGTATGGCAATGGGATGGAAATTAGAGATGTCGGAGTTATTGCCACCTTTATGAAGTGGAAGGATATATGCTTTTTTCAGATATCAGGTATGTAGGATTCTTGAATGAACCTGTTGAGAAGGATACTAATTGGATATGCAATGGTGGAGGCTGAAAGTTGTAAGTATATTGTGGGTAAGTTGTTAGGGGTTGTGGTGCAGAGTTTAAGTTTGTGAAGAAGTTTTTTTGGGGATGGAGATGGGTATGGGTGTTAGTGTGAACATAGGTGTAAGATTAGAAGAGGAATGGACAGGAGGAGCTCCTGGCGGGTCAGTTGTTATAGGTGGGAAGGTGTTAGTAAGTTTTTTGATGGTGTCGATGAAGTATGTATTAAAGAGGGAGGCTATCTTTGAGGGTGTTTTTTCACGATTCGAACATGGGTTGTTGTTAGTTCCAGGATGGAGAAGGGAGTTGATTGCTCCCCAGAAGTTTTTGTGGCTTAGTCTATGTTGGTCTTGAATAGTCTGGAACTATTCCGTTTTATTTTTGTTAACTAGGCATTTAGCTTGATTGTGGAGTTGTTTATAAAGAGTGAGATTGGATAGTGATTTGTTTTTTGCCAGGATTTCCAGGCTTTGTCTCTATAAGACATAACTTGCTTTGTGGTCTTCGTAAGCCAGGTAACATGTTTTCCCTTGATCCTTTTTAATCTGAGTGGGGTAAGGCTATCTAGGATCCTAAGAAATGTAGAACTGAAGAATTCTACAGCTTCAGTGAATGGGATAAACTTTAGTGGCCTCCAGTTAGTACTCTGTAGGAAGTCATTGAAGATGTTTGGGGAGAACTGGGATAGATCTCTAGTGTATCTATTTTGTTGTACATTTAGAAAAGAGGTGTGCTTACATATAATGAATGCAGGAGAGTGATCACTGATGCTATTTGGGAAAGTTCCTGAGCTGATAATTTTTTCTGGGCCAGAAGCCAAGATCCAATCCAAGACTGAGCCTTTGTTTTCCTTGATGTTGGCCTAGTAATGTCGAAGATTAGGAGAGATATGAAGGTTAATATCAGTAGAGGGGTTGCTTTTGGAAATATCTAGCCAGTTAACATTGATGTTGTCTAGGATGATAGTTTCATTATTTATATTGTTGGTAGTCCAGACAAGAATTTCCTCAAGAATAGGAGTATTATTACCTGGGGGATGTATATGACTATGATGCAAAAGTTTTTGTTATCATTAAGTTTTAGGAATGTGACAAGTATCTCTGCAGTGGAAAAGTGGAGAATTGGTTTGGAATATGGGATTATTGTAAAGAAGCTTGGGAATAATAAGGCTATGCCACCACCTTTTTAGGTAGTCTATCAGTTCTGAGGCAAGAGTAGTTTGGGGGAAGAAATTCAGAATCCTTGATGTATGGTTTTAGCCAGGTTTCAGTGATAGTGGCAAAGTCTGGATTATGTTGATTTAGCTATGAGTGCAGTTGGGGAATTTTGTTTTTAATGCTCTGGATATTAATTGTGGTAAAGTTTAGGGATTTTGTGGAGTTAGGGGAAGAAGGAGAAGGGTCAGAGTTGGGATGTATGTCTCCACAAAGGACTAGTTTACTGAGAACTAGGAAATGGAGCTGGGTAGGGGCTTCTTTTTAAGGTAAAAGGAGTATTTTTAGTTATGTTTGTGTGGAAGGTTGTAGTGTGGGGGGAGGGTGATGATGTGACTTTTGAGAGATAAGACTTCTGAGAGATAAGTCTTTTGATGCAGAGGTGACAAAGAATGATGTAATCTGAGATAACCCAGCAGAAATGTTTGATAGTAATTTAACAACTATCACAGAGAGAAAGTCTGTGAATTTTGTATTTGTCGTTAGACCTAGAACATCCATTCAGCACTTGCATTTGCCTGGCTCTGTAAGTAAGACTTAGATCACAGTATCTCTCTTAGAGATAGCTAGGAATATAGTAAGATTAGTTTAGATGTTTTCTGTATTTATGTGAGACTGTTGTTTAATGTTGTTTTCAAATATTTCCTGTGATTCTGGACTCTGTTGTCACTGTGCTGAGTTATTGAATATTGTCTTCTGCTTTTATTATTTCTTATTAAATATATTTAAACCTTTTAATTGTGGTTTGTTTGTTTAGAGATATTTACGCTCTTAGAGTACTTGTATATGCATTTGGTGACTCTGTACAGACCACTCTTAAATAGTCTTAAAAGTTTGGTCACACTTACCATTTGGATAATAGTAACATTACACACTAGAATTGGTCAACCTTTGGGAATGGCCTTATAGTAGCTGATAAGTAAGCAGTGGTTGGTGGCAGTAATTTCTACGTTATAGCCTGGGCAGAAGGGGGCATAGCTAGTGAACCTGTGCCAGCCTTCCCCAGGATTGTCTGTGTGTTTGTATATAAATCAAATCTCAAAGTATATGTGTGTCAGCTAATTGGGAAGGGACATGAAACACTGGTGGACAGAGAGGGTGCTGGAGGTTTTGGCTTGACCACTCAGCTGAGATCTTAACCCTATAGCTGTGCCAGTAGGGAGTCTTATTGGGGATCTGGAGAGAGAGGGAGAAACCAGGCCCAGACTGACTGTGATATTTATGTGATCTTAAGGGAAATTGTACTTTACTGTGTATGTGCTTGTCATCCTCCCAGTGTGCACATCCCTCACTGGTATTAGTGGTGAGGATTGGGGCTCCTTTATTACTGGCCAAGTGCAGGGGCATCACAAGGGGTACATAGGATTGCTGGATTGAATTATTTATTAGGATGGTGATGGAAAAGCTGTGCCATTGGCAGCTAGTTTGAGGAAGTTAGATGGAAGGTCATCAGGGACATTTGACCGTGGTTTCAATGTTTGTAGGAGTTATTTTATGGTGGAGATAGAAACAAGTCTGATAGTAAAAGGAGGGAGTTGAGTAGTTTTGGTGCTTGAGAAGGTTGAGTTAGGGGTGATGGGTGGGGTCAAATATGATATATTATTTGGAAAAGATGTGGTGAGTTTGGCTATTGAGTCTATGAAGGAGTTAAATTGGGTAGCCAAGGAAAGATCAGAGGTGTTAAGATCAAGGCAAGGGATGTCTTTTTTTACCAGGACAAAGGAAGGTAGAGATACTACTCCAGAACTTCTTGGGGTTTGATTTGTGGTTGTTTTGTAGTATGGAGTAGTAGGCTTTCTGGTCAGTGGCAATGTGTTGTCTGACTTTATTACAAAGGTACTTGTATTCGGTCCGGGAGAAGGGAGTTTTATATTTTTGGTACTGTTTCCATGATTTATCTTTGAGATGCATGAGGGTTATAGGTTATCCAGGGGACAGTATTGGATTTAACCCTTTTAGTTCTAGGGGGAGCAAAGATGATTAGCAGGTTGATGAATGAAGTATTGAAGTAAGTAACAGCATTTTCCAGAGGGAGGTTTTTTTAGAGGGTTCCAGTTTATGTGTTTTAAAGAGTCGGAGAAGGTTTGAGGGTTGAAGTTTTTAATGGACCGGGTAGAGCTATAGTTATGACATAGATCGAAGGAGGAGGGTGAATGACGAGTGAAGGCAGGGAGATGATCACTGAGGGAGTTACGTAGGTTACCACTATCAGAGATGATGTGGGGGTGAGAAACTAGCATCCATTTCGGAATGCTACCAGAAGAATTGTCTTTAGAGGGCCTAGTAGGAGAGTTGATTAGTTGGGTGAAATTATATAGGTTTATATTCTGGGAGATTGTGGGAAAGTGTATAGTAGTCCAATTAATAGTAACATCACCTAGGAGTATAGTTTTGTTACTTATGTTAGATGAGAACCAGGAAAGGATATCCTCTAGATAGGGGATATTGTCACCTGGTGGGATATATAGGGCAGCTATAGCCTAGAGCTGAGGAGGAGGAATGGAGAAGCCTGAAAACCAATCAGTGACTCAGTCACTACCAATGACATGGAGCTACTGATAAGCTCAGAGGTAAGTGTATCACTAATTTTGTACTGTAGCCCGAAACATTGAGGAAGATAACTACTTGTTATCAAAAGCCAAAAAATTGCTAGGAAAGGAACACTGAAAGCACTAGGGCTGCAAACTAATTGAGTTATTGATAAAAAGTCAACGAGCAAGTGGAAGAATAAGCAAACTTGTAAAAGTAGAAAACCACTGTACCAAGCACAAATAAATCCTGATCCTGGAAAATATGTGAATGCTTTATTCCAAAAGCAGCAACAAGACACTCCAACACTCCAGATATACACTGATGATAAGAAAATGCACTCCAAAACGTATCCAACAAACGTTTTCGTCCCCAACTTCTTCAGTAATACTGGCCATATTGTTTAATGAGTGTTTTTATACACCATTTGAAATCTGTCACCACTGCATTGACCAATCATGTTATAAAGTGCTTAAAGTGAAAAAATACATAGAATTTTTGAACCTAAAGAGCCATAAAGTTAAAATACAGAGATTTGAGCTTCAATAATAACTAAACTCATCCTGTAGAAATTGTGTGTTAAAAACATGATAAAAAACACTTTAATAATTCATTAATAATGATGACTTGAATACTATCTTTCACAGAGAAAATGTTTTTAAATAAATAAAATTAAATGGTGAAGCCATCTAGTGGTGTAAAATGATAATGCATCTAAAATAGAAAAACATTTTCCTTAACAAAATAATAAATGTTAAAAAACATTTTAAAATATTCATTATTTATGATAATAAAATATATGAATGCAGTATAAAAGTTAGATAAAATTAGAGTTTTGCAGCCCTCAGTTTTAATACTGGGGCTATTGACACCATTTCATTGAGCCCTAAATTCCGATTTGCATCAAGAAGGAGTTGCCAATACAGTTCTTTGTATTCAATAAGTGTTTCCCACATACCACCTCTGGGGTTAGTGGGGACAACCTCCAAGATAAAAAACTGATATCCAGGGGTCTCACATTTTGCTAAATGCTTGCTAAGTGCATTTTTTTCATTCCTTACCCTAACATCATATAGGTGCTCATATATTCTCTGCCTGAGCCTTCTCTCACTTTTTCCCACATAGAAGGAGGAACATTTTTTACAAATAGCTATATATATGATTCCTATAGTGTCACAGTTGGCAAAGGTGTTTAGATGCAAAGTCATGTTTCTCGCTTTTAAATAAAGCGTATCTCCACAAATTAAGTGTGTACAATAGTTGCATTTTCCACATTTATGTAGTCCTTTCTTTGATCTATTACCATTGTAAATAGAATTGATTTTCTGACCTGCCTCCAAAATATTTTTAATACTTTTACCTTTGCGGTAAATGTAAGATGGATCATTGTCAAATATGTGTTCTAAATCCGAAAATAATTGAGTTATTGGTATGGAGAGTTGGTATATATTGCCACCTATTAGTGAAATGGTATGAAAAATGTATACACTTTCAATAGCAGGTGAGGGAGGTTGCAAACCAGGTAGGGGTTTAGGCTGTAAGACCGCAGTAGAATGCTAGTGTGCACACAACAGATCGCTTGACAAGCACCTTAATGAGTAAGAAACAATTAGATAAAAATAAAATACATACATGCTGATGGCCTTGAGATAAAGATAGTTATTTAATACGCTGATGGAGCCAAGGTATATGGCAGTCCCAGGATGTCTTCCTTAGGGGAGTTAGGTTGGCTTGACTATGTTAGAGTAGGAAGGGGGAGCACCCAAGGTGAAAAGTATATCTGAGTGAGCTATAAAAAATAGAGAGAAACAGTTTAGTGTTGAAAGGCTATAAAAACAGCAAAGTGTAAATAAAAAAGGAGTTGATTTTTATAAGAGCTTACAGGCAATAAATAAAGGCCAAAGGTGGAAAAATAGCAAAGGTTTGGAAGGAGATGTAAGAGTAAAATAAATAAGAGACAAAAGTAATAGATACAGAGCAGCACAGTCAATATAATATCGATACAATCATTTGCAGAAGACACACAAGAATAATTACAGTATAAGTTACAACAATGGAAGATAAACCACATTACAAGCCTGGAATGTTTGCAACAGATTGCAACATACAACTGGGCACCTAAGTAATCAGTTCCTATACTTGCAAAGATAAATCAGCTGAAACACACAGTCAAACTGATATGAACAGAAAAGGAACAGTTCAATAATATATGGTATGCTCCAAGCAAGTATTTTTGTGAAGTGTTTTTGATGGCTGAACATTTGTAATGTTGACTGATTCTACTCTGAAAACCTTAAAGCCTAGGATTACAAATAAGATATGTTATCTACTGTTATGCATTATTAACAGTTGAAGTGGAAGTCACTATTGTTACGCTTAGTGCATATTCATAGCCAGAACACAACTGCTGAATCCTACACAAATGCACTCTATAAGCACTTACACGAGTGCATGGATCGTGCTATCCCAAACAGAACCAAAATGCTATCCTCCAAAATAAGGAAGCCAATCTGGTGGTCCCCTGCCATAAACAAACTCTACAACAGAAGGAAGAAACTGTTGCAAAAGAGAGTAAAATCCCATCAGTGGAGGAGTTCCCTGGTCAGCCTCAATATGAAGCTGAGATGCCTTATAAGATCCTCCAAAGCTAGCTACGAAAACAAAATCACCACTGATTCTAAGGGTAACCACAAAGCATTCTATAGCTATGTCAAGAAACTCAATGGCAACACCCAGATCTGCTCTGAGTTAAAGCACAACGGCATGAAAATTACAGAACCAACTGATATTGCCAACATCCTGGCATATAGGTTCAGTGCTAACTTTACCCCCCCCCCCTCACCCCCTAAAGGGCCCATATCTATACAGGAAAAATGTAGAGTCCCTGTAATCACATCTATGCAGGTAAAAGCTGCACTCTCTAAAACCAAAAACACAGCATCCATGGGACCTGACAAAATCCCAGGCTGGGTTTTACATGAACTTCAAAATGAACTGGCTCCCCACCTAAGCAACATGTTCAATCATAGTCTCACATCAGGCTTTGTGCCCACTGAATGGCACACAGCAACAGTTATCCCATTCCACAAAGGGGGAGCCACCACTGATCCTGCGAACTATCGCCCTATTAGCCTGATGAGCCTGGTCTGCAAGGCTGTGGAATGTATCATTATTGAACTCATAAACAAAGACATTGGTAACCTCCAAACTCTGGACACCACCAAGTTCGGGTTTGTGAAAGGCAGATCATGCCTTCTGAACCTGATCGACTTCTTTGAGGCAGTCACCAAATACATAGATGAGGGTAAGGTGTTTCACACAGCCTACCTTGACTTTGCCAAGACTTTCAACACCATCCCCCATTCTGAAATTATAGCTAAACTCACTAAAATAGGTATAACTCCCTACGTCACAAGATGGGTTGCCAACTGGCTCACTGACAGAACCACACTGTAAAAGTTGCAGACTCCAAATCAGACTTCAAACCAGTGACAAGTGGAGTACCACAGGGTTCAGTCCTGGGACCTCTCCTGTTTGGTATCTACATCTCTAAAGTACAGGCTAACACAGAAGGCCTCTGGCTAACTAAGCAGATGACTGCAAACTAGAAGCCATAGTTGAGTCCCCAAATGATGTGGACATCCTACAGAAGAGCCTCACTGAGACAGATGCCTGGTGTCAGAAGCATAGCCTTAAGCTCAATGCCAAAAAGTGCATTGTCATCACCCATGAACTACCACATAAACGGCAGTCTACTTAACACCGAATGTATGATAAGAGACCTTGGGACCCAGGTGGACAGTAGTCTCTCCTTTGATAATCACATCACCACTGTAGTCAGAAAATCCTTCTATGTGGCACACCTCATCATAAAAGGGTTGTCATCCAGGAAAAAAGAGGTCATTGTTCCCCTCTACTCAGCACTCATTAGACCCATTATAAAGTACAATGGCCCTTTTGGAATTTACCTCACAAGACATCTGCAGCAGCTGGAAAGGCCACAGAAGTACCTCACAAAAAGGATGCCCTACACTGACCATCTCAAAAAAGTCCAGCTTTACTCTGTAGCATATCACCTACTCTGAGGAGATCTCTGCCTAACACACAAAGCGATGTTAAACCCAGAGCTGTTGGACATGCTACACCTTAAGAAATTCCAATCTCTCCGAGCTACATGCTCTAGGGACCTAAACCTTGTCACCACAATAAAAAGGACATGCTGGAGGGATAGATTCCTGTCCCAGAGACTTCCTATACCCTGGAACAAGCTACTCATCTATGTCAAGGAAAGTTCCTCATTAGCACTCTTCAAGAAAAACCTTGATGAATGTATGGGAAATAGGAAATACACCCCGGGGATCACTTCTGTGGCTCTGCTTGACAGGGGATCAGAAAATTAACTTTCTTGGGGGGGCGTAAGCCAGGGAACCTTGTTGGCTAGGCTTACTAAGGCACTTGGGCCGATAGCCTAGTACCTACCTATGAACCTATGAACCTATGAACACGTGCCATTAGTAATACCGTTATACCTCTGAGAAAAAGAGTATTTCAAGAAATGGCCCTCTCAGATGTAATATATGCAAATCTGTTTTTTTTTTTTGCCAGTCAGTCTCAGCATGACGGGACTCACTGAAGCAGGTTCTGACACTTTAAATGGTTACTTAATAAGACATCCAAGAAGACAAGCACCACCAATCCAGATGGAAAAAATTAAAAGCTGTCAAAAAAGTACAATTTCAATTTTTTAAAGGGTAACAATTTCAATTAAGGAAGAAGATAAGCATTTTTAATCACAAGGAAATAAAGGCAGGCAAAGAAAGGAATAGTGAAACATGAGAAAAACGATAGGGAATGAGAATAAAACATGGTTTCTAAATGAATAATGAGAAGGAGAACTGAGATTTATCATATCTAGCCATAAGATCTATAATATCTGTAGGCAGGCCTGAAAGTTGTGTGACTACTACCCATCTGTAAATCAGGTTGGATGGTGGGATGGTTTAGAGCCTTCGTACTGAGATGTAGCAGGATGTTTACATTCTGTGGAAACAGCCTCCTGAGCAAAGCAAGCCCGATAATAGAAATCTAAGACATGGGATTGTATCCATAGTCATCACCCCAAAGCATAATGGTTATTTGCACTATCCACACAATTTTGTAGCAAAGCCATGATTCAGAGGCCACTTATGCTAATGCAAGATGGCTGCTAGTAAGTGTAAGCACATGAAGTCATAATTTGATGCAAATAAGAAATTATGTAAAATGGCATATGGTAATGAGGTCTTTTTCCACTTGTTTGAGATACATAGTCAGGATTTCACAATATGCACTCAGACCTCATGTGGCAGGTTCATGCACAGCCATGCAGCAGCTTAGGTAAAGAGCTGGTGACTAGTTCAGAACTGTGGACCATAGCATTCAGGTCAATGTTTCCTTTCTTGTAAAAAACATAGAGTATAATTGATATATGCAGTGATACTTGTGGGCTATGCTATGTGCTGTATGTGCTACTGTCACTGTTCATCAGATAGTTCTTCTTACTTTTAAATAATTAACTTTTTATTCAAGAGAGCCACTCATATATTATTGTGTGTAAAAAAGCTTGAAAGGTCACTGATTCCTGTTCAATGATGTCATATAGCATCATATAAGGAATAATTACATTTTTATTTGCTTTGCACAATACATTTTGCAGAGGTGGTGTAACCAAATATGCACATACTGAATGTCCTGAAGTGGTAAAATTAGCAAAATGTGTTACCTGAGTACTTAACATGAATTCCTATCTTGCAACTGAATAAAAACATATAATATATTGTTTTTTTATATTATGCAATGTTCCCTCAGTATGAACTGTGTTGACTATTGAGGTACTGTACAATAGACTATTTCATTTTGTCATACACAATAATTTGTGGCCTCGGAGACAAAATAGCATTATTTGTGCAGTAGTGTGGCAGCAGTGTTTGTTTACATCTTAATATGTAATTTTCTTATTACTGTTTCCCTGAATATCTATACATTACTACTTTTAAGTCGTGGATGACTGCTAGCTCTAACAATGCTGATGCATAGAGCATTAATAGTGTTAATTACTGAAATCTTATGTTATAACATATAGCTTTCTTTTCCCATTTCCATGACGTTTTAAGCAGTGCCATTACAGGAATGAAATGCATACTGCTGAAATGTCAAGTCCATTTGCTCCTTTTTTTTTCACTTTATTTATTAACTTATTCCCTTTCAAGTTAAACATTGATGTGTTTGTGTTCACGTGTGTGTGTGTGTGTGTGTGTGTGTGTGTGTGTGTGTGTGTGTGTGTGTGTGTGTGTGTGTGTGTGTGTGTGTGCATGCATGTGTGTGCATGCATGTGTGTGTGTGTGTGTGTGTGTGTGTGTGTGTGTGTGTGTGTGTGTGAAGATCAAATTCAAACACCCTTGAATTACAGTAGGTCAAGGTCAACTTCAGGTATGAGGAAAAACTACATCCTCATTTTTCTAAAGATAAACCAGGTAATGATGCAAGTGATTTTGAAGAGAGGCTGTCATGAGATGTGGATGGTGAGTTGGTCTGATATTGCGACCTTGATTCAGGTGATCCTACAGACACTGATTGGAAAGTGCTGTCGGACCATGATTGGGACATTGAATGAGAGAATCTAGTAGGTATAGATGAATGTTTACATGGCCTGCATGAATTCTCTTGTGCTTGTTGCCCCCTACTAATTACCAGCCAATATGTATGTGTTTTCTGGGGTAGCTGTGACAAATTCATATAGATTTAGAAATAGTGGTGTAGAGGTGCAAGGGTTTTTTTCCTGTACAAGTATGAGTGTAATGCTGCATGTGTCTGACATTGTGATGCACTGTAACTTCCTGTAGAGTTGCTAACATGTTGTGGGGTATGAGATCTTGCCATTGAAGTTGCGGACCATGTGCTTCTTTGCTCATAACTGTGTTATAATCATCATCTTCGTCAATGGCAATCCTATTGCTAATATCCTACTAATGTTTTTGTGTAGTAGAACTGTTTGTTTCCACTGCTGACCCTGTAAAAAATTATTTGAAGACGTTATCAATAAAGTAGCATACACTGTGGTATGCTGTGTAATAAGGTGTGGGGGATACGTACACACTAGCTTCATTCTCATTCTGTGCAGATGTGGAAGGTTCACCTATTAATAGTAATTGTCATGATTCAATTCTGTATATAAATATACATTATTGTTTATAAACCAAACTTCCTGAGCAGATGTTTGTCACTACTACATACATTACCAATAGCCAGATTACCACCACCTCTGATTGTTCCAGTCTTATCACCTTCTGTGTCACAGTCACCCCATGAATGAAGAGGAGGTATGCCTCATCTGGTGATAAAGGGTAAGTGTAGCAGCCTCCAGTACTGGTGTGGGAAAACTGTATTATTTCTTGCCTTGGCTCTGGTATGTCCCACCATATCACTTGCCATCTTTCTGCACTGTGCTAATGTATGATTCCTTCCACTGACTGCATTAATGTCCATAACAAACACACAAAACCAACCAGTCCTGGTGTCTAAAGATCTCTTGAAGAGAAATCAGCAAGAATATCCAAGAAAAGAATGACAAGTGCTCAACACGAAACACTATTTGAATAAATAAAATAATAAAACACAGCAAAGTCTTTGAGTTACAAAACTCTTTCTCATTGCAATTACACATCTCATTATCTTCACAGTGTTTAAATATTTACACCAGCCAATCATACACATTTTTAAAATCACATGGGTTATTAAATAACTAGAAACAGTTAAAATAAAACAGCCTAGTGAAAGGAACACACACATATATAAAACATATACATTAAAATGGTGTTTGGCATTGAGCTCTTGTCATTTTTTCTTAGATATTAATGTCAATTAATGTCCATAACAACTTGATTGTAGGCCTTTGCTCTCTCAGTTTGTACGAGCCCACCTTTACCAAAAGATATTTGCCATTTGCCCTAAGGGCAGCCATGAGGATGTAGAGTTCCTCATACCTGAAGTTGTTATTTCCCTGCTTTGATTCCCCAGTTTCACATCGCATAAAAAATATCCTAAAGTTATACACAAAAAACTTTTGAAATAATCATCAGTACAATAATACAGTGATGAAAAGATGAAAATATCCCTGCTATCTTCAGGAAGAAAAAAAATGTTATGTGAGACAAACCCATAATTATATGCAGATGCAGAATTTCAGTCCAGCAAAGTATAGTTGTGCTGAAGTAATGTTTGCATTATCATAAATACAGTGACAATATTAAGGCAAGCAGTTTGTTAATCGATCCATCTTTCCTCTATTACTTTCTTGCACTCATAATACTGTCAGTTTCCATTCAGCAGTGACACTCAAAAATCTCCCAGGAAAGACACGTGTGTTGAACCAACAAAACACCCTTGCCACTTCAGTACTTCACAATTAAATTAGTGCATTTCTACCATTTATGCACAATCACTAAATGACACCAAAATAAAATATTTTCTGAGTGATCAGTAAACATTTCCACTGCTTTTGTAATGATTTTTTATTTACAAAGGACAGCTTTACATTATATGCATGAGCATTTGCACAACCATGAAGTATAATCCTTGTCCGTTTAACATCATCTAGCACACCTTCTCACCACAAAACACTCAGCATTTACTAAAAGTTGATACTCACACACACAGGAATATTTATTCCTACAGAAAAAAATAATGAACACTGCTTAACACTGCTGTTAAACTGCATGAGGAATGTATAAATGGCTCTGACATGGTCAATAGATATGTATGCAGTCCCATGACTGCATATTTATACATGCAATCAATCTCAAGGAGTCCCTTATCTCCTTAAGACTGTGGGATATATAATCTTGGTAAACTCTGACTTTTATATATCATTTGATAAGCATGAAGCATTTTCTTGTTTTTCTGTCCAACTGATTCAATACCTTTTGAGGCCAGTCAGTCACACCAAAACTGTAAGTTAGAACAGGGAGAGCAAATTGGTTTGTAGCTTTGGGCTTTATTCTTAGATTTCAGGGCTGTTTTCAATATTAGTTTTCCTAACTGAGTTTTATTCATATTTCTTCATGTTTTATTGCTGATCCTTCATCACTTCCAAAATATTTATACACTCCTTCCTGTTCAAGTTCCTTTATATCACATTCCTGCCCCAGATTGATGTTTTCTTGGTACTGTAACTTTCCTGCTTTAAATGTTACATTCATAAATTTATCAAGCCCAAATTACATTCTTATATAATCTGAGAAAGTTTTAGACAGTTGCAGGTTTGCTTCCAACTCCTCATCTGATGAACTACACAGTTTTAAGTCATCCACAAATAGCAGATGAGAAATCCTTAAGCAAGTTTGTTTTCTGGAAGCCAAATTATAACCAAGACCTAATTTGTTAATTGAACAGCATAATAGGTCAAGGGCAAGAGAAAATGACAGCAGTGACAAAGAATCACCCGGAATATTCCCTTTGAATTGTTAACCCTGTGATAATAATTTACCCTTTGTCATGGTTTGCCACTGTTTCATGGTCACTGTAATGCAATTTATTGGTGTTGGATGTATCTTATACATCTGTAAGCACTCCTTTATCCAAGAATGTGGGATGCTACCAAATGCTTTTTTGCAATCTGTCCATGCCATACTTAGATTCCTTCCTTTTTTACAATTCTCCATCATGACTTTATTTAAAAACAAACGATCCTTTGTTCCATAAGACTTTCTTTTAAACCTTGTCATGATTGAGTTTTCTTCTAAATGACTATAAACTCTGACAGCATCAGTTCTAGTGTATAGTTTACACATCGCTGGAGGGCAAGTTATTTGTCTGTAGTTTTAAGGGTAACTTGCAAGTTCACTCTTAAGGAGGAGTATCATTTTTTCCTGTTGATAACCAAGCTGGTATCTGTTTGAGATGCTTATATAAGTAGTTCGTATTCAAGTCTAAATCTTCATGTAAAGGTGTTAATACTTTTAGCCAGAAGTTAAGTACTGCATCTGGGCCTAGGGTTTTATCATTAGGAGCTTTTTTTAATTTTGTTTCAGTTTGGGCTTTACTTCATCACATTTCATGTCCTGTACATCTCCATTTCTTACTGTTTCTTCTACCTCTTCTATCAGTTCACCATCTCTGTTACATTCCACAGGGTCTTCATAGATATTTCTCCAAAACGTGTCTAGTTCTTCTTTTTTGGTGGTGTTTCTACTCTTTTTGCTTTGTTTCTCAATCCTCTATAAAACTTTTTGTTTCATCAATGAACTGCTTATTTTGTATTTATCTACATATCTTCTAAGTTGTTCTGCCTTTGTTTATATCTTTAGTTTATTATTTGCAGAAGTGTACAATAGATCATGTTCTGTTCTGTTTCTGCTTGTTGCTTTTATGACATCTGTCTAAGCATTTTTGTTGATCTGCTCTCTCTTTTATACTGTTCTAACAGCGACACTTCTTGTCTTAATTGCTTTATAGTTTTCTCTATTTTATCCGTCCATGATGGTATTTTATTTCTTTTCTTCATTTCCCTTATTGCTCTGCATTTTTGTCAGACTTCATTTGCTATTAATTTAGCTGTGCAGTAGTATATCCTATTTACTTCTGTTATATCACATGAATTTCTGTTAATAGTCTTGATTACTGTGCTCCTCTGTTTTTTTACAGACGTCTAACATTTTGGGTATTATTTACATTCTGTAATCTATTTCTTTCATTGATCATAATATGTTTATCTATTTCTATTAAATCAAGCAACTTTTCCCTTAGCTCATTTTTTTCTAAACTGAGGGCACACTCTTTGCTCTCTCTTTCCTGTGGGAATTCTACAAAACGTTTCAAAACATTTTCCTGTGACATATTCTGATTATCTGCATCCTGCATCATTCTTGGCTCTTTCATATGGCAACTCATTGGCTCTCAATCCACAACACTGACTGCATCAGAACTGTCATGGTCTCCTACTTCTTTCTTTGCTGTGTTATTCCAAATGAACTTTTGTACTGGCTTCCTGCTGAAGGCTCCAGAACATCTTCATATGGTAAGTGATCATGTCCTTCCCGTTCCACCTTGGAACAGTATGAAAATTCAGATGTGAATAAATATTTAAAGAAATGACCAGATATACTAATCAATTGCAAGTGTAGTTGAAATGTCTTGCAGAGTACTATTGGTTGTATCAGAAATGGTAAGGAAAACAAGGTTAGATACAAGTAAATGACAAAGGTCTTATGTCTTCTCTGTCTAATTGAAGAGGAGATTATCTACAATAGTAGTCAAGAATGTTGGAGAATAAAAAGATTAGTTAAAGGTGCTGGGAAGTATAATAAATGCAGTATTCTGCTTTTAACTGATTTCATTACTATATATAACTGCAAGAGTATTCATACAGAATGGTAATAGGATGCTTAAAGTGCTTTCAGTACTGTATTGCAACCATAGTAAAATGAAATGTCAAGTAATAAATGTAGTATTCTGATTTAACTAAGTTCATTACTATATGTAATTGCAACAGTATTCATAAAGAATGATCATAGAAGGACTAAAGTGTTTTCAGTACAATATTGCAATCAAATCCATATCAGGCAGAAATATCAAATGTATTAGTATTTCTTATATTAATATCAGGAGACTGCAAATGTAAACCCCACTAAGACTCGACCGCAATTCACTCATTCTTCCCATGGATGCATAAGCACTTCCAGTGCACTTTCAGTTCAATAAAGATTCAATAAAAATGAAATTGATTGATAATAATAAAATGACTGATGTCTAACATTATATGTGAACTATTATTTGCATTTCTTCTTCGTCTCCCCTTCTTCCTCACTTTTTTCTTATTTTAATTATGCGTTCCCTTGTCCCTCTTTATTTTTCTTTTGTCTTATTTCTGTTCATGTTTTACAGATCCAAATTCCTATAGACTCCTACCCCACTCTTGCTGAAAGCTGTCAGTCATGATCATGTGATCATGTAGACTGGGTTCAAGAAACAAAACAGAATTCAGTCAACAGCAGTTTTAGGTCGCTGTTCACCACAATACAGCTTGGCTAAGGATTAAGGACTCCGTGTCTTGGGAGGATTTGATTAGTAGAACTGATGATGCCACTGCAGACTGTATATGTGAAATACTGCCTTTCAGATTGTGGTAAATGATGCCACTAGAAGACTAAGACAGTACAGTGCCCAAAAGGAGTGAGCGGCAGGTTTTTTTTCATGAAATCTGCTATGGCATTTTGTAGGGTATGTTTATATTGTCTAGCTGAAAAGCATTTGATGCCAATGAACTAGTCTTACCTCAGTATATTACATTTGTGGCATAAGAGTTGGTTTTTCAAAACTCACAATGATAAAATAGTCCCAAAGAACAGTCAAGGTAACATCCCTTCCACTGATTGGAGATTCATTAGTGTGGCTAACAAGTATTGCTATACATGAAGTAGAAGCATCTGAACATGCTGAAGTTACTATCTTCCAGCTCTTTAAACTGTTATTTTTTTATATTGTAAAAAAATTTCAGGAGGAAAACCAAATCAGTGTGGCAGAACTGTGAGGAGGTAATGTTGGCAACCCACCTTCAGTCTTATGAAGCTTCTGTGTTTTCTGAAGCATGCCCAGAGAGAAGGTTATATTCACCTAGCCAATATTTATTTTATTTGTCCTTTGTTGACTGCGTTGGTCACACTAGGCTAGTAGCCTCTTTTCAGGAGAGAGCTAAAGTGCTATTTGTACTACTAGGGGAAATTTGGTCAGGGCATTGGAGAACTCATTCGGAACATGCACATCCTTTTCCTAGCAAGTGGCAGCTGGGAAGATGGTCTGTGACAAAGTAAAGATAGCAGAAGGCACAGAGGAGAATGCTAGTGCTGTAGTGAGTAGCTGCAAGGTTGTTTTGCTGAAATGTAGAAAGAAGAATCAGCAAGTAAAGCTTGTTTGATTACAACTCTTAAATTGGGAGGGTTTCAGGATGATTTACTGAAGGAGATGGTGATGCCAAGTGAGAAGAAGAATGAATGAGATGTTTCTTGGGAGGATATTATAGATAAAATTAAAAAAAAGTGGAATCTATCTTGAAGGGTGAAAGCAGGATAGAAAATAAACTGTATGCAGATAAAGTGAAAGAGGGTACAAGGGGAGTAACTGAAAAGAAAAAGGCAGAAGGTACTCCTAAGCCAAAGTATGTGGTGAGGATGTAAAATAAAGAAGAAAAAGAACTAGACAGGTATGAAGTTTGGGACAACTTAATAGTTGCTTTGAATGTAAAAGCTCAAGAGGTTTTATGCAATGTAAAATTCTCTTGGAGAATATAAAAGGAAGAATTGTAATCCTTAGAACTTATATGTCATAAAACATTTACTAGGGAGATAAAAAAAGATTTATGTACAATTTTGAACAGACGTAGAAAGAGAGACTCTTGAAAGACTTAAATCACTTATGCAAAGTATTGCTGGACATTGCAAATTTTTATGATAAAAGGGGTTACAGACTGGTGGATAGGACTGTAATACTGAGTTAAAGATAAAAAAGGATACAATTATATATATTCCAAGTATGATAAATGTTGAAGGAAATATGGGTATGGTAAAATATTGAGAGCAACTTAAAACATGTTTATTTGTGTGTGTGTGCATGTGTGTGTGTGTGTGTGTGTGTGTGTGTGTGTGTGTGTGTGTGTGTGTGTGTGTGTGTGTGTGTGTGTGTGTGTGTGTGGAAAAGAATGACATCTGATTGTTATAAAAAAATGTTATATTTGTGGGGAACTGGGTCATGATGCCAGAAAATGTGAATTGAAGTGTTATAAATGTAACACATTTGGGCATTTATGGATGGATTGTAAAACTGAAAATAATAATAAGGAAAGCGAAGAAAAACAGAAGAAATGAGAAAAGAAAGAAATCATTAGAAGTGGTGGAAATAGAATATAAATTAAATAAAGGCAAAGAAGGAGGAAACAGTGGAGGGTTCTGAAGTAAGTTATCAGGGAGATATAAATTGGGAATTATAAAAGGAAAAAAAAATAATTGTATTGGTAAAACAGTAAAAGATATGGAAAGAAAATGTAAAGAACTAAGTATGAAAGAAAAAGGAAAATGGATAAGACACAAAGTAAAGTTATATTTATTAAAAAGGAGAAAAGTATCAATTCTAGAAAATTAAGAAAACGGAATAAAATAATTTTAGAGTACTTTCTATAGATGTGAATAGTATTAAAATATGGGGGTTTGGGAATGGTGCAATAAACATCACATGGATGTGATTGTATTAGAAGATATAAGAGTATTAACAAGTGAAGAAATATTACAAACAGAAAAATTATGGGGTTAATGATTTAGAATTTGGGAAATGATCTGTGTTCTGGAATGGCAGTATTTTGCAGGAAGTCAGTGAAAATATTTATATATTTTATTTTATTTTACATTTGTTGACCGGGCTAGTCTAACTGGATGCATGTCCATTTTCAGCAGAGGCCCGGGGAGATAAGCTCCACTTAAAAAGATTAACAAAAAGATTAACATAAAATTATTAACATACAAATGCATGTACAGAAATTATTTGCAGATTATTAACATTTCAATCGTCAAATACAAAAATGATTACAGAACATTAGATACATTTGCTAGATACTCTATTCTCAAGGAAATGTTTTTTTTTTTTTTTTTTTTTTGTTTTTTTTGTGGGTAGAATAAGGAATAGATATGGATTAGTCCATGAAAGTAAAAGTACTGGTTGAGAAATACTGGGTCCGCAGTGATGATGATAGCAATGCCATTTTTGATTAGTCTGGGTTTGTCCAGGGGCATAACCAGTGTGTTTTCAGGTAAAGTTTAAATTTTTGTTTAAATAGTGATAAAGAGGACAGTGATGTCAGTTCATTTGGAAGTTGGTTCCAGTATTTTCCAACAGCATTAGAGAACAGAGAGTCGCCAGAGATATTGTTGGATATACTTGTGGATACTAGTAATTTATTGGATGAGCATAAGGTATTAAGGTTTTTATATGGGGTAAAAAGGTTTGATAGTATTGGAGTTCTAGTTGGTTGGAAGAGGGTTTTATGGGCAATGGTAAGTTGGTTATAATGGAGTTGATTTTGTAGCTCAAGCCAGCCTAGTTGTTTCAGATTATGACAGCGGTGGGTCCTGAAAGAGGAAGATGTGGCAAATCTAGCTATGTTATTATAATAGTTTGACAGCTTGTTGAGGTTGTTTTTAGTCAGATTTGTGCATATGGATGAAGCATAGAGGAGTGTGGAGATTAAATGGGTATGGGCAATAGAAGTTCTGGCTTGTGGAAGAAGAAATGGCTGTATCCTATAAAGGGAGCCCAGTTTCCTATTTACAGTTTTTATAGTATTGTTAATGTGAGTTTCATAGGTAAGGTTGTTATCTATTGTTATACCTAGAAGTTTAGTGGTTAGGTCTGGAGATATAATGGTACCGTTATTGGATAGGACTGAGAAGTTTATTGGGCTGGACTTGCGGGTGGGTGTGAAGAGCAATAGTTTTGTCTTTTTGGGGTTCAAGAGGAGGCATCATTGTAAAAAACAGTTTTCTACTATAGTAAACACTTTCTGGGTTAAGGACTGGAGTTCCGATGAGGATTTAGCTGAGCAGATGATTGTAGAATCATCTGCATATTGAATACAGGTAGCCTGAGTAATTGCCAGGCGAAGGTCATTTAAATAGATTGAGAATAGGAGGGGACCAAGAATTGAGCCCTTGGATATACTGGATATATTGGATATACCATTAGTAAGAACAGGAAGGTTAACTATTGTGGGCTTAAGATGGAAAGAACAATTATATGCAATTATAGTGTTATATGCTTATGTTATTTATAAAGAAAGGGAGAATTTATTTCAGAAGACTCTGAACTATGTAGCGATACATATGAATATTATGCTGACAGGAAATTTTAATTGTGAATTAAGTGATAAGTGTAGAAAGAAAAGAAACTTGTAAAAATAACAGGAAAATGTGTAACTCATCACATTTTCAACATGAAAAGACTTCTTCAGATAAAAGGCATTTTCCAACCACATCTATAGCAACATTTTTTTTTTACTGCAGGAAGTACTGTCCCTCAAAGACTATATAGTTCTTTTTATATGGAATTGAATATACTTTGTCTTATGTATATGTAGGGTGAAACAGGTTTAATGGTTTTAAAAAAACTTTCATATGTATTTTTGTATTGTATTTTATTTGGAGGGCTTACTGCCTCTTTAAATGTCCTAAGCAGTGGTTTGGGGGCTTGGCTATCATGTGATTGCATGAGGTTATGCAATACGAACTGGTTGGAAAATGAATTTTATCTGAAAAAGTCTTTTGATGTTGAAATGACAAAAGCACTTATTAAAGCTTGTTTGTAGTTTTAGTTAAAAAAAAAGTAAACAATGTAAAAAAATGTTAGAAGTTATGAGATGTAAATTAATTATTTTGGATTAACATTCGTGAACTTACAGAGGGGGTATTTACAAAACTGAAATAAATTATAGGATTGGAATGAGTAACTATAACTGAAGGAGAGACAATTCAAACTGTTTTTCTGATCATCTTGCAATATGGCTAGAGATAAAGGAAAACATGGAATATATAAAAAATAACCAAAGAAATAAAAAAGGGTAAATGAGAAAACATGGGATGAAGAATTAAAGAAATTAATAGTACAGTTAAAGAGCAATATTATTACTAAGAGAGTATGTTGTAAAAAATGGTCAGAATGGTGAATGTTTTAAGGTAAAATATGAAAAATGTTGTTTTTACAGTGGCAATATGATGTGGGAAAAGTAAACAAAGAAAATGTATCAGAATCTATAAAAATGATTTGGAAGATATAGAAAAATGATAGAGAGCATTTTGATAAAGAAAATAATTATATAGAAGAAGTCAAGAAAAAATTAAGGAGTTATTTTTAAGCAAAGATATTTCTTGCAAGGACAAAGATAAGAAGTATCAAAATATTAAGTAAATTAGTTATGGAAGATTGCAGTAAAATGACAGAAATTAAACATATTGAAGAATAAATAGAAAGAACTCAGGAAAAGATTATGAATAGTGTAGTACAGTATGTACAAGAAATGCTTAAAGAAGAAAAAAGAAATTGAAAATGGTATGGGAAGTAAAAAAGTTTTCAAAACAGGAAAATAAAGAATTTGAAAAGGAGGTTTCTTTATATAAATTAGACAAAATATCAGGACAAGTGAGTATAGACTTAGCAGCAGGACCAGATGTATTAGGTTATGAAATGTATAAAAATTTAGAGGAATGGGCAAAAAGAATTTTTTTTTCAGATTTTGAATGACTGGCTAAATAAAGGATTTATGTATGAAGAATTATGTTGTGGAATACTTAAATTTATTTGGAAGAAAAAAGACAAAAGACAATTAAAAACTGGAGACCAGCAGTATTGAATAACATGAATTATATGATTTTTATGAAAATAATATAGAAGAGATTTGAAATTAAGATGGAAAAGTGTTATGGGGGATAGTATATACAGCATAAAGGAGAAGGATTGTCAAAAAATATTAATAATAGTGAGATATATTGTGGATGATATTATACATAGAAGAGAAGAAGCTAAAATTATGATAGGGGATCTCAATAAGGCATTTCATACAACAGGACATGAAATTTTATCAATGATAATGAAAGAATACAATTTAAGTGAGAAAAGTAGGATATTATGTATATTGACTTATAGCAATAATAAAGTAAAATTTATAGTAAACGGATTAAGTGAAGAAATACATATGAGGTAAGGGATAAGAAAGGGATGTTCAGTGAGTTGTATGCTTTTTATTTTAGTTATGAATTTGATACTATGTGAAATGAATTTTAAAATGTAGGAGCACGGACACATAATGTTTGAAGGGTTAAGAATTCTAGTTTTTTTAACCTACATGGATGATATTATAGTAATAGCAAAAAACAAGATTTGGATAAAAGAAGCAACATTTTGTCTAAATGAGTGTTTAAAAGTAATAGGTATGACTTTAAATAAAGAGAAAAGTAAAGGATTAGATGATGTGGTTAAGTTAGAGGGAATATATTTTACAGTGAATTAAATATCTGTGTTAGGTATAAAATTTGGGACTAAGAATGTCAGTAGGATTCAATGGATAGGTTCATAGGTTCATAGACTGGTACTAGGCTATTGGCCTAGGGCCTATACAAGTCTAGCCATAACAATTCCCTGGCTATTTCTTCCCACAATATTTACTTCCCTGGACCCCTGTCTAGCAGGGCAACTGACATGATCGCCGGGGTGAATTTCCTATCTCCCATCCAGTTGTCAAGGTTCCTTTTGAAGAGGGCCAAAGAGGCGCTCTGCTTGATATGTATGGGCAGTCTATTCCAGAGTCTGGGGAGTCTCTGGATCAGGAACCTACCCTCCAGCATGTTTTGTTCATTGTGATGACAAGGTTTAGATCCCTGGAGCATGTGGCTCTGAGAGATTGGGATTTCTTTAAGTATAGCATGTCCAACAGCTCTGGGTTTGACATGGCCTTGTATGTTAAGGAGAGATCGCCTCTGAGTAGACGATATGTGACAGAGTATAGCTGGAGTTTTTTTAGATGGTCAGCATAGGGCATCTGCTTTAGGCCTGTGATTCTTTTAGTGAGGTATTTCTGCAGGCTTTCCAATTATTGGAGATGTCTTGAAGGGTACATACCAAATGGGGCTTTGTATTCTATAATGGGTCTTCTAAGGGATGAGTACAGTGGGACAATGACTTCCTTTTTTCTGGATGAAAAGCCCTTAGTGATGAGGTGTGCCACACAGAAGGATTTCCTGATTGTTGTAGTGATGTGGTTATCGAAGGTGAGACTACTGTCCACCTGTGTTCCTAAGTCTCTTATCACAATTTAGTGTTTAGTGTACTACCACCTATGTGGTAATTCACGGGTACATGTTTTTTTCCCAAAGGTGATAACTATACATTTCTTGGCATTGAGCTTGAGCCCATCGCTCTGGCCTCAAGCATCTTTTTCTGTAAGGCCCTTTTGTAGAATATCCGCATAATTTGGGAATTCAATAATGGCTCCCAGTTTGCAGTCATCTACGAACTTTGTTAGCCAGAGTTCCTTAGTGTTGGCCTGTACTTCAGAGAAGTAGATGCAAAACAAGAGCAGTCCCAGGACTGAACCCTGAGGTACTCCACTTGTCACTTGTCTGGAGCTGGATTTGGAGTCGGCAACATTTACAGTGTGGGTTCTGTCAGCAAGTGGCTTGCGTCAATATCATATATTCCTTAGGATTCCATTTGTAATTGTCATTTGTTTTGAAATTAGTTTCTTGAAGGAAGTCACTTTGTGTTTTGTTCAGTTTTAAATATTTCAGTAGATTTGATCTCTTGCTAAGATTGTTTAAGCCATTGGTATTTAAAGATAAAGTTAAATCCATCTTAGGTTATTTATACTATGTATTTTTTGTTTTATTGTGACTATTAAACATTTTTCTCTGATAACTATAAAGTATATGTTTGAGCTTTTAAAGGAAATTATCAGTTTTATACGTAGAGTGTTTACCAGTAAAGTAATGTTTTGGTCAGGCATACTAAAAATGTTTTTGTGAAATAAATTTAAATTAATAAATGTTAACAAAACTAAGATCTGCACTAGCCGTGGAATGAAAATCATTCCTAATCTGATGGATAAACCTAAGTCCATCAGATTATCACTCATACCTTGACAATCCAGAAAACTGCAGTGGTGGTGCTGCAGTAGCATTGTCGCCTCACAGTAAGACGTTGTCCTGTTTGATTCTCAGCTAGAGCGTCTTCTGTGTGGAGACATGTGTGAATGGGCTTACCTTCGTTGAAGGTTGTGCGTCAGGGCTGGCAACTCGGCACGTAAAAATCTACTGCCAATCATTAGCGGACCAGAGTTCCGCTGTGGTGATCCCTAACCGGGAAAAGCTGAAAGACACAACAACAACAACCATGACAATCCAGAACAACTGCGCTCCATAAATTGAATTATCATATGGAGAATATTTGTACAGGAATACGCAATATTTATATTATTTTGAACAGATATAGTACTATTGTAGATTAGACAGAATTCTAATACAATATAAATGTCTACTTATTGTATAAGCAATTCATATTTACATGAAATATAGATGACAAGTAATTCATAGTAAAGTAGGATGTATCATACATAAAACCTCAGTAAAAGATTATAGCACACAGTTAATTAACATATTCACCCTTATTGATGAAGTCTTTCAAAACTTATTACTTAATATAAATAGAGGGTAATAATATTTATACCTAATGTTTATAATACAGTGTATTTTACTGGATGTATCAGAATTTTATTGTTTACCAGCATTTAAGTAATCACTTTGTTTGTTGCTAACTTACTTAAAGCATCAAGTTTGTTTTATGTAAACATTGATAAAAGTTAATGCATTTTAATTATCAGTGCATCCCTCGTCACCTCATTTCCTACACGTAAGGATTTTCATATCTGTCATTCATTATTATAAAATAAGTGAAATTATAGGTTAAAAACAAAAAATTCACTTATTGTGATTAATGATTACAAGTTCCCTTTCGATATTCATGGATGAAAATAATAGAAGAGTTAAGAGAAATTTGTTCCTTCTGGAGAAGATATAAGTTATCATTTAGAAAAAGATATAAATAGTAAATTCAGTATTAATGGTAAAATTACATATTTAACAAGTGTATGTATGCTGCCAACATATGAAAAAAAGAACTATTGCAGATATTGTTTTCATTCATATGAGGTTCTACACTGAATCCAGGAAAAGGAGTAATTTTGTATTTAAATAAACTATTCAACAAGTGTAGGAAGCTGTTGTCTAAGAATGCCAAAGCGAGGTCCCAGCACTGGAAAAGTACCCTCCTAAGCCTAAATAAACAAATAAAACAACTTATAAAATCCTCTAAGGGTAACTTTGAGAAAAATGTAGCAAACATAGCTAAGGATAACCATAAGGCTTTCTTCAGCTACATCCATTGCCTATAAAGTAGGAACCAGACGTGTGCTGAACTAGTGACAAATGATATCACACACACTGATCCTGCAATAATTGCTAACCTACTAGCAGACAGGTTTGGTAAAAACTTCTCCCCTTTTTTCCCCTCCAAACATATCACAAGCCATACCTTCAACATCTCCCTCACCCTATATATCTAAAGAAAAAGTCATCAAAGCTCTGTCTAAGACAAAAAACACAACCTCTATGGGTTCTGATGGCATACTAGGCTGCATTCTAAACAAACTAAAACAGGAATTAGCAACCCCCTTAGGCACCCTATTTAACCAAAGCCTGAATACATTTGTCCCAGCTGAATGGAAAACTGCTACTGTTATCCCCCTCCAGAAGTGTGGCTTAGCAACAGATCTGGGGAATTATAGACCCATAAGCCTGACTAGCATTATCTGCAAAGCCATGGAACAGCTCATCATAGATCTCATAAAAAAAGATATAGGTGACCTTCAAACTTTTGATCCAACCCAGTTCAGCTTTGTAAAGGTTCAATCATGCCTGTTAAACCTAGTAGACTTCTTTGAAAATGTGACCAGGGCCATATATGAGGGAAAATCTGTGTACATCAGCATATCTGGACTTGGCAAAGGCCTTTGACACAATCCCCCATTCAGGCATTATTGATAAACTTACCCACCTAAATGTCAACCCCTTTGTTTTTAGGTGGGTTGCAAATTGACTCACTAACCGTACACATGCTATCAAAATGGGTGAATCCACCTCAACCAGCAGACCTGTCACCAGTGGGGTTCCACAAGGATCAGTACTGGGCCTCCTTTTGTTTGGTATTTATTTTTCTGAAGTTCAGGCAAAAACAAAGGGGCTGTGGCTGACCAATTTTTTGATGACTGCAAACTCGGTGCAATCATTGACCCCCAAATGATGTCACTGTACACCAAGAGGGGCTTATACAGACCAATGATTGGTGCCAAAGCCATGGGCTCAAACTAAATGAAAAAATACATCATTATCCCTTTGTTAAAAGCAATGTCCCTACTAACTATCAAATAAACAGCAATACCTTAAGTATGAATGCTGTAGTGAGGGATTTGGGCACACAAGTAGACTGTAACCTATACATTGATCACCATGTGTCCACTGTAGTAAGAAAGGCATTCTATGTCACACATTTGATTAGCAAAGGCATAGCCTCAAGAGCAAAAGAGGTTATAACCCACTATACTCATTCCTTATCAGGCCCATAATTGAGTATAACACCCCCTTTGGAATGTACCATGCCAGGCACCTGCGGCAACAGGAGAGACCCAAGAGATTTTTAACTAAGAAGATCTAGGGTCTTCACCACATGCCTTACACAGACAAACTGATATCTTTGTCACTGTACTCAGTAGCATATAGCCTGCTTAGGGGAGACTTGTGCCTGGCTTACAGAACAATCTCTGACCCCAAACTGATGAAGTAAGTTACATGGGACTAGAATTATCCCCTCCAGTGACCTAAATCTGAACTGTGATTTAAGTAGGACATGATGGAGAGATAAATTCATCTCACTGATGTTGCCACTTCTCTGGAATAGGCTACCAATTCATGTTAAGCAGAGGATCTCTATGACTCTGTTCAAAAGGAGCCTGGATGAATGGATGGAAAACTACAAATTCTTGCTTGGATTAGCTCCCACATCCCTCTTGGACATAGGCAGTCATTACTAATAATAATCTTAGGCACTGACTTGACTTTTTCTCTTGAAATATAGTGGGTGTAAATGCTCGGCTGAAAACTACCCTCGAGTCAGTAGCCTAGTAACCTCCTATGAACCTATGAACCTATAAGGAGATTTACAGTTAATAAACCCAGTGGTATATGCTGCTTCATTAAATTTATATAAAGTATTAAAATGGATAAATAAAAAATATGAGACATTAGTTCTACAATTGTTTAAATGTAAGTATAAGAGATTTGGGGGGTTGGTAAAAAAGAAAAAAATAATGTACAAATGAAGAGATGAAATATTATCAAGAAAACTTATTAATGTGGAAAATAAAAACTGATGAAATAGAAAAAGAGATATACAACTAGCAGGGGATGTGGTGGGCACATTATATTATTAGGTAGGGGAAACACTAACACAGTTGTTCAAATTGCACTATGTATTCAGTTCTGAGACATGAAAATGATCCATACAAATCTTGCATGTCTCAGTCAGTTCTTATCACCATAGACCTCATCAGTGCTAACTCTGGTACCTTCCATAATCTAGAAATTACTATTTGAAAAAAAAAATCTTTTTTTCCTTTAAGAATTCCATGAAAAGTTTGTGTTTATATGGAACAATACAATGGTGGCATAAAAATAAACTCAAACATAGAATAACTTATTGATTCATCTGTAGAATTCACTAAAACAGCAGATCAATAAACTACAAAGTCAATAATTTATTTATAAATGTGTGTGTGTGTTTATTTATAAATGTGTGTGTGTGTGTGTGTGTGTGTGTGTGTGTGTGTGTGTGTGTGTGTGTGTGTGTGTGTGTGTGGCTTTCAGCTTTGCAGTTCTTTTCATTAACTACTACAAGAAACAAACGCTGTGCTTTGTATCTGTGAGGGAAAGACCATAACCATTATGCCAACCCCATTGTGGTGAATTTCTTGACATCCATGTCTTGTACACATAACCTGGTTATAACAGACCCAGTTATCATCCTCTGTATTTGGCAGTTTTCATAGTTGTTATTATCTAGTCTCACACTGCTGAGCAGTACCACATCCTGCATTAGAGAGGCCATCTGATACAAAAAACATATACCAGAGTAAAATATCCAACAGCTGTTAAAGCTGTTGGTAGAGGTAAGGTGGACTTTACTTCTGGCCATTCTCTGTATGGCAGTGATTAATATACTATAAATGGACAGACAACACTTGCACTCCTGCACTTCTTTTTTTTTTCTCTTTTTAACTGCCTTGACACTCCTGGTTTTATGCCTTCTTAACTCTGTGATAAAAAACCCAAGAAGCATGCAGTCTTGAGGCTGGTGATGGATATAAATAGCATCCATGCCTAACCATATAATGAATTCAGACAGCAACAGAACTGCAATGAAACTAGAGGTGTGTATAGTTAGGTGAGTGAGCAGCATCAAAAAATCTTAATCTTAAAATCTTAAAAAATATGTATAATGAATTCACAGAGCAACAGAACTGCAATGAAAGTAGAGGTGTGTATACTTAGGTGGGCGGGCAGCATCAAAAAATCTTGTCTGAATGGTAAATGGATTTAATGCCATGAGTAGGAGCTTTCTAATTAATTAGTTGTGACCAAACAGGTTTTACACAAAAAGACGAGCTTAGGATAATGCTAAATAGGGTATGAATATAACAAAATTGGGAGGGTAAGATAATAATAAGTTAATATACAAGGAAAGCTTTTGATTTAATTTGGGATTATTTGTCTGATGTCTTACATGCAGTAAAATGACACTACAAATATGTTAATATATCAAATATGTGTATGAAAGGTCCATTATATGTAATGAAATAAATAGATGCCCATCTAATAAAATAATAAATATGGCAAGGGAAATAAAAGAAGGTTGTCCTTTATCATCATTGATGATTGCAGTAGAAATAAAGTCACTAGCTAATTCATTAAGATCATTGAAGGAACTTGAGGCTTATAGGCTTTATGATACAGAAGAAAAAATATTTGCCTATGCAATTTCTTAGTAATTCAGTCCCAAAGTAAATGTTCCCCTTTTAGACATTTGAAATGTTTTAACATAAAAGCAAAAACACTGGCAAAAATGATTGAACAGAAATAAAACTAATATATTGTTTTAAATAAAACTTCAGTGAATTATATTATACATGTTTAATTTTGACATTATCACTAGAACTAAATAACATCAGAATTTACAATATTCAAAATCAAATACATAGTCGATCCAAAGATGGATTAACCTTTGTTTTCATGTCAAGCCTAGCAATGATTATTTTGCTATCAAGACTAGTACAAATAATGCAAACTACCCCAGCAACATTCAGAAAACAACAAATTAGTTCAATGCACAAAGAGCTAATGAAAATTTTATTGCAAGTAATGCACCTATGTTTTAAAAAAGCACATTAAAATCCTAAAGAAAGGAAATACAAGATTTCCAGATTAAAAATTAGATGTTTTGTCCTTTCAGTTAAAGTAATATATTGTTAGCCAGATCAAAGGTATTGCATTGTTTTGGAAATCATCAACTGCTACTGTTGTTTTGAACACTAATTTGTTGATGAATAAAACATGTTTATTAACAAACATAGAGAAACTGATGAGTTTAATTACTTCACTCTTAAAACAGTTACTGAATAGACCAGCAGATTCTAAATATATATCAATAACAATACAATAACTCATCTTCAGCATCTACCATAAGCTTCCTTCATTAAATAATGGGTGTTTATGATATTGCCAATATAAGACATTGTATGGCTTATATTCATTTTACATCTCCATATAATCAAACAATGGAAAGACAAATATAATTGAAATAACAGTCAGTGACTATCTTTACAGTAACTGAAGAATTTGCTAGAAAATAATACTCAAGAAATGTGCAAAGAATTACATGCATTATTTTTTGTTACTGATATATTCAGTTCAAACAAGTATAGTTCCCATTCAAATTTATTTATTTACTCACATTAGCATTCCAAATAAATCATATTATTCCTAATAAATACTGAATTGTGATAATTCTGATAAGGCAAGAACAACCTCACCTCAAATATGAAAATTTCAGAATGGTACATCACCACTATTTGGGAAATATTTGCATAAATGTTCTTAAACGGAGTATTTATAACAGTATATAAAGTATTTAAAATGTTCTCAAAAGATGATACAGTTTATTGATGATTCAATCTAACAGTGAAAGACGATTGGGAACATTTCATTTTATTTACACAAAACTGGAAAAAATGGACAGATAGTAAACATTTCTATGAATCATTATGGACAGATAATGTACAATTCTCACAAAATGTAATATTTTTTAATGCACTGGTATCTATGCAAATACTTAAGCCTCTGACAGTTTTAATATGGGTAATGTTAACTTGGCTCCATTATGTAGATAAAGCCCTGACAATCAGCACAGTTGACTTTTATTTCCTTAGCAGACTTGTTGTGGGAGGAACTCTCTGAGAAGAATGGAACTAAGGGGCCACCATACAGCCTCAGCCACAATGACTGAATCTGTTGCATATCCTGAAATGTATATGGGACTAGTTGTGCTGCACTCTCAAGGGCAAATGATGAGAATCCACCAAGCATCAAAATCACTGTACCTCAAACATAGATGTATGCACAAAAACATACATTAGTCAATGGCACAGTACTGTGGAAATCTGCTCACCCATGCTGCCACTGAGGTAAGAGTGGGTATATTAAGAAAGGAATACATAGTGGCCCCTCGATGATTATCTCCTTTCTAGTGTATGAGTTGAGTCAGAAAGAAAAGTGACAGTTAACAGGGGCAATGAGAGACATGGACAATTGATTTGAATATTAGTAAGAGCCCATAAAATAACAATTTGGAACAGAAAAGCTTTCATTATTATAGCAGTTAAAATTGTATTAGTATTAATGAAATATGTACATATACATATATATATATATATATATATATATATATATATATATATATATATATATATATACATATGATCCTAATTTAAATTTTAGGCCATGTAAGGAATGGCATCAGAAACATTTTAAACAAATAATAAAATACACACTAATATTACTATGCAACATCATTAATTTTTAACAAGATAAATGAATTTCAGTATTTCTGCCTTATAGGTTTATAGGTTTATATTAGGCTAATGACTACAAGGGCCTTCTTAGTCCTACCCATGCTTCCCAAATCTCTGACAAGTTCTGGTACCCTTCATAAATGTAAGCAGGGACTTGGGAGATGAAATATTTATAAACAGAGGCCTCGGAGATGAACCATTTACAGGCTGCCTTTGTCTATTAGAGACATACATCTAAAGCAGTGTTGAATTTTGGTTCCTCATCCAATTGTCCAAGTTACACAAATTGGGTTAGGGAGGAACTTTACTTCACATTGATGGGGAGCATGTTCCAAAGAAGGGGTACTCTTTGCAATACAAACCTGTCTCTCCAACAGGTTCTATTTATATCACAGGCAAGGTTTAAGTCTTTAGAACAGGTAATTCTGGTGCTGTTTGTTTTGTGGATATACAGGAGGTCCATTAGAGTGGGGTTTGACAATGCCTTTTACGTCAGGCATAGATCACCCAGATGTCTACAAATGTTGCATGCAGAGCCAGTATACAACTACACAGCATAATTGTGCATGTCATTGCGGTGTGTTTTAGCCATAGAGTACTGATGGGATTTTGTGATATATATATATATATATATATATATATATAGAGAGAGAGAGAGAGAGAGAGCGGTTGGGGGATTGTCATGGTATTTTATATCTACAAGGGACAGTAACATATACAAGGAAGTCAAGTGGTAGCTGCAGGCAATACCCAGGCAGATACAGAGGGAGGAAGCTGGGGACTGTGAAACATGCATGGTAAAACATGCATGGTGTATCAAAGTGCATATAAACCCACTAAATGATATGCTTTATCTGCAGGTATGCAAATTCTGGTATGGCCACTTGGAAAGGGGCTGCACCAAATTCAAAAGGCAGGAGAATGATGTATTACTGCAAACCATCTGCATGCATGGCATGCTTTTACTATCCAAAACTAGTGATGACCAGCATGTTTGGGGCAAGATATGTCAGCACATTGTGTGGGATGTGAATGCAATGGGAGGCCATAATAGGTCCCTAAAATAGGCAGTAAGGAGGGTTACAAATATGATTTTCTGCACAAAAGCAAATGGCTTGGGATATTGAGGTAGACTTAACCATCCTGAGAATTTAACCACCAATACTGAAGTGGTTAATGGAAGATGAATAGTTTTTGGTGTCACTAATTGGCCAGGAGGACCAGACCTTCAAACCATATTATAGTTTGGATGTAGGTACAGGCCTGGTATTTACAGCACTTACTCATAGATGATGTAACAGGTTAGTGTTGATCAAACTACTATAGTATCGCACATGTGTATGCATACAGCAAAGTGAATATAACTGTTGATGACCTGCGTCTCCATCCTGTATGAACCTCTGGCCTGCAAGTACAATATTCTGCACAACACGGTATGTGTTTCGGAGTATTTTATAACAATGTTTAGCATGACCACCAGTATGCATGCCACAATGGGAAGCTGTGAGTTTACAATGGTATTATGCTTTTCATGCATTCATGGGTACCATTGGTTGGGAATACAGCACAGTGAGGCAATACATTGATGACATCAACAGGCATGCTGTGGCTGACAGTGATAATGAGATTTGTTGGCAAACTCTAATTACACATTAGCACCATCTGCAACTCCTTGGGGGAAGGGAACAGTCACATCTATGAGTTCATGGCATCAGCAGAGCCTGACCTACATGATTGTTCCACACAGACTTCTGTGTCTCCACCAGCTGCATT